>NW_027186376.1:1965485-1980756 GCF_028583685.1 Petaurus breviceps papuanus | reverse complement strand
AGAGCACTGGCTAGTTTAGTCTTCCACGGGAGGAAGGAGGGAGGTCACGGAGCACTGGCTAGTCTTCCACGGGGGAGGAGGGGGGTTTCCTGGCCCGTCTCTGCTGAGCAGGAGCTCCCGCCACTCCAGCCCAGCCTGTGCGCAGCCAGCCCCCATCCCGCAGCCCCACGCCCACACTTACTTTTTTTCTTCGACTGTCCTGGGGCTGGAGAAGACTGTGTGGCCGGAGTGCTCAGCTGCTCCTCCTCCTCTTTTGGCTCCGTCTTCACTTCCCTTGGTTTCTCCTCTGTGTCCATGGCTTCCAGCTTACCGTCTTCTGCCACGGTCGCTGCTTTCACCTGAAAGACAAGCAGATGGTTCTGTCCTCAAGCATCCTGCACTGTCTGAGGAGACATCGTTAAGGAATTCACGGCATGAGATGTACATAATCATGAGAATCTGAGCCACAGCACGCTCGTTTTTCTAATGCTTTCATCTGAGTCCAAAGAGCTGATCAGATCATACAAGGCAGGGTTCACTTCTCTCACCTCTGGTTTGTCCTCTGACTGGCCGTCTCCTGATTCTGATGGATCCTCCTCCATTTTGGGGACAATCTTAATGTCCTGGGAAGGCTGCTGCTCAGGCGCAGCCTGGGAATTCACTTCCGTGCTACTGGTTGATGGAGGGTTTGATACCTGTCCTTCAATGCTCACAGCAGGCTGGGAAAGCTAGGTAGAAAGAAAAGGGCCCATATTACAAAAGAAAATGCACCCTGAGGAACATCTATTTGTGGATCTTACTAGTTCACCTTCTCCTAACTAAGTAGAATTTCCATTGTACCTTCAACTTCTCTCACTCGGGTGTTTTAAATAATTTTTTTCTAAATGCAGGTCTCCCAAACCTTGTAAATATTTGGTCATTCTTTCTCCAACATGTATTAAGCATCTAGTACACATTTAAGGAAACGAGCCAAGTGCCTTGGAAGAGTCGAAAGAAAAGCTCTCAAGGAGCTTCTGACTCTATCAGGGCAAAAAAAAGCAGCCCCTAAATAACCTGCTCTCTACCCAGTGACATGGCTGATGCTGGGCCCAGGCCAACCTGGGCATGCACAAAGGCCCTCCCCCCTCTTTGGAGGTGAGGGTGCCTTTCTGTCCTACAGACACACAGAGGTCACCGAAGGCTAGTCTACTCATCCTCCCCTCCTAAGGCTGCCAGCCTTCCTTAGCAGCTCAAGGGACATCTGCACAGTGCGAAGATAAGAAGTGATCTGACAGTTAACAGGAAAACTGGATTTCTACCAATAAGGAGGCTCAGATGTTTTAGGTCCATAAAACACATGGGAATCCAAAAAGGCAAGAAAGTACATTTACAAAGCAACTATCACATGCTAAGCACTAGGCACACACGATTCCAATGAAGCCTCCCAACAACCCAAGGAAGGATTATCATCGCCACTTTACAGATGAGGAAATCGAGACAAAGTTCATCTGTCCAACATCAGTTATTAAATGTCTGAAGCTGGATTTGAATCCAGGGCTCTCCCCATGCCTTTATGCTTCTTTTCTGCCTATGTTCTGTAGTCTAGGGCCTAAACTCCCGATATGTATTTAGCAACGGACCAAGGAATCCTGACCATTCCACGCAAATGGCTGGATAGATGGGAAGGAATCCCTCACATAGCCAGCCTTCCTAGTCACCATCTTTGCTGCCTCCCCCAAATTTCCCGGGATGCCATCACAGAAGGGATGTTTCCTTCAGCACAAGGATGGATCCCATCCTTAACTTTTTCTCAGCTAACTGTACTGAATGCCTGTTGGGCACCTGCCACCATGGGGTACCCATGACAGCACATACAGAGTTCCCTTGGCAGGGTTCGCGCAAGGCAGAGAATAGAGAAAGGCAAGGTTTTACATACTGGAGTCGTAGGCTGCTGAGGCGGGAGTGGGGCCGTCGGGGTGGGCACTGAGGCCGTGGCGCTCTGCTGGGAGAGGGGCTGCTGCTGGGGTGGCTCGACTGAAGGGACAGCAGGAACTGGAGGCGGCACTTGGGGAGGAAGCTGTGACTGAGGAGGGGTGGGTGTCTGTCTTGGAGGTGGGTGGAGAGCAGGGGGTTGTGGTCCAGAGGTCATTGCCGGGGGTGTTGGAGCAGGGGCCGAAGCTACGGGAGCAGGAGGCTGCTGGGCTCCCATGCCTGGCGGGGTATGATGTGGTGTAGGAGTCCGACTAGGGACTGGAGAAGGCGAATTCCGATGCAGAGAAGGTTGAGGGAGAGGTGGGCAGTGAATGTGGTTCCCCTGAGAACCTGGAGTCATTGCAGGAGAATTCACAGGACAGGAAGAACTGGACATCTGGGCCTGTTAAAAAACATCCATTTTGTAAGTTCACATAAAGACACATGTACCTGAATCCAGCAAGTCTAAGATAAGATGGTCAACATCATTGTATACTGAGGTAAAATTTGCCAAATGGGGAATAAAAGGTGTTTTTCCTAGACAATATCTGCAAAACATGATGGGTTTCCCACTCAGATTAGCAAAGCGCCCCCAAGATAATCGCTCACTGCTCCCCTCCACGTTGAGAGTACAAAGAATGAGGGCAAAGCTCATACATACTTGAGACACTGGGGCCTGGCTGCTGGGCTGAGCCAGAGGGAGATTTGTAGCATTCAGTCCTTGCGAGGAAGCAGAAAACTGATTCTGCTGAAGGAATTGGTTTTGGCCAGAAGGCTGACCAACTCCTGGTTGTTGCATCCGTGAAGCAAAGGCCAGAGACTGCAAAAGAACACATGGCCCCCAAACACTCTGAGATCATGCCATGAGGATGGGGGCAAGAACTAAGGAGGCTGGGCTTAGAAAAACTATCATAATGTGCATGGTGGCTGCACTGGAATTTTCCTGGTTGGGCCCAAAGGGCAGAATGGATAGAAGTTGCAAAGATTTAAATTTTATGCAAAGAAAAACCTCTTAGTGAATAAATACAACTCTTTAAGAAGGAGCTGCCCCATCTCCACTCCCTAAAAAGGTTGATCAAGGAAAGGATAAATGTCACCAACCACTGTAGACACTATAAAAGCTAAGATTCTGGGAAAATAGGAATTAAGAGAAAGGAGCGGGACAGCTAAGGGGAAAGCAATGATGACACAAAGGACCCCACCCCCAGCAATCAACCCAAAGGCCTATCAATAGGCCCATTACTCCCAACTGTCTGACCCCATAAACAATTGTCATCAATGTATGGTACACGGATTGGCATGCAGAAGAGTTGTCAAGGGAAGAAGGTAGGAAATACCTCCTTGAACGTCAGAACTGATTAATGGATGAGAGAGCAAATCAGCTGAAGATTCAGCAGCATTGGATGATGGCATCACAACTTTCCCCACCTAACAACACAAATACTCACTACTACACTAGGTAGGTCAATTGATAAGATGACCTTTCTGTTCAAAAGGCAGAACCAAAGAATCTATTCATATACAACTCCACTCTTATGCATGCATTATGCCATGCGAATACTTCATTTTCTTATCTCCTGCCCCAACTAACAAAAGCCCATTTCTTTCACCAATGCAATCTCCACCCCCTCCCACCCCCCATGTGTGAATCCACGAGGCCCAGCATACTACTGATCTGAATTATTACATGGCACCACCCTCCCTTTGATTCTCTATCCAAAGCTTAACCTCACTTCCACTCTGGCCCTTCTGTATAAAAAAGAAAGAACACAAACAGGAAGGATTCATTTCCCCTTTTGGAAGGCATGTTTTACGACTGTCTACCACAACTACCACCAAGGGGTGGGGGAGGGAGAGGAATCAAACCTCAACAGAAAATGAAGCATAAAATGCTGACCTGATTCATGGGCCCAGCCTGAGTTAGCTGTCCAGGGTGCTGAAGAGGAGGTGTCTGCCTGGGTCCGATGGATGGCAGCTGCATGTTCATCTGGCCAAACTGATTCATTCCTGTTTAAAATACACAGATGTGTCTGCGGGTGGATGCACAAACAATGTAATGGCACCGAGTGACTTGTCAAGGCACAAATACTCTCCCTTGAACAAGTAATAAAGGCAATGTACTCAAGAGAGGGTGCTTCACCGTGAGCCGAGAGAACGTTTTAGAACGTGCAATTCTCAGTACTTCTCAACAAGAGTTTAAATGGCCCCTCACTGAGAGTCACGAGCTCCTGCTTTTACTTTCGTAAGATTTCGGCAGCCTGAGACCAGGGTTTCTACCTGGAACCTACGTGTAGGCAGGACCCAGGCAGGACCAGCATCTTGATCATCAGGATTACTCTGTATCTGAGCCAGAGCCTGCCCTGACATACCTGCCTGCGGAGGCATACGCGGCATCATCTGGTTGGGAACATTGGCACGGATCATAGTGGGGTCTGGCAAAGGACCATCTGGGGAGAAGAAATCCAAGATCAGGCAAACATCTACCTCAAAGAACAAAATAAACAAGAGCCAGGACCCCTGGAATTGAGACTAGATGGTCTCTAGGGGCTGTGGCCTCCAAATCGCTGGTCTCAGGTGAGGCGCTGCACAGCCCAACGCGATGACAACACCCTGAAATGCACCCCGTCACTTCCTTGGATGGAATCACACATGACACAAGCACTTGTTACACGGTAAACTAGCATTCATTTTTCAATGACTTGGTCACTTGTCATTCAGTGTCTTCAGTCCTATCCAACTTTTCATGACCCTGTTTGGGGCTTTCGTGAAAAAGATACCAGAGCAATTGCCCTTTTTTTTTTTCTTTTAATTTATTTATTTTTAGTTTTCAACATTCATTTCCACAAGATTTTGAGTTACAATATTTTCTCTCCCTGTCTTTCCCCTACCCCCCACCCCCAAATAGCAAGCCTACTGAATATCCCTTCCCCCAATCTGTTCTCTCTTATACCTCTCCCATCCCCCCTAACTTTCTAGTATGGCAAGATTTCAGGACATTTTCAAGTAAGACATTTCAGGGTAAAGTGACTTGCCTAGCTAGTAAGTGTCTGAATCTAGATTTGAACTCAGGAAGAGGAATCTTCCTGATCCCCAGCCCATTGTGCTATGTAAGAGCAGCCCCCCAAAAAGACTGGTAGTGGGAATCACTGCCTAGCTGAAATATGTAGAAACAAATACTGTATTGAATTAGTGATAATCTCATGCTTTATCCCATTCTAATCCAAAGGAAGCTCTCAGGGTGGACACAGCACCAGCCCTGGAGTCAAGGAGGACCCACGTTCAAATCTGGCCTCAGACACTGGAAACTCACTAGCTGTGTGACCCTGGGCAAGTCACTTAACCCTAAATGCCTCTCTCAAACACCAAAAGAGCAGCTCTCCTTCCATAGGTTTACAGAGCCAGAGCACACAAAGGGCATCAGAGAAGCTAAAACAGCAACTACAAATCCAGTCCTTTACCCCAGGGCCCCCGAATGAAGGAGCCCTGCTCTGCACCAGCGAGCCTCTCGGCTTGAGTTCCGAGCTATGGGAAGGAGGCTCTTGCTGTCCTCGCCTCCCCCTTGGCATTGCTCTGGCCCCGTCCTTTCCCAAAGAGCTGCTGCTTGCCTTCTGCCTCCCAGGGTAACCGCCTTCAGGACTCCATCCCAGCTCACAGAACCCCACGCTTCTTTTCCCTCCAGTTACCATCCGGTGCGTGTGGCACATAGTCGTGCCATCACTCGTCAGGACTCGACGCTGTATGTGCTGGTGCACTGGAAACGGAGCGAGGGGCACTGACTGGGGGGGTTTCAAAAGGGTTTCCTGGCTGTTGCCTTTTATTTGGCTACTAATTCTGATTTGAAAACCCTTATTTTTATACTAACTGCTATTAAACCAAAGCACTCCTAACCAGCACAATATACTAAGACAAGGACTGACAAAGTTTTGCGTATGAAGGTTTTTACATTTTTAAAAAACAATAAAGTTGTATTTTAAAATGGAAAAAGTATTTTGGGCTTGTGGGTCAGACAAAAATAGGTGACCGTTTGCCCTGTTGGCAAATGTTTTAAGATAAGTCCAAGACAAATTAATTCACTTCAGCCCATCATCTCTAGCTGTTGAGAATCCAAATTCAAAAAGGTTTGTCATAGCAGCTAAATAGGAACACAGCAAGCAGCTCTCCTATGGGGCCAGATGACTTCTTTGTTTTTATCCAAGAGACCTGTGGAAAGCTCTTTCACATTATCTTAAAGGGTGACTGACAGCCATCTATGAACTGGTATTTTGATTTTTCAATGAGCTATAACAAAGTAACTTCATCCTAACCATTTTCCCCCCATTTGGCCCACAAAGATATATGACCCTATTACAATGAGCAAAAGCACAGCTTTCCAGTATAACAAGTACTAGCCTTCCATTTCTCATCAATTTGCCTCCTCATTCATAAGGCACTGGCCCCTCCCCCTTCTCTACCTCGACCCAGTCCATAGCTTCCCGGCTAAAAATGGCCGATGGCCAACCTGAAGTCATTCCTTGATGATGAGCATGCCCTCCCTCTATCCCAGTGATTGGGAACCCCTGGTTGACTGAAAGCCATTCCCCAGAGTCCTATGTTGCCATTCCCCTTACCCTTTATCCCCCACCACATACCTCCCTTGTCCCATCGTGGTCTCAGGATTGCCTAGATACCCCAAAGCATGCTGACTCATCTTTGCCCCCTCTTGTCCCCTGGGCATTGCCCACACCCTGACCACTCATAGTTCTTTCCTAGGATGTCCCCTGCACATTCATCATCACCTCCCCCTCACCACCTTGATGACACAGCTCCATCTCTACCTTCTCAGCTGAGGTCCTCGCCTTGCGGGCATTTGCCCAGGATTCCATCCCATCTCATTCTCCTGGTGACCACCCTCGTCCCCACTACCTCCCTGCTGTCCACTAACAATCTCTCATTTCCCCACTCTAACCAGCCGTGTCAGCTGGCCATCATCTCACAGCTCCATCCTTCCAAGGTTACACTCTTTGGGAGTCAACATGGCAGACAGTTCTACTTCCCTTCCTCTCACTTGCTGTGGTCGAAGGGTAGGGAACCTGGGGCCTTCTAGGTCCTTTGGTGCGGCCTCTTGACCGAATACAAGTTTTACACAACAAATCCTTTTATGAAGGGGATCTGTTCCATGAAGTTTGAATTCGGTCAAAGGACTGAGAGGGCTACAGGTTCCCCACCCCCATGCTTTAGTCTCTGAGGTCTGGCTTCTGACTTTCTCCAAAGTTATTTACAATATCTAATCTAATAGTGCTTTTCTCAGCCCTCTCGACCCCTCTGCAGGCTCTGACCCCATCAATCACTCTTCTTGCCCCTTTCTCCATCTCAGGCTCCTCTGGGGGGTTTTCATCCAGGTCATACCTGCTAATGCCAAGCCCTCTTCTCTTCTCCCTCTAGACTATTTCCCTTAGTGGTTTCATCATCACCCATGGATGCAATTATTATCTCAATGCCAGTGACTCTTAGATTGACGTATCCAGGCCTCATCATTCTGGTGACCTCCAGCCCTCATCTCCAAATGCTTATTAGCGTAAACTCAACGTATCCAAAGCTGAACTCATTATCTTGCCCCAAACCCTCTGTTTTTCTCAATTTCCCTATGGGGGGCAGGGAGAAGAGATACCACCCAACTTCCCAGATCTCCAGGTTGGCCACCCAGACGTAAGCCTCGATTCCTCACCCTTGTCTCTCGGGCCAGATGACCAATGGGCGTCGAGGCCTGTTATTTTGCCCGTGTAACATCCCATCAGCACGCCCCTTTCTCTGATCATTTAGCCTAGTCACCACCTTTCTAACCGCAGATGTGCCCCAGACCCCTTTAACTCATCATCTGTCCCCGTGACATCCTAGCCTCCCTATTCCTTCCCTTCTGAAGGAAGCAGCCTTCAAGAAGTCTTTCTACCACATGTGCTCACAAGGCACAGAGCCAGCTCACAAGCTGCCACCACTAAATGTCTTCTTGTGGCCGTTCTGTAAAAGCCCAAGTGACCTCTACATTTGGGGACCCACAGCCCTTGGCCAAACACTCCCAGAGCAGCACTCACTGGCAGCCATTGCTGGTGGCGGGGGCCCCAGGCTGGGCCCCTGGCTCATGGAAGGCGGCGCTAGGCCTGGGCCAGGCGGCATCAAGTTCTGCTTTTGGAGCCTGGTGCGGCGTTTCTCCTCTAGCTCTTTTTGGATCTTGTAGATCTTTTCGGCGAGGAGGTGGTAGTACTCGGCCTTTTGATCATTTGAGAAAGAGAAAGAGGACATTATTTGGTACCAGCAGGGAAACTGAAAAATAGACTGAACAAAGAGTTATTAGATCTGTCTAGACGGACTGACACACACCAAGGGTAGGAGTTTAGCCTATGTTGCTTCAGAGCAATGGGTGGGTGCAGTTTTTCCACCAAAATGGTGACACACTGATTTTTAATTCTTAAAAACACACTTAGTAATTGGCTTTACAATGTGGATATTAGTACCTAAATTTGGAGCTTTGGAAAGCAGACCCATCTTCCACGTAGGGTTAGAGGACCTGAAAACAAACCAAACTGCTAACAGAAGATGCATCTAGGACGTGTGTAAAGAATCGGAGGTGTATATGCTGATACAGTGAGGTAATGCCCCACACAAAGCAATTCCTGCAAGCCATCCCCATGGATCCCCTGAGGGGGAGGAGGCCAGAGACTCACTCGGCTATTTGCAGATTCATACATGTCCCCCTCCACCTTCCGAGCGTATGCAACCAGGTTCTCCATCCGTCTGTCTTTTAGAGCAGCAGGATCTGGAGTCGGAAAGATGGCTTGGACACTGAGGGCAGAAACAGGAAACAGAGTGCTCATTCAGTCAAAGCCCATTCTATGGGCTCTTCGTTCTGAAGATGGTTTGGCAAAACCAAAAGGGTGGTTTGCCATTTCCTTCTCCAGCATATTTTGCAGATGAGGAAAATGAGGCAAAAAGAATTTAAGTGACTTGCCCAGAGTCACACAGCTAGTGTAAGCTAGTAAGGTTGAATTTGAACTCAAGTCCCCTTGACTCTGGGGCTGGCATTCTATTCATTGTGCTACCGAGCAGAAGTTATCAACAGAAAATAAATCCAGACTTTTCACCAAAATATATATGGTTAGGTTATTAGAAGTAACAGTTCGGGGTGGCTAGGTGGCGCAGTGAATAGAGCACCAGCCCTAGAGTCAAAAGGACCTGAGTTCAAATGTGGCCTCAGACACTCTTACTAGCCATGTGACCTTGGGCAAGTCATTTAACCCCAATCGCCCTGCCCTCCCCCCTCCAAAAAGCCAAAAACCCAAAACACAAACACAGTTCTTCCCCCTTGTTCTTCTGATACTGATTTCTTTGTGGTAGGGAAGGGAAAGAGATGAGGGAAGTGCACAAAGAGGATTTTTTTGTCTCATGGACATGTATAGAATACAAAAGCTGGAGAGTCACTGAAATAGCTACAGATTGGGAGTTACAGTAAAGACCAAGGGAGATGGGAAAAAGCAGTCATTAAGGCAGCAGCTGCCCCAGGCTGAGGCCAGGGGCCTGTGCTCACTGTCAGGTAGCAGATACGGACTTAGGCGAGGGCCGTGTGGTCACTGCCAGAACACAGACACACCCACCAACTTACAGTTTGTGAACAAGGTGATTTCGGAGATCCTGAGTAATATCTTCGTGCCACTGCTTCCGAATTCCAGCACTGGCTGGCTGGCTGGCTGCTGGCAGAGCCCCCAGATTGGCAACACCAGCATTTTCATTTATCATTGGGCTTTAAAAAGGAATCAATAAAATAGTTTACACTAAGGAGAAGGAATAGGAAAAGACACTATTTAAGACAAGAGCTCTCATGGCGATTGCTGTGATTTACAGAAAACGCAACAGGTGGATTTCTCCTCTTTATAAAAAATAAAGAAAACAAAAACCTTCTGGATTTTGTGACAGAAAACCGTGCTTTCCCAGTTTACCAAGTTAGTCAATACAAGGGTGCTTAGAGTATCCAGCCCAACACAGGTACTCCCAGGGACTGGTCATTTCAATTCTTGGTGACCTGGGTTGAAGTGGATATTTAAATAATCCCTAATCTAATTACTGGTCTCAACAGGTACAGTGTCTATAAACCCAAAGAACTCCATGGGTAATGAATAACAAAAGCAATAAACCATTTTATCAAATAGCAGAAACAGATCATTAACCAAAATAACTTACTTTTGAGAATTCATGGTTGAATGCATCATTGTATCAGAGAGCAGACTGGATGGCTGAACCCCGACACCTCCATTTACTCCCATAGGACTGGCACCTGGGTTAAAAAGCAAGCATGATATAAATTAAACAACACTTCAAGAATCTCCATGTTGAGCTATCTTTCCTGAAGATAAACACATCTTATGCTCAAAACATTATAGTGATATTCCTTAAAAATATTTCACTGAAACTCAATTTATCCTATTTTCATTGTGTTTCTTGTGAGGCCAATGCACTGTTTCTTACCTTCTCTCTAACTGGTGATCAAGGCCTTCTCTAAATACTCGGGCAGAGCTTTCCTATGGGCAGTTTTTCAGTGCATGAAGCCATTCCTTCAAAGAAGGGACACACTTGCCCACAACACAATAGTCCTCATTGGAAAGAACTATAAATAAATATCACTTTTGGGGAAAAGATGGTGCCCTTAGATATCATTTGGTTCTTAGGCAAGGAAAGCAGTGGTGAAAAGAGTAGTATAGACTGACAAGGGAAGGGTCTGACCACCTCTAGTGGACGGACACTCATTCAAAGCCAGGAAGCCAATAAAGCAAACAAGGCAAGTGGGCTCTTGGATTAGCTTGTGTACGAGGAGGCCAACATCTGACACACAATACAGAAAAGCCTGTGGCCAAGAGGAAGCATTCACTTCAAGCTTGCAAGAGTCGAGAAGGGCAGAGTATACAATAAGGTCTTCTTAGAGAACTGGGGAGAAAGAACAAATGAGGGAAAGCACCTCCAAGGCTTACTAAGAACCTCTGGGAACTAAGCCTTTGCTGATAACAATGAAAATCAGACACTTTGTAGTCATATAATGAACCTCTTGGGTTGCACAGGCATTACTACCATTTAAGGAGGCATGAGGAAACTGAGCCTTTAATTCAGAATTGAGGGGCAGGGCAGGAGTGCCCCTTGTTCTCTATCTAGGGACAGCTCCACAGCCTGAAGCAGAATTTTCTGGCTTGCTGCTCCCTTCTCTGGGATGGGAGTGGGGGGTGGGGGGAGGCTGGGGCTCCTCTACTGGGTCCGGACACTCTCTCTAGGTCCAATTCTGCCAACCTGTTAACAAGTATTTTATTAAGTATCAATGTACACTAGTTGGATCTATGCACAAAGATTAAACAATCTCTACTTGCAAAAAGCTTACAATACAACTGAGGAAGCCTAAGTACATATGGAAACAGAGACGGAGGACAAACATATGCAGGTAAATATATCTGAAGGTAGCTGGGGAAGGGGACCCGGAAAGGCTTCATGCAGGAGCCAATGAATGGCCTCAAGGGAAGGGAGGCAGTGCATGCTGGGCATGGGGGAGAGCCAGGATAAAGGCGCAGGGACAAGACACAGAGAGATTCCTTCTCAACAGAAATCTGGCCCCTTGGGCTGCAAAAACAGAGTCTGAGAGAGGAGGCTGGGAAGATTGCTTGTACAAGGCTTTAAAAACTAAGCCCCGAGGAGTTTGTCTTTTGTCCTAGAGGCAAGAGGAAACCATCGGCATTGGCCAAGTAGGAGCGCTGTCCCGACAGACGGAGCATGGGGCTGTGAGCGCCTCCAGGAGGGTGTGTGCCGTCCAGCCTGACCAGTGTGGGAGCAGAGGTGGGAAAAGGGCGCGTGCAGAGGGGAAATCCACCGAGACACTGAGGCAGACCTGCACCAGGGCAGGCGTGAATGCAGGCAAAACATGACAAAGGACTGGATGCTTGGAGTGAGGCAGAGTGGGAGGGGAGAGGAGCAGCTCAGCTGTAGGCAGGATGAGAGGTCTCTGGGACGTCCCATCTGGAATGTCCAATTAGCCCAGCTGGTGACATGGGGCACAGAGATGACCTCTGGGAGCTGATGTGCATCACAAAGCAGCAAAGGAGAAGGGGAGGAGCAGGCAGACAGTAAGAGGAGAACCAAGACAGAGCAGGGCCACAAAAAACAGCAAGGAGGAAAGGATGTTCACAGCAACCGACGAAGCAGACAGGGCTGGATGGGGATGCCGCGTAAGGCGTCCGTATGGCAATACAGAACTGGCATGGAGGCAGATGATCAAGGAAATCCCTATTTCAACCAGTTTAGTAAATTTGCCAACAACATGGCAGGGGATGGGGTGACCAAGAACTGACCTAGGCCCTTATGTCACCGAAGTAGCAGTAAAAGGATCAGAAGACAGCCATGAGGATGGGAAAGCTGAGCACAGGGGAAATGGGCATTAAGGACCGGAGGGAACGACAGTGAGAGAAGCACCAGGCACTCCAACCTTCTTCCTTGGCCAATACAAAGAGAGGAATGAGAAAGAAGAGGCTCCCCTGAGGTGCTGACCTCCCTGAAGACCACCTTAAAGTTAAGAGGCAGGCAGAAAGGCGGTTCTGACATTCCAGGGGCTTAGGAGTAGACAAGGCATTCCCAAAGGCACAGCAGGGCAAATCAGGGGAGCAATGATCAAGCTGGAACGGCTCCAGGAAGAAGGGCGAGATGGGCTCTTAAAAAAGGCTGGGTCTGGAGCAGGACGGGTGGCCAAATCCACTTCCTACTGCTTACAACCTGTGGTGCCTTAAGCCAAGTCCTGCAAGAGGATGTCTTTAGTTTCTTCATCTGTTCAATGAGAAACTTCTGCGGTTCCTCCTGGCTTAAATCAACAGAGCTGGGAAGAGTGAGGGTGAGGATGCTTCTGCTGGATGTGACAGAAAGGTCACTGGAACTGGGGGACAGAAAACACCAACAGTGGTTCTGGAACGGACAAAAGGCGGGCTGTAGAGTGCTACCTTCTAACATTCCTCAAGTAAGCTCTATCAATGGGACAAGAGAACACATCTAATCTAGGCTCCAGAAGCCTTGGTTGACACTCAAAGATCTGTGTAAGTCCAAGCCCATTTCAGAGGTACTTTGGAGGACACACTGTTTAAATGAATACACGAATCTCAGTAAGGTAAGTGAACATAGCAAATTTGGGTTTTTTCAGGTTTCATATGCATGCGGAAAAAGATGACTCCCCCTACAGCACCTGCCTTCAGGTTCTACCCTCCCCAGCACCGGCCTGCAGAACAGTTTCAACGGGGTGGCTAGGTGCTGCAGTGAATAGTGCATTGGCCCTGAAGTCAGGAGGACCTGAGTTCAAATCCAGCCTCAGATATGTAACACTTACTCGCCAGGTGACCTTGGCCATGTCACATAACCCCAACTGCCCTCCAAAAAGCAAAAAACAAACAAAAAACCAGAATAGTTTCAACAGTAAGAAATTTCTTTCAAGAATTATTTTTAAGAGCTCACAGTCTGTGCACATTTTAGCCAATAGGAACAGAATCCAGAAATCAGGTGCCAATAAAGCCAACTTCTACACAAAGCAGAGATCCCAAAGGGACATAAAAGCAACCAAGGTCTGAGCAGGCCGTATAGAGAAAGGTTCTGGAACTAGCCACTGCTGCGTCCTTAGAGAGCATTCCAAGATGACACGGACACCATGTGAGCAAGTGAAGGGCTTCTTCACCTGTTTTGTGTCCTGGACCCCTCTGGCTGTCTGCAGAATCCTTGCTAGCCTTTCTCAGAGTATTGTTTTAAAATGCAAAAAAAAAAACTGCATAGGATTACTGAGGAAACCAATTCTATTGAAATGTAGCTAGGAAAATAAACTCCCAGACTCCAGGTTAAGCTCCTCAGGCACAAATGAAGGCACAGTCTCCAGTCTCAGCTGTGGCAGCTGGAGACCATCCGGACCTCTGAGGGCCAGAGTGTTGTACCCTTTGCAGCGTTATGGAGACATACAGCAAAAATGCAAAGGTGACCTAAGGGCCTATAAAAGAAACAACTATTTCCACATTAAAGTGAATCAAGCTAGATTTGTTACAATAAGGAAAATGATAGTAAGTCTGTCAAAGAGCACAGCCATCACTTTTAACAGTTTGTTCTCAAACGGCAACACAATCTGGGAAGGTGGAGAAGGATATGAAACCTGGTTCACTGCCTGGTTAACTGTTCATCTGGGATGGCCTGCTGAACATTTGTTTGGCTGCCTGGAGGCAGCAAGGTCTACTCTCAATCTTTAAACCAATCACAAGGGAACACAATGAAGACATTTTTCAGTCTGTGAGGGAAAAAAGGGCAAACACTGTAATATCACAAAGAACAAGTCCAGCTCCAAAAAGAGATGTGAGAAGAGAAAGCCCCCGACTTCTTGACAGAGGCGGCCAAGGCCAAGGGGGGGCACGGCGCACCGATTCTTTACAGAATATTTTGATGATAAACAGTTTGCTGCTGTTCCTCTTCTCTTTATGCCCCTTTCACTCTCTGGTAAGGGAGAGGAAGAGAGCTAATAAGACAATTTTGATGATATAAGAATATTATCAATAAAGATTATAGCACCGATTATCTCACCCCCTAAAGTGACCAACTGGGGTATGAGGCCACTGAATAGCCCTTTCTCTTGATGCCCCCATCTTGACCACAATTATCTGAACTGACGACAAGGACAGAGGTGCTTATATGTAGACCACAGCACTATGCATCTGAAAAGACTATCAGATGCAATGAGGGGTACAACAACTTACTCAAGGTGTTCATGGGACGCATGCCCTGGGCTGGCTGCCCAGGCGGCTGCTGATTCTTCACTGGAGCTTGTGGCTGGGTCTGCATCTGGTTTCCTTGATAGGTTAGGCCAAGAGCTGCATATGCCCGCTCTATGGAGCTGGGATCAATCTGACTGGGAGGGTTCAGGCTGGGAGTAGCTTGCTGACCCACCCCTACAGAACCAGCATTTCCAATGCCCACTGCAGCACCGGTCAATATTGCTGCGGAAGAAGTAGAACATGTTAAAATATCAAAAGGAAGTTAATACGGAGGGTGAAATAGCCAGACTATTCCACTCTCAACTCTTTCAAAAAAGACCAAGACATAAACAAAAAAACCTGCCAAGCCTCCCTCTGCCCCCACCCCCACCCCCACGCACTGAGAGAGTCAGAGGCCTAAGGAAAGGATAAAGATCAGCTGACAGATCAAAACAACTTTAACCAGCAAAAGAGATTTAACGAGCGGCTGGGACGCGGCTGCTTTTTGGTGCCAAATGAGGAAGGGAAGGGGGTGTGTGTGTGTGTGTGTGTGTGTGTGTGTGTGTGTGTGTGTG
>NW_027186376.1:1912893-1965385 GCF_028583685.1 Petaurus breviceps papuanus | reverse complement strand
AGGCTTGGGCTGCCTGGCTCTAAGCTCAGTTTTCCATCCACTCCATCGTGTTGACTCACAGATAAAAAGGGATGGTGTAATAATAAAATTAAGGCTCTTCCACTCGACCATACTTTCAAATGGAGAGGGGCCTTCAAAAAGCTAACCTCTTATGAATGAATGCGACAACAAACAATCCAAGTAGTCAGGTGGGGATCTGTAAACTTTATGCTGTAAATATCAGCGTTTTTCAACTCGGGACCTTAACTGAAACAAGAGTCGTGTAACTCAAGGGTAGATTTATAAAGATTTTAACCCAAACTAGCCAGCAGTGAAAAGGGCAGGAGGTAAACATCTCCTTGAGTGACAATTTAAATGTTCTAAAAAGAAAGGTATCCTATCTTGTTCTAACAATGTCTTTCAACAGCCTCTTCTATATTTTCCAATTTTACAAAACAATATTAGGTTTGAGAACCAAACACATTATTTAACCCTGGGAAAATATAAGGATTCTGAATTTTGTTTATTATGGTGCCAAAAAGAATTATCAATATCACAGTGCTCAAAAATAAGAAAGGAAAGGAGAGCTGAAAGTTTTAAAAGCAGACATCTTCCTCTCTTCAAGATTTCACAATGTAAACATCTGGACTCCTGGATTCCACATTAAGATTCCATGAAACATTGCAGACAATAGCGAACACAAAGCAGTGAGACTGATGGCTTACATTGCTGATTCCGCTTGTCCCCAGCGTTTTTGAGGGGCAAGCACACAGGACAGTCGTGCCTTGTGCAATTCTTCCAGTGTGAGATGATCTGTCTCGAAGAAGCACAATGTGCCACTAAAAGGAAAAAGCGGGAAGGAAGACGTTTTAAAACAAGAATCGCCTCCCTGGTTCTTTTTGTGAAGTGAGCAACAATCAAGTCAAGCTGGTCTTCGTGCCTATAAAGAGGGGTGTCCATTATCTACTCTACAAGCAGCCAAAGCATGTAACTTAGGTTTAAAACAAACCTGACTCAGTCATCTCCCAAGGGACTTGGTCTCCCTTAGTTTTCTTTTCCAGCCAGAAAAGCAAAATTTGGAAGCCAGAGAAACTCAGAGGCTCCCTCACATACTTCTACTCTAAGGACAGCATGAAGGCAAAGGCCTGGACCCCTAGGACACAGCAACCTTCCCAGTTTTACGTCTGATTAGGTGAACTTTATTATAGAAAAGCAGAAAGGGTAGAAAAAGCACCCAACAGGTGACTTCTGTTTGCTGGCAGACAAAAAGTGCTTTTAACAGCAGAGAACACTTTTAGCACTGGAGAAGGCTTTCCAGGTCCTCGGCCATCAAGTCCCACCTTGATTTCTCCTCTCAGGCCCATGAAGCTCACTCCCACCTTCCAGCATTCACTCATGTCATTACATGGCCTCAAATGTTCTCCTTCAGGCTGCCCAAAATCCCCTCAACCATCACGACTCAATCTGAAGCCTGAAACCGTTGGTGTGAATGCCTATGACTGAGGTGTACAGTGCAGGATTTAATATGCCTTTCTCTTTATGTGTGGTCTTATACTGTCCACAACTGATATTCCTTGAATTGTTATTCCTTGAATAAAACCAAAGCTTCCTATTTTCTTTTTTTTATGTTCCTTCCACACAAGTGAATAGAGAGGAGATCCTCTCATTTATTCCTTAACGGTAGTACCGCACCCCACCTTGAGGGGCCATGTTCATTTCCCCCATAAAATATTATGGGGGATCAGAGAAAGGAGGGGCTCTTCCTGCCATCGCCTGCCCAGACAGGGCAGTCACAAAAGACACCCCAAACACATTCAACAGCTACCAAAGATCACAACTAAAGGTCTAGCCTCTAACAACACAATGGCCAATGACAAGAGAGCCAATGGAGGTCATATTTACTTTAATTTTCATTTCATCAGCATCTGCAATAAAGGCTAATATACTTTGGCTTACTGTCTCTTGATAAGAAATTCATCTTAGAAAAAGCTAAGCTAGGAAGGTGTCTCTTCTCAAGTTTAACATAGATAAGCAATTTACCTATGAGCACAGGAATTCTTTTTCCCACAGTGGGAATAGATACCATGGAAACCTCTGAAGCACTGGTGTTTCTCCAAAGGCTGGAAGAAGTGATGAAGGGAATGGCTATTCTGAACTGGACCTGGACCAGTTAGAAAGAGATGATTACTGATAAATCTGAATAAACCAAGTGATCACAACATCAAGGAGAAAGGAGAAGAGCAGATAAAGCCCAAAACATCCTTGGATTCTCTAAAAGTTCAGACTGAGGATAGGGAAGACTCTGCGGGACTTCAACATGACTGAAATGGAGAGGAAAAGGAGAGCTGTTGCTATCGATAAAGAAGCAGCCTATCTGAAACTCAACAATCAAAAACCGTGTAGGAAACAAGCACAATCCCAGAGAGAACAAAGAAGGCAACAGGAGACTGAGCAGTTCAAAGCTGGCTAACTACTCTAACAGCAAAAGCCCCAAACTGAAAACAAATCGCTCTGTAGAACACAATCCACAATCCGAAGACAGCCGAAGAGACCTATTCAGTTACTACCACTAGGCCCCAACCTCCGATGGGAGCCCTCCTAAAACAAGGTCAATCTGGAACACACAAGCAGACATGACAAATGGATAGGTGGTGATGCAAAAGCTGCAGGCCTACCATGTCTGCACTGACCACAAGCCACGAGGGGATAAGGGACAGAGGAGGAGATGGAGGAGGAAAGAAGAGTGCAAGAGAGGAGCGTGAGAGGGGAGAAGAAAGAGAAAACAAGAGGCACAGAGTGAAACGCAAAGCTAATTTGGGGGGAGATTTCAGCCTCCCTGGGCAAGCACAAAGCGGCCTCAGCTTTCTGTCTGTACATGCGTGGTGGTCAAGAAGAAAGGGCAGAAGGGTTTTACAAGATTTTGAGCATTAAGGGCTAGAGAATGTGGCCCCTGAGGATGCCCCAGTAACGTGAGGGTCAACATTGAGGGCCCCAGAAAGCTCTCTGGACTGGGGGTTTTGGCTCTGCACCGTTTACCATATGGCCCTAGCGGGACCCTGAAAGGCCACAAAAATGGCAGCTGTTACCATGTTGGAGCTGGACTAGAGGACTGAAAGCCTCTAACTCCACAATCTCAATGAAAAACAAAACTCCAAAATGCTTCAATGCTCTGCCCCAAGCCCAGTGACCAAGGGCTCACACTATGGCAGGCACAACAAGAGGTTCTCCATTCTCTTTGCCTGGCTTCTTTCAGTCTGCTTACAAACACAACCAGGTCTCCAGTCTCTCCTTCCACACAGAGCCCAGTGAGCTATCCTGCTGCCCCCTCCTTTGCCTGCAGCACTTAACACCTGAGACCACTATGCCCTCCCCTTGTAGTTACATGTCTATCCCACTGTCATCAGAGTTCTGAATGCCAAGCAAACGCATACGCTCTTTTTCAGTGAGCTTATGGAAAAACGGAAGATTTTTTGAGCAGGAATCATATGCCAAGAACTACGCAGAAGAAAAGTAACATAAAGGACACATTGTGGGGGCAGGTGTCAGAGACTATGTTAATAGTTGAGATTCATCAAAATGAGGGCTTTTTACAAGGGTGGTGACCATGGAATAGAGAAGGACCAGAAAGGAGAGGTGGTAGATAAGAAGCAAAAGACCTTTGTACGTGATCTTGAGGCTGGAGGAGCGAAATGAAATGAATGTCCCTCTCCCCCAGCTCTCTAACTGGGCCCTCACCACCTGCTCTGCCCTCCCTAGTCCCACTCACATGAATGGATGCACATCCAGAGTCCCAAACTATATGGCTCAGTAAGTATGGATTGGTCTGGCATGTGCAGATGACCCCCACACCTGAATCATGGCAGACCCAAAGAAGGGCTCAGTGTCTCTTCTCCTAAAGCTATAAAGTCTACCTTGCCTTCCCCGGAGCCATCATTTTACCCTTCTGGCCCCCACCCATGTCACACCTCCTCACTGGTTCTGGCCTGTGCCCGTTCTATTCCCTCTAGGTAGGTAATTCCAAACTTGCCCCAAATTCTTCATGTTTCCCATTTCCAACTTCCTGACTACTCCTCAAGACACCAACATGCTCTCAGCCGGCCTCATCAACTTCTCGCTCACACTCACCTCCCAAAGCCAGCCAATGACCCGACCTCTGCCCTATCCTTCTTTACTCCACATTTCTGTCCCTGATATCTCTGCTCACCCATCCCCATCTGCAGGGGCTCCCTTGGCACAACCCGAGAAGCTTGGAATGGAGAAGAGCTTGAGGAGAACAGGGCCTAAGTTCAGAGTTCCTCTGTCGGACATTCCAAGAACATCTCTCATGTCCCTCCTCCCATCTATGCCGCAGATTAAAGCCGAGGCTCCCTATGCAAACGCACCACCCTGCTCCCGACCACCGCCCTCTGGTCCCTGGCTGCCGCCTGTCTTACAATCAATCCTCCAGACCATCTCCAATGTCCCACAGCTCATCTTAGTGTCCGAGTCTTTTCACCAAAGCAGCTGCTCTATTTTTCTCCACTTTGTATCTTCCTCCACCTGGCTACAGTGTCCATAAGGCCCACAGGAACTGAATAATGCTGAGGAAATTAAAGGGATATTTTGGGCACCCTCAGAAAATTCAGCGAGCAAGGCAGAGCCAAGAATAAGTCATGCCTGCCGAGCTAATCTCCTCTCTTCCCTGCCCCAGGTATGAGCCCAGAAGAGCGGAAGGTCCTGTTTCCAAAATCTCTCAGTATCTTCGTGAACAAGACAGAAGGGGGCTGGAAGAAGTCAGGAGAAGTTGAACAACCTGACTCAAGAATGACACCTGGTGGGCTGGGGACCACTAGAGTAAGGTCCTCTCATGGAGGCCCACGGCAGCCCCTTCAACATGCTTATCAAGGAGGGAGCTGAAAGAACAGATCCAGAACACTGCACATTTGCCGGGGACACACGATTCACTGAATGGCAGAATTGGGACCAAAAAGAAGAGGCCAAACCTCGGGGGGGCTTTCTTCCTTTACTAGGAAGTGACAGACTTCAAGACATTGGGCATTCTATTTCACAGGGTGCTTTCGGGAGGATGAACAAAAGGGGCAGCCAGCAAACCAAGACTTGGGAAGCCAATGCTCAATGCTGGCCACTGTCCTGAAGGCTGCACGGCCACCAGGGAGCAAAAGAAAACTGACGGCTTTTTCCCAGCTACTGAAATCAGTTCAGCTAACAAAATGAAAATTAAGAAAGGATAGTAACATCCAAACTTGGATTCAAAGATTACAAACTGGATTTGGAAAAGGCAGATGAGTTGCTGATGTGAAAAATAAGTAAGGGGGTTGGTTAGCTAACACCAACAAAGGATCTTCATCAGAGCGGCATGGAAGGAAAAGGAAAGGACCTCAGGTCTCTTTCTACAGAGGATGGGACAAGACCTGCCCTAAGTCAGCAGCAGAGCTGAGGTCATGGGGTCTACACCTGAAGTCTGATCTTTGCTTCTGGGCAGGGTGGCGGTGGAAAGCTGAGGGTTTCAGTCAGCAATTCTTACTTTGAGACAGTACTCAAAAAATACAAGTCTGAATTTGGGAAGTCCTCCCCTCAGCCCAGGAGAGGCTCTTAGCGAGAACTAGAATCAGCTTAATGCAAACCAAAGCCCAGTCCCAGGTGCCAAAAGCTGCTTGGCGCAAAGGATGTGCCCAGGGTGAGCCCCCAAGCCACACACGTCAGGAATCCAAGCACAGACTCCTTTTCCAACTGCAGGACCAATGCAGCCTCTCCTGCCTTTTAGGTGTGTCCGTTAACAAACAAATATAGTAACACACGCTCACTTTCCCCTTAGAAGAGGGGCGATGGTCCCTGGCCAAAATAGGAGTCAACATGAAGTAACGTATGCTATATTTAGATAGCAGGGTGATTATGGAGAGGACGGCATCTCCAAGGGGTCTAGCAAACCTCAGCACCGCAAGTTAGAAGCTGAAGGCTACTCTGCCTTCTCCCACGTCCCCACCCCAAACGCTGCCATGTAATATTCTGCCACTTCTCCTGCGTAGCCCACACTCTCCACCCCCCACCAATGCTCGCTCTCCTCGGATTTTCCCAGGAGGCCACAGATGCAGCAGGAGTAGCGATCTCCCGGCGTGCTGTCTGGCCGTCCCCGTGGCCCCAGGCTAGACTCCTCTGGTAGCACCCCCGTACTTACCCTGGCAGGACTTGCCAGCCTGGCAATGTGTCATGTGGTTGAGGACGTTCTTCATGGTGCGACAGTGGGGAAGGTTGCACTGGCGCACTTCCCCGTTGGCTTGCTCGCGTCGCTGACACTTGTGGGCATGCAAGAGAAGAACAAGTTGCTGTTGAATGAGCTTCCTCTTCTCAGGATCAGCTGTGGGGGGTCCAGAACCCATCCCCTGGGGTGCAGAGGGCACCATGCCAGGTGGCTGAACTTGAGGGGCCTGCTGCTGGCCCTTAGAGAGACAAGAGCAGGAGCCGAATTAGTGTCTATCCCGTGCATCATCCCCCTCATTCTGCTACCACTACTGGTGACTGGACAGCTGGGCCCCCCTGCAGGACTCCCTCAGCACAACAAAGGAAGCAGGCCCTCCCCGCGGGTGCCCCAGAGCCCGGACACTGGGTGCTCAGCCGGGCACCTACTTTAAAAGGGAAGAGGATTTCTAGGGTGTGAGAGACAAAAAAGGGCCAGGCTCCTCGAAATGCTGTTCCCCCTAAGACTGGATAGAAAAAGCACAAGAGTGTGGAACTCTCAGAGACAGGAGCCGTGGCAGGAATGACAGCAGAAGCAAGCTAAGGTTTCTTTTCTTTCAGTCCAGTAATTAGAGGCGTATGATTTCAGAAAAGTCTTAAAGATACTCCTTCTCCTACGGAAATGAGAGACCCTACATTTCTTTGGAAGGGAAGGTCATTTTGGTGGATTTGGGGAAGCTGGCATATTCTATACACGTGAAAGGGTCAACAGGGAAAGACCAAGAGGTCAAGACTAGGGAGGGGGTGGAGACAACAGGCTCGGTGAGGATAGTCAGCTAGCATTTATTTAGCACCTACTGTGTGCAGGCACCGGTCCCTGCTCTCAAGAAGCTCCCACGCTAACAGGGGAGAGAGCCACGTGCAGACAACGCCCTGGCAGTGCAGGAGCCCAGGCCTCGGGCCTAAGGCCGCCCGCTTAAGGCATTGGCAGAGCCAGAACCGAACCCTCGGGCTCATGATCGCAGTCCTGTCCCACTTCTTTCCCAAAGTGTCTCTTGGTCCTAACAGACAGACAGGCTTCTAAATGTCATGCTTGGAGGAGGTGGAGGTAGAATGAAGAATACTCTCCCATCTGAAGCCTGACACACTTACACAGGCACAAAGAGTAACAAGAGAGTCAAGACCAAACCAAACCAAACAACCGTGGGCAGACATTAAAAGCTGGCAACTTCTCCCATAAGAACAGGTGGACAGACGCGGCCTTGTTCTGTACAGGAAGAGGGGAACATGGGCGGCGGGGCAGACCATCCCGGGACCTAGGGTCTGGCATGCCACAGTTGTTAGCACAGTCTTAAATGCCGTCAACTGCAGAGAGCCACTGTGGGAGGATGGCAAGGAGACGTGGGGCCAGCCCCTGGCACTCACCAGCCACGTGCTCACGGGCTCTCTTAGTGCATGTAAGACCTGCCTCACGGGGAAGAGGGGGAGGAGGTGCCACGGGAGGAAGGATTTTATAAACCTTCAAATATTATACAAACAGGAGCAGCTTCTACCACCTATTTCACCTTTATTCCTGCAGACTTTAACAGAATATATCTTTACTTATTGGTTTAACTTGGTACCAAGGCAATGCTCCTTCCTGATCCCAGCCCCACCCCCCAAATCTGTCGCTGTCCTCGTTCTGGGACATAGTACCACGCTTATGTTTAAGGAAATAATGTAAAGGCAGAGAAAGGCAAGTTATGTGTGCCCATGCACAATTCAGTTCTTCATATATTATAGCACAGGGACGATGGGGACGACAGCGTGACAGGAAAGTGTGCGGGGGCAGTGCCCATTCCTACCCCTCAATGACAAAATTCCAAACTATGGGGAGATAAGGAAATAACCTTAATCCCAGCTTATCGAAGAACATTACCTACCATGTTAGGCATTCCTGCTCCAGGAACAGGCTTTTTGTCAATTGGAAATTGGGGTAAGCTGTTGGGCATTCCAGCCTTGTTTTGCATCTGAGGTCCAAGTCCACTGGCTCCAATCTGCTGCGCAGAGTTTTGACTATATGGCGGCCCATAAGGATTGGGATTGTTCATTATACCCATCTAGGAATGACAAAGAAGAGAGGCAGAATTTAAATCAACATGGCCACGTGTCAACTAAATAACCAACATCTTTTCTAGAAAATCCCTGATTAATGAAGACATTTTTAAAAGGACATGTCACTTCTGAACCACCTAAGTGGCCATGAGACACACCAACAGAATCAGACACATACTAGGATTTCAAAACTAAATATTAGAAACTAGAAAATGTTTAAGGGGAAAAAAATTCGATGAATTAAGTCACATGTGTTTTACATTCTACATAAGGCTAACCAATCACCTATAGAAAGAAGTTACTCTCTAGCAGCACTTAGTAATAAACAAGTGACCCCTTCAGCACTTCTGAAACTGAGGGCTGTGACCCCTACACAGTCTATAGGTCCGTAAACAAGCTTCAAGGCATCTTTTTAAACAATCATTAGACTCAGTCCATTTTCCCCCAAATGTACCTTGCCAGACATGCAGGCTTCATATACAGCAGAGTGGCTTCTCACTCTCCCTGTTTCCCATTTTATGCTTTGAGTGTGTGCTGTGCATGTGTGCATGCATACTGTATCCAAGGGCTGACTAGAACATGGTGGCTATTCCCAGTTTAGTCATTCCCATGAAGTCCCTTAGAACTGTCAACTTCACCTTTAACGTGATGCCCAAGGCCCTAACACTACCGTGTAACAGTGTTGGGGTGGAGGTGGGCACACAGAATCCTAAGGGTGGTAAACACTGTATACTTGTACAATGTTCATAGAACATACTGTAGGGACAAGATAAAGGTAAAGACCCCAAGGATTCAAACAAGGAGAAAGCAGGCTCAGAAACTTTCTCTGGAGCCTCTTTAGGAATTACAGGGCGCCCAAATTTGACTTGGGCCTCAAACCCTGATGATTCCCAGGGCGTAACAGCTGGAGTCCTGCTGGGCCCAACTTAAATCTGAGATCTGCTCAAAGGTAATTCATGATAGGTCTGCCCTTTCTCCTTGCCTACCACCCCCCCACCAGAGGGCAGAGCCGCCCAAAACAGAAACGACCACTCCCATCAGTGAAGAGGGAAGAGAAAGGTGCCTCCTTAAATCAAAACCAAAGGCTTCTCAGCACTGCACTGCTCCTGTAGGACGTGAGGAATGCCTCTTCTTCCCTTCTGATGTACCTGTTCAAGTGTTAAGGAGGCAAGTATGTTCAAATCATATCAAAAAAAGGGGTCAGGGAGAGGTGACTTAAGCAATATAAAAAGAAAATATATCAACAAATAGCTATTTAAAGAATAAAGGGTGAACTCACACACTAGGATCACTGATACATCAAACCAGCTAGAAATAACTTGGGAAAGGGAATGAAATGGGGGAGGGGGGCGGAATATGGCTGGCTTGCCACCAAATGACACACTTTCAGGGTTAATCTGCATTATTAGCATTTTTTCCAATCATATTCTTAAGTCTCAACAATCACCAAAAACCCATTTGTAAATATTCACTCAGAAATTCCCAGCTGCCCCATCTGGTTTGAAGGGGATCTAGCACCTCTGGAAACTGCCCTGTTTAAGCTGGAAATAAAAGTACTATCTTCACCTTCCAGTTTCTGCTGCCATTACTGTGTTCTATGAATGGCTTGTTGGAACCTTCTCTGACAAATAAGGAAGACATTCCACCCTAACTGCAGGAAGCCAGGAGTAGGGCTTCAAGGAAAATAATGATTCTAAATGGAATTTTATTGTGCAACAAGATGCAAAGAATTCAGAAGCATACACTGGTGCAGAATAAAATAAGCAGAGCCCCAGCTGAGGCCACAATGATGCAAATAGAGAATCACCACATTTTTCAGTACCTGAAAAAACTAAAAATGATCAGAGACCAGACAGACAATCAAGGGTAAGGTCTAGATTATCATCAGCATTGTCCCCTCCCCCCATCACGATCTTTGCTTGTTTCCTGTTTCAAGGGAGGATTTTCCAAAGGGGGCGCAGGGCTTGTCCCCAAATGGCTGTGATATTCTTAAGAACCACATGATTCAGTAAGCTCTTCCTGGGTGCTCAGGTGCCCCAGCACACATTTCAGCCCCTCTCCCAAGGACAGATCTCTCCTAAGCGGGGGGTGGGTAGAGGGTGCCCGCCTGCAGGGGTAAGCATGGGAAGCTACATACACAACACAGCTCCAGCCTGTACCCACCTGAGTCCTTACTAAGAAACCAGCAGGGATAATGCACTGACAAGGGAGCCTGCAGCTGTATCAGGTCCTAGAAAAAGCATTTTCTTTTTCCACTTCATACAGAAGGAATAGAAGATGGAAGTTTTATCGCAACAGCAACAACAGTTATAATAAAAGGGAGAAAGCCTTCACAACTAAAAAGATTACTTCCAAAAAGTATTTACAATGCAAATAGGCAGTTGAAAGATCTAACCACCTTCACACTCAAGGTGAGTAGGGTCCTGAAAAGCTGACAATCAACCATTTTTCTTTAGGATCTCTTGCTATTAAGGGGAATTCTTAAACCTTCAGTGATGGGATTACTTGGGCTCTAAGATGGATCTACTTGTTTAACAGGTCCCAGCCCATCAGGAGCAGACAGTCCTTCATTATCAGAGGTGTGGGGTCTGGACCCATTGCTTCTGGCCAGCACTGCTTAAACTCAGTGGCCTTTCCAGAAACTGGTTGTTTGTGATGGGGCTTCTGAAGTGCTAGGAATTTGTGAACAAGAATTCCCTTCATGTCCTCCACAGTTCATATTTGTGTTTCAAACTCACCTTCCTTTCACCCTTGTACCCAGCAATCCCATTCTTTGTATCACAGGGCAAAGAAATTCCAAAGCACAGTTCCTGTTGGACTGTTAGTATGTCATTGTAATTATAGTGTTCAGGTCTGGTTTGCTCTCTTTCCATGTTTGTGGGCACTGAATACACATTTCCTATGGCTGCATCTGCGTGCTAATACTCTATTCTCTCCCCGTGCCCCAGGTTGCTTGGCCAGCCCCCATGGGTTCCAGTTCTGTTATCACCTGGACTCACAGGCTATGGACCTAGGTCATTCAAAACTTTCGTAGAGTGGCTGCCCTTACAGCCCCACCAATGCTCTGTGAGGGGTGTGTGGGGTGCTCAGCACCTCTCCACACTGCCTACCCCCATCTTCAATCATCCTGGACAATTCTGGGGCTGTGCAGTGATCTGTAATCCTTATGACTGGGGATGTTCCGTGAAGCAATCTTTTTGACCGCTTAAGCCCAGCTGAAAAGTTTGCTCCTATGGCATAGATCTCAGAGCTTTCCTACTGTTACTACCGTGTTTCCCCGATAATAAAACCTATCCCGAAAATAAGCCCTATTGAGATTGCTACTGTAGTGAAGGTGATCCCCTGCGCTACACGCTACATTACAGTATGCACCTCTGTATGCACCGTCCCCCCCCCCCGTGAAACGCATGCCTCACTCCGAGCTGCATCCAATCAGAGCTGCAGCAGTGAGTGCATCATCCTGTTCTTTCCCAGTGATTTGCTTATTGAATAAAGGTACATTTTTTTGTTCACATTTACCTGTTTATTAAAACTGCTGTCAATGTTCATTAAAATAAGCCCTCCCCTGAAAATAAGCCCTCTGGTGTTTTTCTGTCCAAAAAAAATAATAAGACAGTGTCTTATTATCGGGGAAACACGGTAGTATTAGACTAAAGATTTCACCCAATTGTTGCAAGACTTTCAAAACTGTATGTGAATGAACATAGTGACTGCTCTCTTTTGTTGCTGTGATCCCCTGGTCAGGATGTCTCCCCATAGGTCCTCACCAGTTTGTAAACCCCAACTCGGGACTCATGGCTGACACAGAGACAGCTCCTGTCCCACAGAGCTCACGGCCAGTGTTGGATTCTTATCCAGTCCGTACAACCACCAGTGAGAGCGGAAAATCCAACGACTGGCACAAAGTACTTGATACTGACTAGACTACAAGTGCTTTTTAGGTACCACAAATTAAATATACACCTCAAGAATCAGGAGTTAAATGGCTCCCAGCAAGTTTCAAAAAAGCCTAATTTTAGCACCTTTGCATGTGTTTCCTTTTTTGACCTGTTTTTAGTTTAACAAATGTTTAGTGTGAAATTATGTTGTTATTGTCACTATAAAAAGCAAGTTAAATGACTACTGTCACAGAGCTCTATGGGTTCTGCAAAGCCCCCTTTTACAACAGCCTTAAGAGGCAAGCACTGAATGCATTTAAGGTTGGCCGTTTATTTTGCCATAACTAGTAACTTTTGCTTAAACTAGTAAAACGTACGTCAAGTTAGACCCCAGATTCTATCTTTGTTTCTAAGCCTAGAGCTTGCCCCGTTCAGCAGATCAGCACATGATGTGACCTCTGTGGCCCAATGTTAGCTGCAAGTCTTAAAGTGCATTTCACATTACACAGAAATGACAAAATCTCATCGTAGCACAGGCCAGAGGGTGGGGTTTGCTCACTGAAAGCTAAAGACTGTGCAGGCTTTATTTTTCTTCCTTTCTATTACAAACATACTGACTCTACCACTTTAGGCCACTTCCTGTACAAAAGGACACTGGGAAGGGGTAACTGGTCGGTTCTTCCAGCAAAGGAAGCTGGCCATCGGGGAAGTGAAGCCCAGCATTTCCCTTAGGTACTTCAACCTGCCTGGAGTATACTTCAGGCATCCTGTAAAATACTGGTGTGCAAACCCCCAGTAAAGGTGCACCTGACAGCACACGAGAATGCTTCCTGATCCTAGGGTCCTACATGCTGAACCCAAACCCCACGACTGTCTATGATGCTACCTGCCCACTCAGACTCCAACGTTTATGTTGTTCTCCACAAATACCCAAGGATCCCAATCATCTTCCAACCTGAACAAAGCAGTGTGATCACCCTGCTGAGGTCCCTTTTGTCACCCCAAATGCCTCTGGGCTGCTGCTGCATGGGAGGAAGCACACAAAGAAAAATCATTTAATCAAATCAAGTAAGTAACCCTGCTGCTGCGGGCCAAGAAAACTCTGACAAATATCCTGGTGGACTGAGGGCCAGAAGCCTGAGTTTCAATTCCGCCACAGACCTTTACACAGCTGTCATGCTGGCCAGATCACTTTTCCTCACTGCCTCAGTTTCCTCATCTGTAAAATCAAGATTTTAACAGCACAGATGTGGGGATCCAATGAGCTGGCACGTGTAAAGCACTTAGCAAAGCTTAAAAATTATAAATGTCACTTAAAGAGAAGACTAGGACAGCTGGGGGTGCAATATAGAGCACTGGCATCAGAAGGACCTGAGCTCAAATCCAAACTCAGACACTTACTAGATGTGTGACCCTGGGCAAGTCACTTCACCCTGTTTGTCTCAATTTCCTCATTGGTAAAATGAGCTGGAGAAGGAAATGGCAAACCCCTCCTGTATCTCTGCCAAGAAAACCCCAAACTGGGTCACGAAGAGTTGGACGTGACTGAAAAAAACCACTGAACATGAACAAGAGAAGCTTAGAAAGGCTTAAGTGAATTGATCCAGAGGGAAGGCTGCAGTCAAGATAGTGACCACAGAACAATCTCACAGGAATATTGTGGATTAAGAAAGAACAAGCCCAGCCTTACGCTGAGAGAAAGACACCCCTGGCCACCCCTTTGTAGAAGGAGGAGGTCCATGGGTGTACAATATTCAAACCATCAGGAAGCTACCATAATGCATATATTTTTTACTTTTTTTTCAATGTAGTGTCCAGTTATGTTCTTTTTCTATAAAAATATTCTGTATTAAAAATAAATCAAATGGCTGTGAGAGGAGGTAAAACTTGGCCTGATTCAATAAATCTTGTCGTTCAGTGGTTTTTTTTCAGTTGTGACCCCATTCAGGGTTTTCCTGGTGAAGACACTACAGTGGTTTGACCTTTCCTTTTCCAACTCATTTTATTTTTTTTTTGCTTTTTGGAGGGCAACTGGGGTTAAGTAACTTGCCCAAGGTCACACAGCTAGGTTATTTTTGTGTGTGTGTTAAGTGTCTGAGGCTGGATCTGAACTCGGGTCCTCCTGACTCTGGGGCCAGCACTCTACTCACTGTGCCAACCTAGCTGCCCCTCCAACTCATTTTAAAGATGAAGTAACTGAGGCCAACAGAATGAAGTGACTTGTCCAGGGTCATACAGCCAGCAAGTAGATGCCATTTGGGCAGAGTTCAGCATCATAGCAATACTGTGCTCTTGCCCTCAAGAACCTTCCATAGCTCTGGGACAAGCACACGCACACATTCATGTAAGCACCAGATGCACTACATGGAGTGGGGGTGATGTCTGGGTGCGGTCAATGAATTGAACTATGAAGTAAATGGAAGATTCAAGGCGCTGAGACGAGGTGGTGAATGGCCTATGTAAATGTAATGGAGGGAGATGGGAAATAGGGGCCGTGGAGCAGATCAGTTTTGTCAGAATGTAAGTGAGGTCCAGGAGAGTGTGCAAGGGGCAAAGTCCGCACAGGCAGACGGGTGTGTGAGGAAGAGCCACAGAGCCTGGCGGGGGAGCAGAGGGCCCAGTGCAAGCCCAGGACATACCACTTTGGCAGCTAGAGGTGGGAGGAGATGTGACCTGGAAATAGCGTGAGACTGAAGCCAAATGCCGCTAACAAATGACACTTACTTGTTCAAAGAGAGATAAATAAGGTTCTTCAAAAAGTACGCAGCGTGGATGTATAGACTATAGCCTACATGGACTGCCTGCCACCATGGGGGGTGGGGGAGATTTGGAACTTGATGGATTATGGAACTGAATGTTGTAAGCTAAAAGTCAATAAATAAAACAACTGGGAAAAAACAAGTGTGCTGCACTACCCAAAAGGCTCTTTCCCCTTCTCACAAAATCATGAAATCATCAACATAATTTTAAAGACCATCCAAGGAAAGTTATCTGCAAACATCTTACTGCTCGGCTCAAAACACAAAACAGCTAGGAACATGCCTACATCAGGGCATCTGGGGTCTTGCTGAAAGAAGCTAGAATAGATGCCACTAGGAATGAAGAGCCCTGCGCCCCCATTCTTACCTTGCTCAAAGCTCCTCCGGGCTGTGGACCCCTTAATCCGGTCTGCCCTCCCATTTGGGAAGACCCTTGTTGCAGCGGCTCAGCCAGTAAATTGCCAGCATTTCCCATGCCTTGGTTTGGATACGGCATGTTAGGTCGCCCCCTGCCTGCTCCAATGGAACCGTTCATGACTTGACTTGGCATCATCCCTTGTCCATTGCCTGTAGCTAACATGCCAGGATTCATGCCAGCCCCCATGCCTGTGTTCATCCCTAGTCCAGGCTGATTGACTGGACTGTTTACTCCGGGGATCATGCCAGCAGCAGACTGTGCAGAAGGACCTTGACTTGGCCCACTGGCACCCACTACCATGTTGGGAGACGTCAAGCTGGCCTGGGCCATGGGACTTTTGACCATGCTGTTCAATATTCCCATTCCAGGACTGTTCTGCTGGCCTTGAGCAGCCATGCCTGGGCCAGGACCACCAACTCCCATATTGAGATTCGGGGAACTGCCAGCCCGTAACAATTCAGAAAGTTGTTTATGTTTCGAGGCAGCGTCTTGTGTTATGCTAAGACTTGTCTGGATCTGACTAATGTCACCACCATTGGTAAGTCCCAATTCTGACGAGTTGATTAATTCATCTGGTAAATCATGTTCTAAGTCAAACAAGGATCCAAAATCTAGAAGAGAAAAAAAAAAACAAGAGAAAATTAAGGCTTAGCAAATGAGGAGACACAGCTCAAAGCAGCGGCTTTTACCACTGAAGACATGCAAAGCTCTTCACACTTCATCTCATCGAACCACAAGCGGAGCCTGAAGGGGCCAAACAGGGAAAACATACTGGGGGAGAAACCTAACAATGTACAACAAACACTTTCTGACCCCGCAAAACTCAAGAAATACATGTAATAAAGAGGTGAAGTACAGCAGCTAGCTATGCTGTGTGCAACACAGAAAAACGCATTTACGCCTTTCAATGGTGAGCAGCCCAATATCAGTGTAACAGAACACGACGATGAAATGTAAGGAAAGAGATGAAGTGATGCCATGAAGATGGCAAAATGCCAGTAACATACATATCACAAAGTGACAGCTCAATGACGGGCTAAGAGATGGGCCCATGGCACGCATAAGGCTTCTAGCTATCTGGGGGTGATGTCTGTTTGGCTGGACTTTACATGTTTACTGAAGAAAGGGGTAGGATGAATGATTAGAAAAATTAATTTTAAAAGATTATGACAACCAAACCAAGAATAGAGAGAAAGGAATATGGGCAAATAAAGGCATTGTTTTCAAAATCTACACTATTTTTACTATTAAATGAAAAGCTAAGTTCTACATCTTTATTTGGTAGTCTTACTCCATATTACTGGCATTTGGTTAGAAAAAAATGAAAATTATGAGCTTAGTATATACATATATATGTATATATATATATAAGTATAGAGTACCTTACAAGCGACAGGTGCTCAGTAAAATGTTACAGACCACCAGGCACAGACACTAGCCTCTGGACTGGAGAGGGCCTTGGCAATATCTCACTTCTCTAATTCACAGGCCTTTAAAGACGAAGCCATGAGCACCTTCTGTGTCAGGGTGCCCATCCTCCCACCACATCAGCTTTAAGTCAGCCTCATTTAAGATGGCCGGACAGTGCAAAAAGCACAGAGTGGGCAGCAGGCTGTATTTATGGAAAGAGAATCAATCGGCCTATCACTCTGGCTCCCTTAGCCCCAAGTTCTTATAAACTGTACTAAGCAGGTTCATACATTCACTATGTCATGACCTGAGACATACAACTGCGACCTGAAAAGAAATTTCTGTTTCTGTTTCTAAACAGGAACAACTACACCCCATCACAACAAATTCTACTAGGGAACATCGTTGTTTTCATCATAATGAGATTTCTCTATAAATAAATAATGGAAGGTCATGGGAACTGCCAGTGTCTGCCATCATCATCCAAGGCAAGAAATGGAAGGAGCCTCTGTGGTATTAGCTGTGTGCCCACCTGCCACTGCCCAATCTGGGCTGTGAAATGAAGTGATACCCATTGATCATGAGATCTGGAGGCAGTAGACAAGGATAATCAGGAGCTGACTAAACAGAAACCCCAACATTCAGGGCTTCAGCAATGGGTAAGAGAATGTGGGGGGTGCAGAAGAAACAGGGAAACACCACCACAGAATAGAGAAAAACCAATGAAGGCGCCTATGATGACTGTCCAGAGGAGACTCAGTAGGAGTCTAACTGCATCAAGCCCAGGCTGGGCAGGCCTTGCTCTGTTCCTACCGGGGGACTTGAGCTACTCATCTCTCTGGCCCTCAGTTTCTTGAAATCTCCAGGTGAGGGGGCTCAAATAGATTGTTTTTAAGGTTTTTTTCCATCTCCAGATCTTGTGAAATTTATGAAAACATTATACAGTAAGAGGAGCAGAATCTTCAACTAGAAATATGAAAGGTTTTGCTTAATTTCCTACGTTCTGTCTGAGACTAAATTCCAGTTCATCATGACCCTGGATTCTCACGCCAAGGAAGCTGAGTTTGGAGGCTCTGCACCATGCTGGAGAGACCTCTGGGAGGGCATCTGTAGCTGCCTGAATGTCTGCTGCCCCAAAGATCACGCTAGCTAAACCCGGGGAGTCTAGTTCACACTCAGGCTAGCTGCAAGCAAGGTGGGGCATTTGCCAGCTAGGGCAGCTATGGAAAACCGCGGGAAGGCGGGTGGCTGAGGTCAGTGTTTGTGGAAGAAGCGACCACAAAGATGTGGGTACTCCATTAGGCTGATGGATTGTGGGCATTTTCATGGAAGTAAAACAGAAAGTAGAAAGAGTAATAAGAATGTTGTCAACCTGAGCAGGTCCACTCAAATGGTTTTGGTGCTGGCATTCCTTACTTCAAGGAGGAAAAAGGAGTGTTGGAGAAGCTGGAAGATGCACGAAAGTCCCATGTTTATAAATGAACTGAAATGCTGTCCATGTCAGAGCAGCCCCATGGCTGATCCAATCACTCTACTGCGGACCCCAAGAAGGTTTGGGTGCCCACCCTTCAAGTCAGTAAAGTTGGGGCCTTTTAGCCCCAGACATGCCTAATTTCCCTCAACCTACCGAAGAGATCTGAAGAATGTAGAATACCAGGGAAACAAATAGGTATAAACCGTTTTATCATTCATATAACATTTTTTCTACAGGGCAATTCTAAGCTGGTTAAATAGCATTTCACTTTAAGTTTAAACCATTTATAACTATAACAGTAAAAAAATTGGCCACTTAAAAATTTGTTCTTTTTTTACACAACTTTACAAAGTACTTCCTTCTACAACTACCTTTGAAAAATACTCATAAAATCAATGAAATACTTAAAATTTTGAAAACTGTCCTTATTTTATAGGCAAGGAACTGCCTTGTCCAACATCAGGGATTAAGAGTTCAAGCAAGTCAGACTTCCCACCCAATTAACTGGCACCCATTATCTCCTCTTCAATCAAACTCTCTAGAGATTCCCATATCTAGGGGAGGAACTTAACACACAGGGGGTGGTCCTATGGTACAACAGAATGCAAAGGAAATATCAGATTAAGATTTCTCACCCTCCAAATAAACTTCTCTGTAGGCAAGTTGCTGTGCCTAGTCACCTGGGACACAAAACAGTCCAATTTGAGTCATGGTATTCAAGTCGCTCTAATTTAAGGAGGCAGAGAGAAGTACCGAATACATTTTAGAAATGTTTGATTCTGACTAAAAGAATGAGCTTAAGTTGTCAGGAAAGCTCACTTATTCAAGATGTTTTTCCCTCTAGTCCCTGATCCTCAAGATATCACTGTAGACAGGACAGGCTGGAACAGGTGTGACAGGGGAGTATTAGGTACAAGGCTGGTTGTCACTCTAGGGGGAACAGATATGGGCCAGACCTGACTTTCGGCTACACAGACCCTCCAAATGGACAAGAGGCTATAAATGTGTCTAGCAAAGACAAAGAACAGCAGAGAACACAAACCCAAATGACTGATCTCTTCTATTACTGGCTCAAGTCTCTGCTATGAAGGAAAACTAATCAGATCTGACATTGGTCCCCAAACCTGAAATTATGAAGAATTAAATAGGAATTCACATTCATGCAGTTAACTAAGTGGCACAGGGGACAGAGCATCAGGCCCAGAGTGAGAAAGACTGGTCTTGTTGAGTTCAAATCTGGTCTCAGACACACACTGGCTTGTGTGACCCTGGCCAAGTCATCTGCCTTGCTCAGACTCAGTTTCCTTGTCTGTAAAATGGAGATAGTAATAGCACCTAACTCCCAGAGTTGTCGTAAGAATTAAATGAGACAGTTTGGAAGGCACTAGGCACAGTCCCTGGCACACTATGTACCATATGTTAGATGAAGTTAAGAAGGAGAAGGCGTTTTTAAAAAACAAGCTGCCTCATCCATGACTCTCATACCTGCATAGTTAAGGTTACAAACCGATTTTCTAATCAATTAAAAAAGTTCCCCACGAATGAATTTTAGTGGTATGTGAACCCGTTTTTTAAAAAGATACAGCGCTCCACACGCTGTCCTCGATGGGCTCCTGGGCCGCACTCACGCACACCACCTGTGAGAAGAGCCAAAGGGAGGGCCTAGTGGCAGGGGAATCCAGAAAGGCCGCACGTAGAAGGAAGGAGAGTGCTCTGGGGCCGGAGTGACCAGAGCACGGGAACAGAGACAACTTGTGTAGCAGCAAGCCAGTCAGTACAGCAGGAAACAAAGACAACGTGGAGGAGAATATCACCTAAGAATGTTAGCAGGTTTGCCACAGCTAGTTTGGGGAGAGGCGAACAAAGACTCGACTTTATCCTGGATACTGGAATCAATGAGGGGCCGTGTTTCAGGAAAACCCCCTGGAAGTCCCGTGGAAGAGATGAGAGCAGGCCATTAACACAGTCCAAGTAAGAGGTGAGTCCTAGGGCTGAAGCAGGGTGGTCATTGTGAACAAAGGTAGAAGGAGAAACACTGCAATGTATGGACATATATGAGATAGGGAAGAATGAGGAGAGGAGCTCCAAGGTTGCCCACCCGGGAGACAGCAGGAATGGCAGTGCCTTCCACTCGACCTGCCGGAAAGACGAGCTCAGGAGAACAACCGGGGATGGATCTAGAAATAAATGAAACCCTGGCACCAAGGGAGAAAATGTGGAGCAAGGCCCTGGACATAGGTTTCAGGTGCCCCCCCAGCTGGCAAAGGAATGGTTAGAAAGGCAACCCTAAAGATGGGCAACACTGACATCTCTCTCAGGTTTGCAAACCTCACCTGAGCCAGGACCTGAGAAAGCAGGATCTCTAGTGCTGATGCCACCTACTTCCTGCCAGGTGTGACAGGCCCAAGCTGCAGGATCAAAGTTTGATATAATATAAATGTGCATTTGCTTTGCTTTGACTACATTTATTTGTTAAAGGGGCAGCTGGGTGGAGCAGTGAATAAGAGTACGAGTCCCGGAGTCAGAAGACCCAAGTTCAAATCTGGCCTCAGGTAACATACAAAACGTCGTGTGACTCTGGGTAAGTCACTTAACCTGTTGGCATCAGTTTCCTCAGAGCTAAAACTGGGATAATAACAACAGCTTCCTCCCAAGGGGGTTGTAAGGATCAAATGGAACACACTTCGTAGAGCACAGCGCTTGGCACACAGGCATCACAAAAATGCATCTGTCCTTCAACTAAAGGCAAAGGACAGAAAATAATGGAGGCTCGTGGCTTTACAGATGGAGCTGGGCTCTGTTCATTCCAGTTTAAGTAATATACAATTTGATCTAGTGCCTATTATAAAGTGATAAAAGGCTGGACACAATGAGCCAAAGCTCAATTAATGAGAGTGTTAGTACACTGAGCTCGTGCTACCTGTGGAAGGACCACGGGCAAGAGAGCGGACAGACCAAGAAGAGACTCGGTACTACATTAGGACAAAAATGCGATGCAACTGAGTGGTAAGGACAGGATGTCAGTTAACTCCAAAGGAGGGGAAAGTGCTGGAATGCCTTCATCAAAGCTGCTTAAAGTATTACATCTGAAATAATACCAATAACAGGAATGTAATAAGAATAAGAAACAGACGTACGTATCTTAGTGCCACGGCCCATGCAAAATTCAGGCAGAAGTGGGTAAAGCTCTCCTTCCCCTACAGGGGTCGGCATCAAGCCAAGGCGTGCACGTCAATAAGAGGGTTTTCATCCCATCGCCAGTGTAGGCTTCTATCTAAGGGTGTTTTGAAATTTTGCTTTCTATAACCACCACTCTGTGATAAGCATGAACCACAAGTACATTTCTCTTACCCTTTGCTGTTATGTTAATAAACAGATAAAACTTAAAAAAAATTTTTTCACTTATTTCCATTGGGCTGGAACCGATGACCATGTTTGACAACTTGGCATTCTGTGCCACTTTATGGGGACAGAATTCAACGTCCAAAAGAAGCTGTGATTCTCTTTTTTCTGGTCTATTTTGCCCATAGAAATGCTCTTTATGTTCATTAAATTCAGAATTAAGAGATCACCGGAAATATCAACATTTCTCCAAAGAACTGCTACCAACTATTACTATTAAACTATTAATAATCATTAGGAAAAAAAGCTCCAACAGCAAATCAAAACAACTCTTAGCTTAACTCTGGTTCAGCAAAGTGGCAAATGGTAAAAGAGGTCCAGTCAGTGTCTGGAGGGCTGTGGTTGTGCAAGGAGGTGCCCTTCTAGAGCTCTGAACTGATGTAATCATTCTAGAAAGCAATCTGAAATTGCATCAAGTGACTCAAGTATCCACATCCTTGTGTCCAGAGATTTCACTGCAAGACATCTGTCTATTGACAAAAACAATCCATATTTTGTAAACAAACCATATACTCCAAAACATTTTTAGCAACATTTTTTTTGTAGTAGCAAAGAAACAGAAACAAAGTAAGTACGCATCAATAGGGGAACAGTTAGACAAATTGTGGTAAACAAATGTAAAGCGGTACTGCTACACTGTAAGTAAAGATGGCCATGATGACAGAGGGGGAGATGCAAAGTGAAACGAGAGCAGAATCGGGAAAACTTTCTAGGCAATTACAGAAAGGTGAATAAGGGGCAGCAGTAAGGAAATCATGACAACAGAATGTGATCCAAGCACAGGCAGCCAGCAAAGGCCATCAAGGGCAGGAGGAAGATGCCGGCCTAGGGGGGCTCCCCTGCACAGAATGCCTGACTTGTTGATATGCTGGGGAATTTGGATGAATGGCGGTTTTTAATCCTGTTTGTTATATCCTGTTACACACACACACGTGCACATTTTGTTACACAGCTTTTCAAGGAGTTTGGCTGAGAAAAGGAACATTTACTGAGGAGGAGCTTAAGAAATGGGAGCCTTGAGTGTGTTTATGAGCAGCACAGAGGGACAAACTGCTGAGATGCCAGTTGAGAGTGGGAGGAGGCAATTTTCTGGAGAAGATGGGTATGGAGAGGTTGGCCTTGGCAAGGACACCGAGGACAGAAATTACTTAGGAGAAACTGAGTGATAGTGAGGAAAGATGGAACCAAATTTCAACAAAATTTTTTGCAAAACTAGTGGAGGGGGGTGGCTAGGTGGCACAGTGAATAGAGCACTGGCCCTGGAGTCAGGAGGACCTGAGTTCATATCCGGCCTCTGACACGACACACTTACTAGTCATGTGACTTTGGGCAAGTCACTTAACCCCAACTGCCCTCCAAAAAGCAAATAAAAAAGAAAATGACTTCATAAACACAGCCAACGATGTAATCTCTACAGAGGTGGCTGTGTAAGGCCATTAACAGCAGTACATGTGTACAACAGAAATCAACACTGGTGTACACATTCAGAGCTTTTCACTGATGGGGTGCCCAATCAAAAAACTTTGGAGCCCATTAGTCTAGACAGCCGAGAGGCCCAGAGAAGAGACTTCTCAGGTATTCAGTCCTACATAGTGCAGAAAGGCATCTTATCTTCCCTATTTTTATGACTATTCATTCAATGCCACATGCACAAAAGTTCTCACATCTCAAGTTAAGGAGCAGTTAACCTTAAGATAAAAGAAATTGTTTTGCCCAAACAGTCACCACATTTAGGGAAGCATTCTATCCACAGAAGCTGGCATGCCTGAAACTGCTGCTCTCATATATGAACTTGTTACTAGAATGTTCAGGAAATCCAATTGTTTCTGTTGCATCTATGAATGAAAAAAAGGCACTTCCCAAGTGAGAGGGGAAGATTAGGGATCAAAGTCTGATAGGCTTGCCACACACCTCAGGTCACAAAGTGAGAGCTGGAAGAGAGGGATCGAGGCAACCCCCCCGCATTTTAAAGAGACTCAATTCTCCTCATTTAATAAAATCTGCTTAGGAATTCATGTCCACCCCTCCCCCTTTCTCTACTATCTAATCCTGCAGTAATACAAGGAAATCCAGACTGAAAGTAAGAAAAGGAGGCTTGAATGCTCTGAATGCTGTCAGTTTATCCAACAGTGTAAGTGCTAGGTTTTTTCTTTATTGGCCTGTTTTCTATAAATATTTATTGATTAAACAAGGATGATTTAAGTAATGCTGTAACAGACATACTGTATTCAGTCTGGACCTGGAAAGCAAGGTTTTCATCAGTGATGGGTGAAATCTTGTCAAAGTCTGACCCATAAGCAGAAACCCCAACTTCAATTTCCACCTCGAGATCACACTAACTTCAGTCATGAAACACGTCTGATAAATGGATGACTAATTGCTAAACATTATGCCCGTGCAGTCCAGGTTTGTTTTGTTTTAAGCACAATTAAATACTTTCAGGAACAATGTTTTCATCTATTCAAGGCTGTCATCTATTGTTTGGTTTTCTCTTAAATTTAGTATCCCCCCTCCAGCCAGTCATTCAATGAGCATTTATTAAGCACCTACTGATGGGCCAGGCACTGTGCTAAGAGAGAACACAAAAAAAGGCAGGATCTGACAGAGAGGGCGACAGCACGCAAACACTCTACGTACAAACGGGCTAGAAAAAGGACAAATGGGGAATACTCCACAAAAGGAAGGCACCAGAACGAACGAAGACTGGGAAAGGCCTCCTACAGAAAGTGGGACTTAGCTGAGACTTCTAGTGAAAACATCCAGAATTAGGAGATGGAGCCAGAGTCAGAGTCAGACCAGCGTCACTGGGGATCGGAGGAGAGGTGGGGGGTGAGGGGTGGGGGGCAGTTCTGATGAGCTCTGGCCAGCAGAGGATGCTATATCTGGTCCTGGAGGGGATGGGGAGCCACTGGGACTGCTGAATGAAGGCTGGATTGGAGCAAGGCGCCCTGCGGCAGACAGAAGCACCTGCAGGGTACTGCAGGGGTCCAGGTGCTGAGGAGATGTGGCCTATACCAGAGGGATCACAGCCGTATAATACTGCAAAGGTCTGGACAACAAACAAATCTGTTATGATAGCGTCCTTTTTGTTGCTGCTGCCCCTTTCAAGGGTGACCAGGCTGTAAGCTTGGGGTATTATGGTGCCCTCCAGAGTAAAAGAAACCTGGAAGGGTTTGGGGAAAAACAATTCAGTTTTTTGACATGTTGGATTCAAGATGTCTACGGGACACCGTGATGATGGTGGTGGAGAAGACCTAGAGATGGCCATGAGTGAAAGTGCAGCCACATGTCTATGGGCCATCAAAACTACGGAGCAGCTGGAGATGTGAGACTGAAGGTCGGTAGAGAAGTAGATTTGAGAAGGGAACTGATGAGATCACCGGGTGAGGCGGCACAGAAGGAGCAGGCAGCCCAGGCCATAGTCAGTGGATGAGCCTGGCCCTGGGCTGGACTCCGGCTGTGGTCTGTGGCTACCTTTGCACCAACAGCTGGGCCAAGCCCAGGCAGACCCTCCTCACTCAGGACTAGCCAGTCTTTTCATTGTTCAGTTTCTATCTTACCTCTGTCCAGACTGTTCAGGACTTCAAAAGGCAGAAGAGATATGGGATAACAATTAACAAGGATGGAAGAATCAAATGAAAGTTTTTTGAGGACAAGGAAGACAGGAGCACATCTGTAGCAGCAGGGAAGCAACCAGCAGACAGGGAGACAATGAGGACAAGGGAGGGGGAACACAGGATGGAGTCAGCCCCCACCTCCTGCATGGAGCAGGGCTGGCCTTAGCAAGGAGACATGTGAGGCTTGGGGAAGGAGAAGACAGGGTAGAAGGAGGAGATCCTCAGCTGGAGGGGTAGGGAAGGGGGAGCCAGGGGAGATCTGAAGAGGTATGTAATGGTTGGGAAGGATGGCCCAGCAAGGCAGTGCAACGTAAGCTGGTGGTGGATCTTGTCCAGCGTGAGGACCGAGCAGGACAGAGCAGAGAAGCTTGGGCGATGGAATGGGGGTGCAGTAGGAGCCGGATAAGCGATCAGAAGACAATGTAAAATGGAACTGGTGTGCCAGGGGGTCAAGATGGGGGAAGGACGAGTGAAAGTAGTGCAGGGGTGATGTCAGGGAGAGCAGACAGGCCTGTGACCAGACAAGGGAACGTCAGATTCCATGAAGGTGAACGGGTCTGTTTGTGGGAGACGTCAAGAGGAAGGCTATGACCGCCTTTGTGTGTGCCCGAGGAGACTGGGAAACTGGGAGATGAGGGTGTTTGGGGGCCATGAGCACGCAGGCTCACTGGGGAAGAGCCAGGTAGCGAGGAAGGAAGCATCCTGGAGATCTGGAGATTCAGATTAGGTGGCTAGGTGTATGTGCCATGGTGGAAATGGCCATGAGTCAGAGTGGGAATGTGCAGCCAGTGTTGGAAAAGGCAGCCAGGGAGACTGAGTCATCAAGAGGGAATCCGGTCTCATTGAGAAGTGGAAGATGGAAGAAGCAGGAAAGGGAAGGATTTAAGATGAAAGTGAGTTTGTTGTCTACTGTGAGTGACATTCATTTGGGACTCTGGGGGTGGAAAAAGGAATCTGGATGTATGAGGTGGAGAATATGGTTTGGGTGATATAGAGGGTGAAACCAGGTGGGAGTTAGGTAATCATTCAGTGAACATTTCGGAGAGATTTTCAAAGTCACAGTATTAAGACCTAAGAATGGGGTTCTTTCAGAGCCCTGGATTCCAAGTTCAGGCAAGAGGGGAAGAATTGCTACTACTCTCCTTCCCTCATGGAATGGCACAGGGTAGAAGGTCCCTCCTCCTCTCTTCTCTTCCCTCTGGAGGCTGGAGATCAAGCAGGGCATTGAAGAGAAGCCAGAAGGCCACCCACTTTCCCCTTCCCACTCCTGTCTGAGGCAGGAAGACCAGGCAAGAGTTGCCATCTTTCCTTCACTGAATCCTTCACCTAGATAACATGACCAGGTCTCTACAATCCTAAAAGGTGCTTTTACTGAACCCTATACCATTTTTCCTTTCCCCTTCATCATTGGAACTTATAGAAAAAGTTGTCCATACCACACCAGTTTCACATCTTACAGTGTGGATTCTATCTCAACTATTCCACTGAATCTTGTCCCAAACCTTATCACTCTAATGGAATTATTCTCTCGATGCTACCTGTAAGCATCAATTTGAATGTCTAGGCTGATCTAGCCCAACAGATGCCTGAACAGGGATCCCTTCTATCTTGATAATTTGGACATTCCACTGCTGCTGCTTCTCAGACCTCCTGTGATCATGAAACCACCACTTTCTGTAGCAGTAGTCAAGTCCACCTCTAAACAGCTCTACCCTTCCCTAACATATTGAATCAAACCTCCCTCCTAGGACAGAGGTCCTTAACCTGGGGCTGCTGAACCTGTTTAATGTTTTGATAACTTTTTTTTGGATAGCATGGAAAACTGTCAAATAATTTGCTGACACCCACACTTGTTTTTTCTATAACACTTCAAACTACTTAAAAGTCTTGCCCAAAAAAGTAATGAAGTTAATTTGGTATATCGGTTTTTTTTTTCAAGTAAAATTTTATCTTTATTAATTTGTTTACTTTTAGTTTACAAGATTCAGTTCCACAATCCCTTGAGTTTTAAATTTTCTCCCCCGCCCCCCATGGCGGCATGCAATCAAGTATAGGATCTGCAAAGTGGCATATCATTGTTGACAAACCCATGCTGGATTTTGGAGGCTCCCATTTTTCTTTCTAAATGCTCTAAGACCATTTCTTTTATAACATTTCTGAATCCATGTCAAGCTCACCAGCATAAGGATTAAAGATTCTATCTATCACTTCTATCCCCCGTTTTGATTTTAAGGATCAACATCTGGATGGTGCAATAATGAATATCATATGGTTTAGGAGGGATGGAATAAAAGGAAATGCTCGTGTTAAGTTCACTAAATGAAGTTAGGAGACTGGCCCTTCCTGCTTCAAAACAGACATGTCTGCCCTTGAGATGAGGGGAGGAGGAAGAGAGTGGTTCTGTCAAGGTTCAGCACGGCCCAGTCTGCAAACTAGAAGGATCCCAAAGAGCCAACTCTCTAAAGGGTCACCCACAACATGATCAGAGCCCCAGGAGAGGCTGCCCTGAAGTGACTTAATTTGTGCAGGGCAAAACAAAATGGGTACGGAGGAAGAAATCGGTAAAAAGAAGAGGTCGTTTTGGTGGGAGGCAGTAAATGCTGCTATAGCTGAACTCCTGAGGGAAATCAAAGGTGTAATATATTTATAACCTTTCCTCCACTCCTCCACCGCCACCCCTGGCCCCAGTTATTGACATACATAGTATAGCCAAATAAATCCCCACACTGGCCCCAGCTAAGAATGCAGGACTATGCACTTCCCATCTGCCACTGCTGTTGGGAGGTGAGCGCTGCAGTTCATCTTCAGTCTTCTGGACTCGTGGCTGATCAGAATCCGGATGTCTTTCAAAGTTATATTTCTCTATAATGCTGTAATTATAAACAATGTTCTTCTAGTTCTGCTCACTTTACTCAGCATCAATTCCTCGGTCTTTCCCAGAAAGTCAGAATTCTAAAACGCACGATGAGAAGAGAATGCATCCTCCAGGGGACCCCCATTATCCATGCAGTGAGATGAGGCACTGGAATGGCCATTATAAGGAGCAGCAAGAGGCCCGGTTTGGCTGGGCTGGACTACGGACAGAGAGTAAGTGAAGGGAAGGATAGAGAAATAGGCTGGAGTCAGGCTGTGAAGATCTTGAAATGGCAAATCAAGGACTCTGCATTTGAAGCTGGATGTAAGAGGAAGGTGCTAGAGTTGACTGAGTAGTGGTCAGGTCTGTCCTTTACCAGCGGATGGACTGGAGGGGGGATGAGGCCTTCAGGAGAAGCAATCAGGAGGCTTGTTGAAAGAATTCAGGCAAGAGATGAAGCAGAGCAGGCAGAGTGATTCTGACACTGCTTTGCTAAGAGCCGACCCTTTCAAGGTGCTCACCCTGGGCTCTCTGGGCCCGTCTTTGATGTCTTTAGTCAAGACCTCGCTTCTTCATTAGCAAGGCTGGGTTTTTTGTCTTAAAGAATTCCATTCAAGAGCTTTTCCTATGTATCATGATTTCTTTTGCAGATTTAGGCCAAGGCCTACCTAGCCCTTGTCTTCTCTGTGATACACGCTCTTCTAAAAGGGTGGTATCGGCAGAGGGGTGTGTGGGTGTGTAGTGGGTGATGGGTGTGTGCCTAAGCTCACACTCAGATTCTAGTTCAACACAAACAATTCTGCCTTGTTGATTAAAGTCAGTAGGCAGACTCGTGTCTGCTGTCACCTCCTTTTTCTCTGACTCCCATTCACTCAGACCTTGGTAATCCCCATTCTCTAGGGTCAATCTTCCCTGCCAGGTTCCTGGTTCTCAGACTCTCCATGATGGATCAGATCTCCCAGATCCACCAGGGTAAAAATATGTCTTAGGAATCAGGCTTTAGTCCCTCCTCTTTTCTCTCCACAATCTCTCCCTTAACAAAAAATACCCTTCGTTCCAAAAGCTTCGAGATTTTGTAGAGAGACGTACACAAATGACCCCTAAATCTTCCTGGAACAAGCACCACAGCCACATGCCCACCAGGCCAGTCATAGAGGCTGCTGGTTAAACCTGAGACAGCTTCCAGGTTTTTCCTCCTTGTTCTCCTCAATGGTTGGACTTTCATGAACACCCGTTCATGCAGCAGGCGCTGTAAGTGGCCTTCCTCTCACAGCACTGCCAAACCAACCGAGGGGCCTGGTCTTTTCCTTGTTATGTCCTGTTTTACAAATGCTTTCATTTGCTCCCTAGTGCTAGAACTCAGCACCTCCACAATGGGATACCGCCCTCATCTCCTCCTCCTCTCCCCTGCCCTGCATGATTGGCCATATCTCCAATGCCCATTCAAGGCCTGTGCACCGGCCGCTCCCTGTGCCCAAACTGCTTTGCTTTGCCCCCAACAGGGTATATGCTACTGAATTTCTAAGGTTTTAGAGACTAAATCAAATGTCCCCTCTCCTGGGACACTGCCCAGCTCATGCCTCCTCTAGGGCCATCCAAGGGATTTTCTTTACACTTCTACACTCTACCAAACTGTTATCACTGTAAGGAGAATGATGCTGTCTTGCCTAAACTTTCTACCTAGCTGGGCCCAATGCCCTTCATGTAATAGTGCTACACAGAGTAGTAATAAACACTGAATTTGGTTTCTTTGAAAAGCTGTTCTGCAGAGACACAGAAGTCAATTTTATTAGGCTCTGGGGACAGCGAAGTGCACTGTATGAAACCTTCTAAGAAAATGCTGAAGACAAAAGTGTGGAAGGTACATACTTGGCCCATGAAGCCATCTCCTAGAGTACGGGGGGTGTTAGCATGACACCTTTCTGACATTAGCAGCCACATGCCCTCAAACAAGTCACGGGAGCCCCTTCCTCACAGAGTGGCCAGGAGGTGCAGAACCGGGAAGGGTCTTCAACATCCTCCGGTTCATTTGACAGGGAAGGAAAGAGAAAGCCGACATACTCTTCACAAAAGAAACAGATGTAAATGTCAATTACTGATGCAACCTCGGTCACTATTTAAGGGCCTTCAAAGGCAAAAAAAATTTTGCAGGATAATTTTCAAGTCCTTCGTTGTATAATGGGGGGGGGGATTCTAACTGTGAAAAGGAAGACAGAGGAAGCGGAGGATATTTGCTGTCCTGTGCCATGCTCCCTTCCTATTACTCTTCCATGACCCTAATGATGTACCTTCAGGTCCTGGAGTCCCCTGGCTAGAACAGGACACCCATACATTTCTTGTACACGCTCTGAACACACTGTGAAGCACTGTTCATTCTGTTTTCTCAGACCTGGGCATTTAGATAGCAGAGAATTCCTCACTGCCTAAGAAACAAACCAGATTTCCTTTCTGGCAACGGTACAGAGCTAATGGGAGTCGTGAGAATTTCTTCATTTTCACATACAGTTTAAAGCTATTTGCAGTGTATGATTAAACTGGGATTTGCTGATACTGCTAAGAGGAGTGAGAGTTACTAGAAAACCATCCCTTAACTAGTACATCAATGAAGACAAGGAGATCCTGGAAAACAAAACCCAACAATTCACTTGGAAACGTCCCACCTGTTCCCCCCTAAACATTTTGCCAAAGCTCCTAAGCAAAGAGCTAGGAAAACGGGAGAGAGGCTGAGACCCTCTCAGATGTGGCACAGGGATGGGTCATGCTGCCCCACTGCCCAAGTGCCCACCTCCAGGTACAATCCAGCCCAAGTGGGAGATACAGAATGATTACAAAGGTGAGGTCGGGCTCTTCATTTTTCCTAACTGGAGGGAAGGAAAGGCTGCCCAAAAGAAAAGAGTCATTAAAACGTATTTTCAAAATTCATAGAGGAGAACAGAAGAAAGGCCAAAAGAAGGAAGCAGAAACAAAGGACAGCTTTGAAATGACTGCTGAATATATTCTAAACACAACAGAGGCAAGCTGGACATAACATGTGCAGTTTCATGTACACTGCTCTGTGTTCCATTGTGCATAGGCAAGGCTTCGTTTTGGTTGATGCTTGTTAAATTCAAAAATTTTTAAGTTGGAACAAAAAAATATGGCTACAGAAAAAAATGTCAATGTCTGAAAAAAAAAAAAGGTTAACATCTACCCACTTCCCCTTTCCAATAAATGAGGTATAGATGCAGAATCTTTCACCCTGCTGGAGGGGTAAGAGGACAGGAGCTCTCACCCAACAAGTGCAGCACAAAGGATAAATCACACAAAAGTGAGAAGCTCCTCTGTGGACACTGCCACGCTCCTGGTGCAGGGCCTGACAGCCCTGTCTGAACTAGCCTCCTGGCTGGCCGGCACATCTACACCTCCACTCGGCAGCACCTTCCTAAAGATTAGCTTTAACTAGGTCATCCTTTTTGGTCAACGAACTCCACTGGTTCCCTGTGGCCTCCAGGATCAAACCTGAAATCTTCCATCCCCTGGCTCCTTCCTCCCTTTCCAGTGTTCCCCTCCCCCCGCCCCATCACTCAGCGACAGCAGCCTCCTGGAACACTCAGGTGCTCCTCATCTCTAGCTCCTCTCAGCTAAAATCTCCTCCCCTTCTGCAACAAGTCTTTCCCCAACCTCCTTAATACTAGTGCCTTCTCTGCTGCTCTCACTTGTACATGGCTGTTTGTATGCTCTCCCCCGCCTCCCATTAGATTAGGTGCTCCCCTAGAACTCAGACTGCCTCTGACCTTTCTTTGTATCTCAAAGGGCCTGGGCATGAGGCAGGTGTTTAATAAATGCTTGTTGCTGACTGAAAATCTGAGGAAGGAAGCAGAACGAAGCAGAAAGTTAGGACTGCAAAGGCAATCTCCACTAAGGGTCAGGGCCCAATCATTCCCCAATGGATAAGTGGTCAAAGGACAGGACTAGAAAGTTCTCAACAGCCAGATGAAAGACTGCTCCAGACTACTGAGAGAAATGCCAAACAGCCCTAGGGCTTCACAGATGACCCAAGATGCATCTTGTGTGGGGGAAGGTGGGACATACAACACACTAACACAGGGCAGCTGTGAAATGGCACAGGCCTTCTGGAAAGCATTCTGGAGCTAAGAGGCTGACATGTTCTCACCCAGAGACCCGCTGCAGGCCTCTACTCCAAGGAGGTCAAAAGCTGAGAAGACTGTAAAATCCCAACTAAGTGTGTCTAACGCGTTCGTTCAGCAGCCCAAGAAAGACAACACTCTCAATATAATAAAGCACTGCAAACCAACTGACAATTTTCAGTCATCAAAATTGTGGGTTTTGCATTTTGTATCCTTTTCTCAATCAGGAAAAAAAATTCTTTTTGAATGTTAGATAACAAACATAGAAAAACGAGATAGAAAAATACATTATAAACCTGTAACAACAGCTGCAAATACATCATCTTACATGTTTCTCATAGGCAACAGCTTGTTTATGGCACACCAACAGCATGAAATATCTGGGAGTAGTGTTTGTGTCCACAAAGATCTGCAATCCAAGCAGGCGTCTGCAGACTCAGGAATGGCCACACAACGGTCCTCTCCCATAACACAGAGAGAGGGGGAATGGGGAGAATTCAGAGAAGCGCAGAAGAGGCTATGAACTGGCATCAAATGAAGGAAAAAGAACCAGGAAACCAAGCTAACCCTAAGCGACGAGAACAGCGACTGAATGCTGGGCAATTATAATCACCCAAGGTTGGTCCCAGAAAAGAGAAAGTGGTGGCTTTGAGTAAGATCTACACCCAGCTGCTTCAGACATTGTCCTAGCCAGGCTGTGGCTAGTTTTGCTGACTTGCTTTGTTCTTTTGCTTCCTCTCTCTTTTTCTTCTTTCTCCATCTTCTGCTGCAAAGCTTCAAGTCTTCAGAAGAGAATGGTGGAAGATTCTAAGTATCACTTCCTTAAACACTGAGAAGCAGAAGAAAAAAACAACACGCTTAAAGAGAGCTTGGTGGGGCAGTGAATGGAGCACCAGCCCTAGAGACAGGAGGACCTGAGTTCAAATCCAGCCTCAGACACTTAACACTTACTAGCTGTGTGACTTTGGGCAAGTCACTTAACCCCAATTGCCCTGCCTTCCCCCCTCCAAAAAAGAAAAAAAAAAAGAGAGCTTGGTGAGAGGCCCAACTGAAGTCATCCAAGAACAAAACAAGACAACAGTGACAAAAGACAGACTTGTCAATATTTCTGTAACAAATTGTTTTTTTCCATCTATAACAGCACAACTGTCTAAATGACAGAAAAATGTGAGCTTTAGAAATGGCACAAAAGCCTGGAAGAGTAGCCAGACCAGACCAAGTGCACACAGGGAGGGTCTGTAAGGCAAGGGACAATTCTGAGGAATAGATTCAAACAACCAAGTGGTTGTAATTCCCAGGAAAGATAATCAAGAAAATATCAGTAACCTGAACTTGCTTAGGCTTCTAATTTGTATTAAAATAATATGAAGGGATTAAGGACAGGCAGGCTTTCATAAATAACATTTTACATATAGCAAGCTACAGATTTCCAGTTACACAATTAACTAAAGAAAAACATTAAATATAAAACCTGTTTCTCTTTTGACTACAATTTAAAAATCCCCCACATTCATTCTGGTGACAAAATCCTGCTTTAAAAGCCTTAAAATGCCTCCTGAGCATCAGCTAAAATCCTTAAGGATTCCTTAACAGACATCAGTGACCCTCTGATCACTACTGTCAAATGAGACACAAAACTCCCCTGGAGTGTCTGACATGGAGGCTGTCAGGTCCCATGGTCCAATGGAAAAAAGGCTTCTCCATCAGACCTCCCTGTTTGTAGAAGACATTCCCATGCTCAATGCACCAAGCCCTGCTATGGCACCTAAAATGGTCTCCTAAAACAGTTCCATTATCATGTAAGGAGAGGCCAAGCTCCCTAGTAATGGAAAAACCAATGGATGATCTTAGTCTTTTTCAGACTAAGACATTCAGTTGAATAGACAACCCAGAGAGCTGGCCTAGCAAGCAATACATCGATCTTAGATGCTGAAGAAAAGTGACCTGAGCTCAGAATTCAATCAAGAGATAAGAAAAGCCGTCCTAACTTCTTGCAACAATGCCAATATTCTCCTGAGGCAGCTCTGTCTGAAAAATTTGAGGTCCCACTAAGTTTCCAAAAAATTAGAGGCTCACCCAAAAAGCAAAGCAGACACTTGACAGGCATAAATAAGCCACGGCTTATTTCCAAGAAACAAATGAGCACCAGGAAACAGCATAAAAGGTTTGAAAATTACCTATAACCTGGCAAAGTGAGCTAAGGGTAAGCCCAGACAATCCCACCAGGATTGTTAGGAGGAGGCCCTGCAGAACATGCCTAGGCATGTGTGGGCAGCTTGTGATCACTGTGGTCAGTCCTCTGTCACGGCACGCTCATCGATCAGTTTAAGAAATCAGCAATGACTCAAAATTTCACGTTAGGACTGCAGTTCTGCAGGTCTCAATGCAGTGCTTACTCTAGCACCTAACTCCAGGAAATATTTAATCATTTACAATTTCCAATATCATTAGAATAAGACAAATCGGGGACAGCGATATTAGAAATTCTTTCATTTCTTTCAACAAGTTTTTAACTTAAAGAGTGTAATAAGTAAAATAGACATTTTTGAATTCAACTAGCTTAATTCAAATTGCTTAAAGTTACCAACATTTCACTGTATTTTAAGCAGGAGACAAGAAATTTGTCTATACTGTTAATCTATTATAATCCTTCTCTGCAGTTGCAATTTGGTAGAGAGGTAACCGTCGATTCTCAAAGACCATACACAAGCTCAGCCTGTTCCTATCAAGCTGAAAAAGCTTATCAGGTATAGACAAGTCCAGGAATTGATCCTCTCCAGACCTACCTCACCAAGAAGTGGCTGAACCTGAAAACCACAGCTTTATAGCACCAATGTTCTGCTGATGACGCTAGAGGACTCTGAGTACTGGATGTTTTGGAACAATCAAAATGGCAGCTGCCCTAAAGAGGCTCATAGCGGGCATAAGTAATCTGTATTATTATTTTCAGTGATAGCTGACCTAACCACAAGAAGCAGCATGTAAGGGAGATGATCCGGGGAAAAAGAGAAAACAAAATGGGTCACACAGTGAGAGATCAAGGGCTAGGCTCCCAAATACTGCACAGGTAGACAGGACTGTAACAAAGCCGTAGACCAAGACCTTCAAGGTCTTCTCCGGATACACGAGGAAAAGCAGGGCTATAACGGCATATTCACCAAACGGTGATGATATCCACAGCTAATGAGCTCAATAAATCCAAGAGTAGTTAGGTTTTTCTGTACAGGTAGAAAACTCACAGTGAAGACAATGAGCTGAGTCTTAAAGCATCTTACTGTGTCAGTATTAAGATCTGATCACCAGCTAAAACATATACTGAGGCACTCAAATGCAGGGGCTGGCTTGCACTTGGTATGACCTCAGTTACTTGTTGAACGTTCCAAGGTACACTTCACATTAATGTACTTCTTGTGTATCACAGATGGACTAAAACAACTCCCTCAATTCTTACAAAATCATAACTAAACATAAAGAATCTCTCTACACAAATCAATCAACTAAATAATTTGGAAATCTGGCCCATTACCTTCCATTCTATCACTACAATGTTAAAGAAGAAAAGAAATGCCAATCTGCTTTACTAGTAATCTGAAAAGAGGAGATAAAATGGCAAGGGCAGGAACTGGGATTGCAGAGAAGGCAGGAAAGGTCACCCCAAACTTGGTGGCGTGCTTCTATGCAGGTGAGAGCCAAAGAGCTCCTGAAGTTGAGATGCTGGACTGCTGTTCCTATCTTAGCTTGCGGCCTTGGTTGAGTCCTAAAATGTTCCTGGTCCTATGTCAACAGGAGAGTTGGGAAAATGGGGAGTTTGGCCTTAGGCAGTGGAATGGGCTTTGAGCCCACTGGGGCTCATGGGGTAGGTCCTACAAAGTAGTCACTATTTGGCTTTGTTTCTTTCTTACCCTTGGAGAAGAGTTTAGTTACCTGAGAAATATTATGGGCAATGGAAGGGAGGGAGGGAGGGGTGTGTGTGTGTGTGTGTGTGTGTGTGTGTGTGTGTGTGTGCGCACCGCACGCGCGCTACAATTGTATAAAATGTGCAGGCTGGCTCTCATACGAAAAAGCTGGAATCCAGTATTCTTTGGGTTTTTTTCTATTACAGTACACAAAGCTTCACTTGTATCATTAGCTGCCACAATGTGTAACTATTAGATGTATTCCAACCATTTCCTTATCCCACAGTTTCTATCTTCTGTATCATGAATTCTACCTCCACAGGCTGTCTTGATATTCTGACATAGATACATACCTTAATAACAGCTAGCATTTATAAATGTTTTAAGATTTGCAACATGCTTTACCTATAACCTTATTTATTCCTCACAACAACCCAGTGAGATGGGAGTTACTCCCCATTTTACAGATGAGGAAATTGAGGCTGGAAGAGTTAGTTAAGCTTAGTCACAACTAAGTGTCTGAGGCAGGATTTGAACTCCTGTATTCCTGACTTCAGTGCCACCTCCTTCGAAATACTTTCTATGTCTTTCTCCTTTCCTGTTTTCTACAGTTTAATACTGTATAATTCTTATTATTTCCAAACTAGTGTTTCTTGGTCTACCTGACAATCTCAATATGTGAGTTATCTATGTAGCTTTTTTCTTTCAAATCCAAATGATTTAGTGGCTGTTAGACTACAAATGTAGAAAGCTGGATTTCGTTTTGGTCACTTCGCCATTCTGGTCAATCTCCTTTCCACACCCCCTCCCCAATACATACAAAATGTCATTCCTTTATAGGGGTAATATGAAGATTATGTAAATTTTTCTGTTGAGGAGGAAGAGGGAGATGTGTGATTTCCAGAGTTGCTGAGGGGAGAGACTCCTTGTGCTATGGCTCTTCAGCTCCTTAAGGGGAGGAGAGAATTGGAGGGAGGGGGGTCCTGCCACCAGGCTATCCCTCCCTCAGCCAGGGTTTTTAGGATAGTAAAGTTAATATGTATTTTTACACTCAGTATTTAGATTTGAAGTCTTGTCATCCAGGGTAAAAGTGAAAACAGCCTAAACTGAACCATTACTTTAGCTTATTACTAAATTTTACTAAATATTACTAAAAAAAAAACCCTCTTCTTCTCATTTTGCTGCTGAAGATATGGGGAAAGGTTAATGCCACTGAGTGCCCAGGAAAGAGAACTTGGATTCTGTGTCAGATAGACTAATTCAATTTGCTACCTGTGTGACCCTGAAAATCATTTTTCCTTCCCTGGGCCTCAGTTTCCTCATCAGAAAAAATGAGAGATTATCTGATCTCTTCTAACTTAAATTCTAGGACCTCTAATGGCTAAGCCAGTGTTAACTTCATAATCCACTGTCCAGTGGCTATCTGCTGCCCCCTCCTGAACTTTTAGCTGGTGACCAGTACTCTTCCTTAACCCCCATATCCAAGCTGTTGCCAAGGCCTGCTGATTTCACTTCTGCAGAATCTCCCTCTCCTCTTCTAACAAGGCCACCTCATCCCTATTCCCATCCAGACCCTTATTATCACCTCAAGCCTGGATTAATGCAATAACCATCTGGTGGGTCTGCCTGCCTCAAGTCTCTCCCCACTCCACATTATCCTCTATTCAGTCACCAGAGTGACTTTCTGAAAGGACAGGTTCAATCATGTCACACATACCCGTGGTTCCCTATCTATCACCTGCAGGATCAAATACAAGATCCTCAATCTGGCATTCAAAGCCTTTCCTAATCCAGTCCCCATCCCACCTTTCCAGCCCTCTTACCTCATTCCTCTCCATGTACTCTTTAACCCAATGACCCTGGCTTCATACAGGAAGCCTTCCCCAGCCCCTCTGGATTGCAGGCTGTTCCCTCCATTTACTCTTTCCTACTTAGCCTGTATGTCGCATGCTTTGTATAGGTTTGTTTGCAAGTTGCCTCCCCCATTAAAACTGTAAACTCCTTGCGGACAGGGACTGTCTTGGCCTCCCGGAAAGCTAACTTTCTGGCCTTTATGAGTTCCCTTTTCCCAAGGCAGCTTATACCTACAAGTTTGTCTTCAGGACCTCTCTTTCTTTTATATTCAGACTACTTATGGCTGCAACAAATCCAGGCATCTCCAATCACCAGGGCTTCTCTGACCAGCCCCTTCCAAGTACCCACCGCTCTGGTCACTAGAGCAGTTTCCTCAGCTGTAAAACAGAGCTAGTGAGTAACAAACATCCATATAGAAAGTGTTAATCACAACTGGTGTGCACAGAGTGAAGAGAGTGGACAAAGGCCACTCAAAACCAGCAAGACAAGGGTTTGAGTGCTGCCCCCACATGTAATTCGGGCTGGGCAAGTCTGGTCTCTTCCCAGTGCTCTGAAAAACTACAAGAAGTATAGAAAAGTGTATCTGGCCCAGGAAGCGTATCCTCCACCGCACTGGTCCAGCCACATCCTATGATTACCATGACCTGTACTTGGCGCCTAAACACCAGGCCCCTAAGCCTGCAGATGCTTCTCTATGTCCATCTTCAGGCAGATCTCAGCCTGCCATACATCTCGCCTAGATTTTCAGTTCTGATCTATTTTACACCCAACTGCCAGAACAATAACCTTCCCTAAATACACAATCATCACCCTATTGTTTCCCAGCCCAGACTCTGGCCATGCTTCCCCTACTACCTGCTAGAGCAATCACAAAATCCTCAAAATGGACAAAAACCACCACTGGAAAGTGCCGTTCCTAGCCAGCCTCCTCGCTAGGCAGCCTCTGGTTATGTCCCAGCTCAGCCCAATGGTCTGCAGCAGGAAATCTCTCCAACCCTGCATGTTCTCTCAGTCAGCTCAGCCTGGAGCCAGGCTGGGAGGCCTTAGCATTCCTTATACCCCATCCGCCCATTTCTCCCACTCTACCCTAAGTTCATTGTGATAAGAATTTTTCAAAACTAAAATCAAAATATCCAGCCTTGAGAAATGCTCCAACCCACTAGTAAGAGAAAAACAAATCATGTGCAGATGTCACCTCGTATGCCTCAAACTGATAAAGATGCATAAAGGGTGAAAAAGTCCACACTGGAGGGATTGTGGGAAGACAGAATTCACTCCTGTTGGTCAAACTGTGAACTGGTGTACAACAGCAAACATGTGGAAAAATTATTTCAAATTTTTGGAGAAAAGGCCCTCAGTGGTCCACACCCTATGATCCAGTGATCACCTCTCCTGGCCCTACCATCAGGCAGTCTTGTTGTCCCCTCAGCCCCAGTTCTCAGTAAGAAGGTGCCACACACCAGAATGATCATAGCAACACTTTTGAGGGGTTGTGAAAACTGGAAAAGAGAGAGGACAACCGACCAGAAAACAGCTGAACAAACTGCAGCATACAGCTAGAAAATATTAAAACACCCTAAGAAATAGTCATTGAGGAATTTAAAGAAATACAGGAAGCCATGAACTGATTAAGAATCAGAATAATATTCACAATGACTATAATAATGCAAACGAAAGGGCAAAAAATCAGCTCAGATTAAAGTCAATGATCAATACTGGCCAAAGAAAACAGAGAATGGCTCCCCCCTCTAGAGCTGGATGGGGGAGGGGAGAAAAGGAGGCGCACCGAGGGCATGTCAGTCTCTTGTTTTTACAAAGGACCAGACTAAGGGGGTTAGGGGAGAGGAGCCCTCAATAGAACTCTTAGAAACCACAGGCCTTTGTGTCAGAAGGATTTAAATTCAATCTTCATTCTGTCTGTTCTGCCAAAATCACCTTCTACAATTCAAGTCTTTTCTGATGAATATTCTTTCCCATTCTGGCAAACTGCCTTTCTCTCTACCCCCTCATTTTTGCTATGTCAGCAATAATCCATTTTCCCCATCCCAGCCCCATTCTGCACTGTACAGTCAAAGTTCGGACTCCATTTACAGAGGAGCTAACTGGGTCTCAGGAAGTTCCAATGACTCACCCAGGATCACACAACTTCAGAGTCAGAATTTAGTAGTCTGCCCACTTGAGTGCCGCCTGCCATGCCACCCCTCTGCGGGCACATTCTTGGATACAAAGACCAGCACAATTTGACTGGATGTTCTCATTCCAGAGAAATATTTGTTTCAATCACCAACATATACTCCCAACACTACCTGCAACAGAGCCATCTGGTATACAAAGTATTGTTTGTTTCAAGGTTAGGGTTTATCCTTAAATAGTTTTTTCCTTCCCCAAGAACAGTGGTGTACAGCAGGGAAACTGGCCGCAAAACTCTGCATGCACACAGAAAGTATGTTTTCCACACTTTTCGATCTCTCTCCCTCTGTATCATTCCCATGGCATTATACATGCAGCCTGTGACTGCCATCTGTAACCTTCCAGGCCCCAGTGGCAGCACAGTGGTCAGCACTGACTTACGGTGCATTGGACATGGCTTATTAGGTACAGAGAGAAGTTACTTTGCACAGAAAAGATGGAGTCCCCTGCCCTATCACTGGGCTGGGGTGGCCCAGAGAGCCAACCGAATACCCATCAAGTCACAACTATTTAATTACTTATCCTGCTGAACCTCAACTGAAAAGTCATGCTAAACACGCCCAGTTAACAGTTCAGATGGGGGAAAGCAAATAAAAGGAAAAATAATGTCCCAAATTAAATCTTCATTTTTTTGGTCACTTGAATTTCACTAGCACTGGCTTTACTCATACAATTCAGATTTTCAAAGTCTTCAAGTATGAAACTCAAAAATCTGGACACTTTTAAGAAATAAGCATCACTGAATTTTCAGTCCCTGTCGGGTGTACAAACTGGCAGAAATACCGCTGAACTGCATATTACACTCCCACCAGGAGCACTGGCCATCTCTCTGCCTTCCCACTCTTGCCCTACAGTGTCTGCAGCCACCCAGAACCACTGGCCAGGGATTCTCAAGTCCTTGGGCGGCCCTCTTCGTTTCTTCTGCCATCTCCTGGCCGACAGAGCAGGACAGCAAAGTCAAACAGAGAGCACAGGATGGACACTGTTCATACAGATTTCCTCAGGTGCCTCCTAGGTGCCAGGCGCTGGGCCATATGTTAGTCACACCAACAGTCCTACTTCTGGGCCTCTTCCTTCTTACTAGAGATGCTTTTTGAATATTGGAGCAGATGCAGAATTACAATGACTTTGGGGGGGAAATTGTAATGGCATTTATCTGAACATCACAGTCAAGCATTTTAAAATCCAATGAATTATCTGTACTTTGCAGGATGCTTCAAAGAAAGGAGTCGGCTATGAAGGCTAAGGAAATGGGCAAAACACTTTGCATTAGGGGTCCAGAGACCTTAGGTGGTCTGTGTGATATATTCCCAGTGCTTTCCAGAATCAGCTTAATTAAAACACACACACACACACCTCAAATTTCTGAATGTAAAAATTTAAGATACTGGATATTTCAGACCAGCAAAGACCCAAAGGTGTCCTTGGATGATTTGTTAATATACTAATGATCTTAATGCATCAGGAGAAGTCTTACCTTGAAGAAGGCAAGTGGTGCAATGTCTAGAGCAAGTCTAGAGCACTAGACTTGGAAGTCAGGAAGCCCTGAGTTCAAATTCTGCCTCAGACACCCACCAACTGTGTGACCCTGGGCAAGTCACTTAACCTTTCATCCTGTTTCCTCATCTGTAAAATGTGGATAGAAATAGCACCTACCTTACAGGGTTGTTATAAGGATCAAATGAGATCACATTTGTAAAATGTTTTGTAAACCTTAAGAAGTTATACATATACTAGCTCTTATTAGCTGCCCAAGCCACCAACAAATGTGTTTTTCCATGTCTTCTCTTTGCCAAGGCACTAGTGACTCCATTCCATCGACTTTCTCCAACAGACTGCCCCTTCTCTCCCACTAACCTTTGCTCCTCTGCTGCCTACAGACCCATGCAGATCTCCCTCCCACCTTGGATACATCCATCCCCATTCATTCTCCCCCAGTTCAAAAGACTGAACGGTGTGTGTCTTTGAGAAGGCCACATTTTGTGATCCACACCCCCCACCCTCCTTTCCTCTCATCCTCTTGTCAGCTCTGCAGTCAGGCTTCAGACTGCAGCATCCAAATGAACCTGCTCCATCCCAAATTCCCAATTATCTCTTAAGGCCCAATCTAACAGCCTTTTCTCAGTCCTTCTTGACTTCCCTTCAGCCTCTGACACTGTGGATCACCCTCTTCTTGACCCTGGGCCTCCTACTAGTAAGACCCCCTCCTTTCTCAGTGTCCTTTGGTGGATCTTCATCCAGATCACACCCATTAACCATGAGTGTAGGCCACCCCCCCCCCCATCTTCTCTCTTCCTTCCCTTCTACACGATTTCTCTTGGTGAACTGTCAACTCCCATGGATGCAATTATTCCCTCTACATCCATGATTCTCACATCTATTTATGAAGTGCTAACCTCTCTTCTACTTCCAGTCTTGCTTCTTGGACTGGATGGACCATGGACAAATTTCATGAGAACAAAGCTGACGTTCATGAACTCATTATTTCCACCTCTACCCCTTTTCCATTTCCTAACTTTCCTATGGTGACGAGGATACCACCCTCTTCTCTGTCACCTTTGTCACTTAGGCCTCTTCTCTCTGGGTCCAGGTCTTATCCTCTCACCCGGCTGGGTAGGCTACCTGGCTCTAGTCTCTCCCCACTCCAATCCCTGTCTCCACTCAGTCACCAGATGGATCCTCCCAAAGTGCAGATCTGACCAACTCAATCAACTCCAATGGCTCCCTATTAATCCTTCATAACCTGACCCCCTACTCCCTTCTCAGCCTCCTCACACCTTACTGTCACAGCCTATATCCTATGTCTAGTGACACTGGACTTCCCTGTTGATTCTCACAAGACACCATCTCCCAACTCTGAACATTTTCACATTCAGAGGCAGCTAGGTGGTAAGGTGAATGAGACATGGAGTCAAATCCTGACTCAGATATTCCCTGGCTGTGTGACCCTGGGCATGTAAGTCACTTCTCCATGTGCCTCAGTTTCCTCAAATGTAAAAATAATAGCACCCAAATGAGATGATTATAAAGGCCTTAGCACAATGCCGGGCACACAGTATTTTCCTAATCAAAACTTATTCCCTTCCCTTCCTTTCTGCCTGTTGCTCTCCCATGCCTGGAATTCTCTCCTCCATCTCCTGCATTCTTGGTTTCCTTCAAATCCCATCTAAAATCTCACTTTCTCCAATCCTCTTTAATCCCCATGCCTTCCCTCTAAACCTCGTTTGTATATAGTGGTTCATATGTTGTGTCCCCTAGACTATGAGGTCTACAAAAGCAGACTGCCTTTTGCTTTTCTTTATATGGCCCGTGCATAGCACACAGCAGGTGCCTAATAAACAACGCTTCTGAAGCCCATACTTTTAATCCAAGTGCTACTTTCCTTCAATCCAAGACGAGTGTTATCTCTGTGGATCTATGCTAACGGTGCATGAAGTACTCATTCTGCCCAGCAAATATGTGCATACGAATCCAAACCTGAAGACAGACAGTACAAAGCCAAGCGATACCATCAGAGCTTTCCTACAGCTTTGATGTTCTTTTAAAGGGCTGAACATGATCTCTGCAGCTCAATATGCCCTATCTCAAAATCTTCTCTATATTCAAAGCTCCCCTAAGATTATGGTCACACTTTCCCAATCTGTGACTTGTGTGGCGCTATAGCAATCAGCTCCCTCACCATCAGTCAAGGAAGTCAGAGTGGGGTTTCCTAGATTTCAGTAGGAAGTTCCAACTTTTAGGTCCTACAATTGACCTGTATGGTCTCTTGGATATCTGGTGAGTTATGAATACCATTTAGAAATAAATTTAAGCCTATGGAAATGGCTTTGTTGTAACAGCATTTGAAGAGAGACACATATACTTGAACTTGACAGTCATTCCTTAGTTCATTTACATGAAGAGACTGCTGTAGATTTTAGTTGGTTTTTTTTTTAAGCACTATTATCAAGTCATTTTAGCAACTCTGCAAAGAAAACCTTCCACCCAAAAATCATTACTAGTTTCTAAATTCACCTTATCATCTGTTTACCTCCAAGTCCGGCACTACCTTGAAGCAAAAAGTTCCCACTGGTTCCAAGTCACAATGTTGCAAGTACAAGTCTAATATTTTCTTTGTTTTAAAAAGTGACTGATAGAAGTGACTCAAATTGAGTAAGTAAAAAAAAAAAAAAAAGAGAGAGAGAGAGAGAGAGCTCTTGGAGACTTCATCTAAAAAGAAGCCCCCGAACCACATATGCTCCTGATCCCAGCTATGCTGATACACACCTGGGACAGCCCCACTTAAAGGCTGAGCCATTTAACTTGAGCTGGGCCATTATATTTGCTTTGACGTTTGGCAAGAAAGGATCCAACCCAGGCTTTCAGCTTCTCAATTTATGATCATTTTCACTTGTTTGTCAAAATTCCTGGACACTAGGTTACTACTAAGGTACACTTTTTAACAGGGGAACTGAATGATTCAAAGAAGAAAAAACTCCCTGGCATTAGGCTCCTTCACTCAAATCCATCTCCAATGCCACTGGCAATTATGCCTCAAAAGCGAAGCTTAGCCCAGTGAACAGCTTTAGTTTGTAAATAATCACTACTCTGGGGACTCATTTCTTCTAAAGTTGAAATACAGGATTTGAAGTTAGAAAAAGGCCAAAGCTAAACACTAAAAGAAGTCGGTTGCAGAAGTATACTACAGCTACCTGTAAGTTGGAAAACACTGATATTAAATGTTAAAAGGCTTATTTTATGAATTATGTTATGTCAGGCAAACTGACAAGCTTCCTTCCTCAAGCAAGAGATTTTAGGTGAGCTAAAATATTAGCAAAAAGACCTTTTACTCCTCAAGTGGGGGGTTGGGGGGGGGGGAGAAACAGACACTGAGGTCAAAGCTGAAGTTGAAGCAAAACGAAAACCTTGTAAGAGCAACGATATTAATCCAAATACTGAGCCAACAAAATTTATATTAGAATTCTCTCAATCATCCAAAGGGATCAAAAGTGGCAATACAGCTTTATGTGTGGCAAACAGAAGAGGAGGAATTAGACAATATCTAGTCTACAGAACTAAAATCCTGAAAAAAAAAGAGGTCAGTTACTTACTTCACTCACTCCCCATTACGAGAGAGAACTCCACAGTTCTGTACTCTCAGTGCTTGGGGCCAAGCAGGCCAAGACAAGATTAGCCAAAAGAAAAAAACCAGAAAGAAACCATTTGTCGGCCCTTTCTTTCCTAAACCAGGGAACGCTATTAGGAAGGTTCTGTATCTTCACGGAGCTTGCTATGTTTTATACCGTAACAAAAATTAAACAAGGGAACGCTTTAAAAGTTATTTAGTGAAGTTACAAAGACAACAATACAACAGATAAAAACAGTGTCTTTTGTGAGCTACTGAAAGTCAAATGAAACATTTAGTCAGCCACTATTAAAGTCTCCACTATAAAAGATGCCAGTTACTGTGGAAACCAAGGAAATCTCAAGCAGTAAGAAGTAAATCAAAGCTAATACACCTCCAATGGTAAGTGGTTTGGCACAGAGTAGGCACCTGAAGAAACCACTTCCATGCATTCATTCCTAACTAGAATTAGCTCATTGGAAATCTGCATTCAGACCTACAAAAATTCAGAATTTGGATTCTTGTGAATTCACGTTTTTTACAAGAATTAGTCACCTAAAATTCTCTCATCTGTAAACGTATGAAGGGACCAAACCATCTCCTCCCGGAGGTAACACACCCAAACTCCAAAGTAAATGCTTTGTGAATTAGCCCCTCGATCATTAACAAACGCCCAGCTATATCCAGATGTCTTCGGGGGTCCAGAATGCTCCCCTGCTTAAATGGACGGCCTTGGCAGAACCCCAGTTCAAGAGCCCGATCTGGAATGCCTCTCACTAAGTCAGCGAAGCGTGGAAGAAGAGACGTTTAACCTCACTCCTTCTTAGCATCGGGGAGAAGAACCTGGGGTCTGCTAAAGTCCGTCTGCGCCTTTACGACCAGCCCCCCGCTACGAAATTCCCCCTCACTCCCGTTAACTCCGTCGGAAGATCCAAGCCGAAGCATTTGTCACATTCCCTTTCTTCCGCTCTAAGATGGTGTCTGCTTCCCAAAGGGAGGCAAACCCCCTCCAACTCCATCCTACACGGGCATCGGGCTGCCGCTGCCCGGCAGCGATCCAGGGCGATCCTGCCCGGCGGGGGCCCAGCCATCTTTCCCCTCCGTTCTCCTTGCAGCCCCGGCGCCCCGCACCAACGAGGAGATCGGGGCCGCGGACTGTGCACCGACTCGCAGGGAAGCCCCGCAGGCGGAGCGCCCACGAACCCCGGCCGCAGCCCGGCCTGCCCAGACATCTTGGGCTCGGTCCGTGCCTACTCCATATTGATCGCCGATGCCAAGGGCCGGGCGCAGAGCGAGGAGGCCGGGGCGGCCCGGAGGGGGGGGGGTGGCGGCGGGGGGGGGCCGGGTGCCGCGGCGGGGGGCCCCCGCGGGGGGGGGGGGGGGGGCCGGGGGGGGCCGGGGGGGGGGGGGGGGGCGGCGGGACTGACCTGTGCCGTCGCTGGCGGCCACCGACAGGGCCGGGGAGGCGAGCTTGGGCCGCTTGGGGGCGGGCGGCCCGGGCTCCACCACGTTCTCGGCCATGGCTGCGGGCCGCGGCTCGGCGCTGCTCCGCTCCGCTCCGCTCGCTCGCTCGGCGCTGCGCTCTCTCTCCCTCTGGCTCCGGGCTCCGGGCGGGCACACTCACGCACACTCACACTGGCTCCCACGCACGCTCACGCTCACGCACGCTCCCCCCCTAGTGGCGGGGCCGGCGCGGCTCCCGGCCGCTCGTCGGGGCGCTGGCGGGGCTGGGGCTGGGGCCTGCGGAGCGCCATGGGCCGCGGCCTCGTCGCCGTCCTCATCGCCGGCCCGGGGGCTCGTCGTCTGGGCTCGGGTCGGGTCGGGCCGGGCCGCCGCCTCACATCGTGCTGCTGCTGCTGCTGCTGCTGCTGCTGCCGCTCCGGCGGCGGCGGCGGCTCGGGCCGGGGCCGCGCCGCGGGGCCTCCTCCTCCGCCTCGGCCTGGGCCTCGCCTCCGCCTCCTCCGGGGCCGGGCCGCGCACCCAAACAAAATGGCGGCTGTTGTTCGTCCGCGGCGCGGCGCTCGGCTGCGCGGCTCGGCTGCGCTGCGCGGCGCCCGCTCGCCTCGGCCCAGGCCCCGCCTCGCCTCGGCCGCGCTCGGCTCGGCTCGGCCGCCTGGGCTCGGCTGCGCTCGGCTCGGCTCCCGTCGGCTCTTCTGCGCTGCGCTGCGCTGCGCTCCGCTCTCCTCCGTCTGCTCCTCTCCCTTGGCCCGATCCTCCCTCCTCCTCCTCCTCTTCCTCCTCCCCCAGCCCTCCTCTGCCTCCGCCTCCTCCTGCTCCTCCTGCTCCCAGGCGAGCGCCGGCGGCGGCGGCGGCGGCAGCAGCAGCAGCGGCGTCGGCAGCAGCGGCGGCGGCGGCGGCGGCACCAGCAGCAGTAGCGACGGCGGGGGCCGGAAATGAGCCAAGGGGGAGGGGGGCAGGGGGCGGGGCCGAAGGTGGACGGACTGACCGCGGTGGGGGGAGGGAACCGGAGAGGGGGCGGGGCCTGCCTCCCCCCTCCGAGGGGCTCGCACAATGGGCGCCGAGAAGCCCGCAGAAGGCGGCGGCCCCAGGCTCAGACAGGGCCCGCCCTCTTCTCTGCTCCCCCCCCCCCTCCTGCCAGTGGACGACGCGCAGGGGGCTTCCGCAAACTCCCCAAGCGAGCGTCATTCTTAAAGGGGAGGAGCGGGGGGGGGGGGAGGAATTTAAAGTCGGAGGGTAATGACAGCGCCCGAGCTGCTGGCGCTGGCCTCCGCTGGAAGAGAGGAGAGGAAGGTGCTACGCCCTGAAATGAGCCAAGTCACTGCGCAGGGGGTGGCCCCCCAGTGCGCCCATGTCTGTCTTCAGCCCTCCCACACCCAGAAGACTCCTCTTCCTGACCCCTGCCGCCCCCCACCCCCGGGCCCGATTGATAAAGAACGGCATTTGATTACCCAGAAGCGCTGGCCCTCCCCAGGCCACTGGGGCCATCCCCCCTCCCGCTCCTCCGGCAGGTGTTGGCCCCATGAGAAAACTGAAGCTCGCACAAGTGCACCAGCCTCAGAGCCGAGGTGGGCACGGAGAGCCGAGGTGGGCACGGAGGGCCGGAGCTCTTTCAAAGGGTTAGTCTTAAGTCTAGAGCTGGCAGAGATCGCGCAAGCTGACTGCGCCCATGTCCCTCTTTTTACAGAGAAGGAAACTAAGGCACGGTTTGTGTGATTTGCCCAAAGCAGCGCAGGTGATATTGGAACCTCGGTCCGCTGCAGCGGGAGCCCTCTGCACTTTCTTTCCCTCCCCAGACCCACCCCTGGTTTTTCTTTTGACGTGGATTATCTCAGGCTCTTTACCTGCGGTCCGCGAATGAGTTTTTTCGTGTTTTGATCACTGCACTTCAATTGGACTCCTGTGTATTTTATTTTATGCACTGAATAACAGGATTCCGAGAAGCGCTCCAAAGGTTTCACCCCACTGCCCACAGGGATGTAAACAACTTGAAGAATCCCTGGTTTGGACACCATTCCCCTTCAGCATGGATGGGGGGGAAGGGGGACGGGGCCCGAAGAAGAAAGCATTTCCTAGAGCCTACTATGTGTCATTCATACTTTGCCAGTAGGATCTTTGTAACTATGGGTTAGGATCCGGACAGGGAACCTCAGTTCAGGCTGTTAGTATTTGGGAGAGCTTGGCAAGCCACCGTCCCCTTGGTACAAACGACTCAGAGGACATGCAAATCAAAGCCTTCCTCTGGCACTTAATACTTATAGGACCCCTCGGCATGTCTCCTCTCTCGGAGTTTCAATTTTCTCATTTGAAGAAAAAAACAAAACAAAATTCGAGGGTGTTGGACAAGATGATTATTGAAGGTCCTTCCCACTTTTCTAAGGTCCTTCTGTTTCCTGTTCTGTAAAATGGGGGTTGAAGGGGAGCTGGTGGACTTCCTCTCCTCCCTCGGTTTTAGGTCTTTAATAAAAGTTAGAGTGATCACCTGTCAGGTGTGTGGTAGAGGGAAGGGATTCCAATTGGAGATCTGGCCAAGAGGGCCTCTTGGGGTCCCTTCCGCTCCCGTTCTTTGCTATTCCTAGGTTGAAGGGCCCTTCCGGCTTCAAAGTGTGGAATCCAAGACTTGTCCAACAATGGAGAGGGCCTGGAACTTAGATTCTGGATAAACCAAGGATCCGATTTTGTCCCTTTCATCCCTTAGTTGTGTACTCCCCTTCGATAAAATGGCTGTAATAAAACTTAAAGCATCTGGATTTGTAACCCCACTGATTGGCACACACTGAGCACAGGCTAAATCCTTTTCATTCATACCTGCTTCACTGGGTGCTCAGGAAGTTCAAATGATAGAATGGCTATGAATGGATATAATGGAAATAAATTTAGTGTTCAAAGAAAATGGAAATCTCAGACTAAGTATTTTGCAGCTGCTGGTTGGAATCTTCACCTCTAAGAAGAACATTTCCTTGCCTCCTTTAATAACATTTCTTGGCTTTCTTTAAACTCCATCTCAAATCCCAGTTCTGCAGGAAGCCTTCTCCAGCCCCTCTTAATTCTAATGCCTTCCCTCTCATATTTCCTATTTGTCTTGTATATACTTTGTTTGCACATATTTTCGTGTTGTCTTGCCCACCCACCCACCTCCCAAGAACATAGTATTGGTGCTGGCTCATGTTCCTGTTTGGTTGTTTCAGTCCTGTCTGACTTCCTGACCCCATTTGGGGTTTTCTTGGCATAGATACTAGAGTGGTTTACCATTTCCTTCTCCAGCTGGTTTTACAGATGAGGAAACTGAGGCAAACAGGGTGAAGTGTGTTGCCCAGGGTCACATAGCTAGGAAGTGTCTGAGGCCCAATTTGAACTCAGGAAGATTTGAACTTCCTGACTTCAGGCCTGGCTCTCTGTCCGCTGTACTAACTAGCAACCCTGGTAACTTGCCCTGCCTGACTGGTACTTGGGAATCACTTAGTAGATTCTTCTTGAATGATCCATTGAGAAAGCTGAGAACTACAAGGAGGGACTTGGCCAAGGTCACATAGCTGTTGAGAAAGTGTTGGGATTGGAACCCGGGTCCTCTGAATCCAAATCCGAGGCTCTTTCTGTGACACAAGTTTGTCTCTTTTACTACAGAGGAAAGAAAATAATAATAATAGCGAGCATATATAATGCCTAATGTGTGCCAGGCTCTACAGTTACCTTACACTATCTCTGTAACAGCCTTGTGAGGTAGGCACTCCTGTCATCCTCAGTCTGTAGCTGAAGAAACTAAGGGAAGCCAAGTATAAGGGATTTGCCCAGGGTCATTGGGCCAGACTCTGTCCCCACTCCACACTCGTATCTCCCCTAGAGAGAGAAGGAAAAGCAAAGAATTTGTTTCCCGGAGATGATATCAGAATAGTGGTTAAAGAAAAGAAGACCTCATTTCTTTCCTGGGTTCTCCCAAGCCTTTCCTTCCCCCTGGATTGGCCCCTCTCCTCCTCTGGAAGTTTCAGGAGGCCAGAGAAGCCTGACTTTCCCTGTAAGACCATAGAATTAAGCAGAAGACCATCTGGTACAACCTTTTCATTTTACAGAAGAGGAAACTGAAAAGGGGCAGTGACTTGCTGCAAGGTCACCCCACTGGTAAGTTTTAAAATAGCAATTCAGGGGTGGCTAGGTGGTACAGTGGATAGGGCAAAAGGCCTGGAATCAGGAGGACCTGAGTTCAACTGTTGCCTCAGACACTTACTAGCTGTGTGACCTTGGGCAAGTCACTCAACTCTAATTGTCTCATTAAAAAAATTTAAAAAACCTGATTGAGTCCAATGACAAAACCAGTGCCTTTCCCACTTACCAAGATGATTTTCTGTCCCTGCTCCTGCTCTGTATCAAGCAGGTGCTTCTTTCCAATCAAACTGTAACTGTCAGTGAGTTTCTCCTTCTCAGCCATCCAATTTCCCCTGTCTCTTCCCCACCCCGTGTCTTTGCATGCATAAACCCTCCACACTGAAAAGTCACTCTTAGTGGGATTTGCAATTGCTTTTTCATTATGGTTTCATCCAATTTGGATATTTCTACTCAGGTTTCTTGGCTAGCTAAATCACATGTGGAGACCCGGTGTTAGCAGGTTGAAGAAGCCATGGGACAGAAATGTCTTTGGGATGACCAACTGCTGTTGGAAGTTACAGTTATGTAAACTACAGTCATTGGTTGCAACCTAATGGAAATATGAAATGTGAATGCAAATAATATGGCCACTTCTCTGGAATTCCCCATCAGCACTAATCAAGACCTACGATCTTAGGAATTTTCCAAAAGCCTATGTGCTAGGCAGGAACAAAGCTAAGGACTTGGAAGATGAAATGACACATTCATGAAACAGTATAAATTAGTCATACTGAATTCTTCATTCTGGCAGTCAGTCAGTAAGCATTTATTAAGAACCTACTGCATGCCAGGTACTCTGTTAAACACTGGGCATACTAAGACAAAAATATGGAACCTGCCTTCAAGGAGCTCCATTCCAGGGTGGGAGACAACATATGCATAATTAGGTATATTCATCGTATGTATAGATTAGATGAAGAGAAATTAGAAAGGATTGGGGGGTGGGGTGTCGGGAGGGCACAGAATGGAGGAAGAGAAAAGGTCCCCTTCAGAGATTGCAATTTGAATTGAGCTTTGAAGGGTGCCAGGGAAACTAAAAGGTAGAGTTGGGAGGGGAGAGCATACCAGGCATAGGAAACGGCCAGTACAAAAGTGCAGAGGTGGGAGATGAGGTATTAAGTGAAATGGACAACGAGGCAATAAGGCTGGATAGTAGAGTTTCATGGAGTGGGGACAAGGTGTAAGACAGTTGCAAAGGAAGGAAGGGGTCAGGTTATGAAGTGCTTTAAATACCAAAGACTTTATATTTGATCCTGGAGGTCATAGGTAGTCATTGGAATTTATTAAATGGAAGAGGAAGAAAGGGAAAAGTAGGAAATGTGGGGGAAGAAAGCCTAGTCAGAGAGACCTACGCTTGAGAAAAGCCATGTTGGCAGCAAGGGGAGGATAAATGCAGGCGTGGGGAACCTGTGGCCTTGAGGCACACATGTCCCTCTAGGTCCTCAAGTGTGACCCTTTGACTGAATCCACACTTTGCAGGGGATTTGTTCTGTGAAGTTTGGATGGATGGATAGATGGATAGATGGATGGATGAATGAATGGATAGGTCAATCAAAGAATAGAGTGGGCATTAAGTCCCTACGGTATACTAGGCACAATACAAAGTACTAGGGATACTGTAATGGGAATGTAAATTTTAAAGATCTTCCCTGCCCCTAGGCTAA
>NW_027186376.1:1875606-1912883 GCF_028583685.1 Petaurus breviceps papuanus | reverse complement strand
CTCACTTTGAGAAGTGTTCTGTGATTTGATCTGGATTCTGGGAAGCCATTGTCCAGAGCCCCCCCGGCTTTGAAAAACCCAGATGTTGAAACCCAGATGTTGACTGGGTATGGATGTAATGGTTGGACAGTTTGGAAATCTGTCTACTTGATCTGTTTCTGTCTTGATAATTCTGCCTGTATACTTTGAAGTTCGGGGTGCTGACCTTTTTCCCCTGAACAAGGTAAACGATATATGTCTGACTGATTAAAGTAAGCTTGTTAACCCATTTTGAGTTGCTTTCCTTTATTAAAGCAGATCCAAGAACCTGTGGTGGCAGCAAACCCTGAGGACGCTTGGGGTGCTTGCTGCTACTAAATGGCGTCATGAACAGGATCTGCAGAGTAAAAGGAAAGTATGGGGACTGGGATAGTTGTTTGTTTCCCAGTTGTGGTAGCTGTGACTCTGTGAAGCCGTGGAGCAGGAGAGAAGAATGGCCTACATGCGGATTTCGCTGAGCTGAGAGCAGGAATGGTGAGCTGCCTGCATTGGGACCTGGGCAGAAGCCAGGAGCGGCTGCTGCCTGTGGGAGGAGAAGGAGCCCAGGAGTTCGGAATTCAGCCACAGGAAAAGATAAGAACTGAGCAGCAAAGCAGGGGCACTGAATGTGTTTCCTTGCTGCATCCCACAGTTTGGGACCCAGGGGGAGGATGGACTTGTGACTATGGTGGGTGGGATGAAGTGCCTTGGATCCCCAGGGACCCCACCTTGTTGGTTTTGTTGCCCAGCCCCCTCTCTGTACTTGGAAGCAGGGGCTGGAGCTGTGTGAGGGGAAGGACACCACCCCCCTGCCCCCCAGAGAACTTTATTTGAACTCTTGTTTTGAACTGAAGTGATAATGCTATGTACTTTGTGTTTGTTTAAGGCCCAGTGGCCACTTTGGTAACTTTAGTTCTGTACTTTGAAAATGTGACCTAAGAGATGTTTAATGCTAATTCAAAAGTAAATTGTCTATGCTATGGGCATGAAAGATCTTGGGGCCGAATGTAATGGGAATGTAAATTTTAAAGATCTTCCCTGCCCCTAGGCTAAAGTGCACCTGGAGCCTGGGGTGGGAGGCTTGTTTTTCAGTAGATACTTTTTGATTGGCCAGTGGGTCCAAAAGGTTGTTACATTCTCTGAGCCAGGAGAAGGCTATATAAGCCCTGATGTGTAGCTTTGTTTTGGGGGCTCACTTTGAGAAGTGTTCTGTGATTTGATCTGGATTCTGGGAAGCCCTTGTCTGGAGTCCCCCCCGGTTTTGAAAAACCCAGATGTTGATTGGGTATGGATGTAATGGTTGGACAGTTTGGAAAGCTGTCTACTTGATCTGTTTCTGTCTTGATAATTCTGCCTGTATACTTTGAAGTTCGGGGTGCTGACCTTTTTCTCCTGAACGAGGTAAAGGATATATGTCTGACTGATTAAAGGAAGCTTGTTAACCCATTTTGAGTTGCTTTCCTTTATTAAAGCAGATCCAAGAACCTGTGGTAGCAGCAAACCCTGAGGACGCTTGGGGTGCTTGCTGCTACAGATACAAAACCCAGAAAACAAAACAGTCCCTACTCTTGAAGATCTTACATTCTAATAAAGGGAAACAAACTATAAAGGAGAGCTGGAAAGGTGAGAGGTGGGGAAGGAGAGTGCAGCCTGAGACTCAGGCAGTCAGTGGGGCAAGATGGAGGCAAGGTGGAAACAGAAATTGAATAGCACAGCTGAGCTTTCTCAAGATATGGCGGTCCCAGGCTGCGACTCACCAATCACTGAGTCTCCCTTAAATATATTGTACTCTACAAAGTGTGATTATCCCAGCTGATGCTGCACCTGAGACTATATTCTGGACTTGATGTCTCCCATGGACTGTGAACTCTCCATGTTTTGGATCATTTTTGTCCACTGATATCACAGTAAGGATGACAATAATCCTGATGCTCAGTGAAAGAATGAACAAAGGATAGAAAAACACTTCTCAAAGGAAGAATTGAAAACCATATGAAAGCTTGCTCCAAATCACTGATAAAAAGAGGAATATACATGAGAGAAACTGTGAAATGTCACCTCACATCCACCAAATTGGCAAAGACAAAAGTTGGAAATAATTAATGTTGGAAGGACTGTGGAAAGATAGGCACACTGATACTCTGTTGGTCAAGCTGGGAATTAGTTTAACCATGCTAGAAAGAAATCTGCTATTATGCTAAGGAAATGTGTAAAATATCCATACCCTCCTTCTCAGAGATCCCACTGCTTAGGGATCTAGCCTAAAAAAAATTTTTAAGGTATCATTCATTTACACCAAAAATATTCATAGTAGCACTTTTTTTTATAACAAAGAACTGGGAACAAATAGATGTTCGTTGATTGGGGAATGGTTAAAATAAGTTGTAACACATGAATATAGGAGTACATAGGCCTCAGGTCAGGTGTTCCCAGGTGTACCAGCATAGACCAGCCCATTGTCTATGAAAGCCCATGTACACAAATATAGTGAAATTTTACAGTGTCATAAGAAAGAATGAATATGAAGAATTCAGAAGAGCATAAAAAGATTAATCTGAACTAATATAGAATGAATTAAACAGAGTCAGGAAAGCAGGATGCATGATGCCTGTAACATTACAAATGAAAAGAACAAATACTGAAACATAACCTTGAATTATTATAGTGACTGATCTTGACTTCAGAGAACTGACAAAATGCAGAGATAGAGGAATATGGATGTGGAATATGGAATGCTCTGTCAGACACAGCTGATATGCTGGCTGGTTTTGTCAAACTGGTTTTTTTCTCTTTTTTCCCCCTCTGTTACAAGGGATGGCTCACTTAGCAAGAAGAGCTATATTAGGAAATAAAGGTGATGCACAAGCCAAAGGATATAAATAGAAAGTATCAAACACAAAAATTTAAATTTAAAAAGGAAGCAAAGAGAGCGATGCGAGAAGTAATGCTTGAGAGTCCCTTGAGAGAGGACGATCCACCAGGCCATCAATAGGCACACACTGCTGTGTGCCAAGAATCGTGCCAGACAATAGAAACACAAAAGAAGAGAAGTGAGGGAAGGAGTGCCTGCTTACTGGAGAGGAGAGACACAGAGACACGAGATTTAAATCCCCGGGGTGGGAAAGGACAGAACTCTTGAATATTTGTTCAGCTTCTACTCAGTCTGTGCTTCTGTGAGGTGTGGAGATGGGCCAGAGAAGAGAGAGAACCTGATGTTATGGCTTCCAGCTTTGAGAGAAAGAAAGATGGTGTCAGCCTCTCTTCAGGTCCCTGAAAGGGGAAGAAGACTCTGAAAAGAAACCAACTTGTGGAAAAGGCAGCAATCCATATCATGTCCTTATCCCCAACTTGCTACATTAGAGACTTCAGGGAATTTCCCCTTGGTGAGATATGCGATTCTCTCCCTCTCTCTCTCTCTCTCTCTCCCCCACCCCAACCTTCATGGGAGAATTCATTCACTCTGTTATCTGGTATGCATTCTCCTATGTATCATTTTTTTTTTCTGATTTCGGTTTTGCTATTGACTTAGATAAATGTGTCTACTCACTATTTGCTATGTGTGTTCATTGCGAACTGGTATCTGCTGGGAAAGGTCAAGCCTTAGATATACAGCTTGGAGCATTCTGTCCCCATTACGGGATAGTGATCAGGAGTTCAGCTTGAACCGAAACATTTTGTAGACTAATATTTAAAGGAGCAAGCAGACATAATTCTGGCCCAGAACTCTGAAGAAAGCAGAAACCTCTGGCCCCGAGCTCCTGCTGCCCCTCTTGGCAGGATCAAAACGTCCCTTGGGGAAGGGTGAGCCACATCTAGACAAGACTCAGCCCCTCCCCTGCCCACTGCTGACAATTACAGACTGGGATCCAGTAGGTGTCTGTGCAGATTTCAAACCCTGTTCCGTGCAGGTGTCTTTTACTTTTGAAAGTTTGCTATGATTCTGACAAGTAGTCCCAACTATGTTGCACTTGAATTTGACAAGTATCAAGGAAAGAGAAGGGATGTAAAGTGATCGCCACAAGTTACATTGAAGCCTTTGACAAATAGCTGTTTCAAATACTTCGATACTACCTGTGTAGATAGATACCCTGGTATCATTGGTTCCAGGATCAGCTTTTCCCAAATATGGGACTCTGTTAAGCAAGTATTTCTTTTCCATATCTATAGCCAACCAAATTTTCAGACCAAATTTATCTGCCATGTTTGACACATGTTAAAAGAAATTCACAGTGAATAGAGCACTGGCCCTGAAGTCAGGAAAACCTGAGTTCAAATCTGGCCTCAGACACTTGACACTTAACTAGCTGTGTAACCTTGGGCAAGTCACTTAACCCCAATTGCCACACACACAAAAAGTAAAAAAAAAAGAGAGAAATTCAGAGCGTGCTTTGCAAGGCAATAATTGCTCATTGACTATCATATATACATCAGGAATTATTGCCTTCTCAGAACCTATAATAGAAGATTCCATAGTGGGAATGCTAGATAACTTGTCCTGAAATAGACGGCTTTCAGTTTTCAGGTAAAAGCAAAGATATTTCATAATCTATAGGAACTGATTGTATGACATAGTTTTGTTGAACAAAGGATGCCCTCAATAGGTATTTCATATCCTTTTTTTTTTTTTTTTTGCTTTTTGGAGGGCAACTGAGGTTAAGTGAGTTGCCCAAGGTCACACGGCTAGTTTTTGTGTTAAGTGTCTGGGGCTGGATTTGAACTCAGGTCCTCCTGACTCCAGGGCCAGTGCTCTCTTCACTGCACTACCTAGCCACCCCTATTTCATTTCCTTTTTACCAATAATGCCCTGAGCAATAATAAGACCAATGAACTTTTCTAATTCATCTCATGTAATAGATCCATAGCATTACCTGCTATTTTTTTGGACCCTAACATCTGAACATTCCTGAATGTTTCGAAGCAATGACTCGTTGAATAAAATTCAAAAAGAAGAAATGGAACTTTTCTCAACTGCATGGGTTGCAGAATATGCAGTCAGGCTAGACCGATGTATAATCACATTCAGCTATTGCAAACATCCTCACACTGCTTGAGGAGTACCAAGAAGTCAAGAAGAATCCTCTTTATCCTTCAGACATTGTGACTGTCTCTTTTGTTATGAACCTGGGTCCCCCAAGAACCATGATGCTCATTACCTTATTGTCAGCTGTGGAAGAAACTTCATTGATGAGCTTTCTGTCACCAGAGTCAGATGAGGAATATTTTTTTTTCTGCCTCATACATTGCAATGTAGCATTTACATGACCAAATTCCCTATATGAAAGTTCAACACAGGATGAATTGGGTGGGATATTTCTTGTTTAAAACCTGTCTGTCAGAAAGTCTCTCATGTATTTTGTCAGGAAGGGGGGAAGTAAAGACATAGTATAATAACAGGCTATAAACTCTAAAAATCTGATAAAACCAGAAAAGTTTTTAAAAAATGAGTAAAGTAGTAGAAACTACATGCAGAGATAAAATTTTATTTTATTTTACTCTATAAATACATTACTTACAAAGTTTTATAAGCATTCGACAAATTCTACTGATGCTTCAAAGGGAGAAGACTAATATTCACAAAGGTATGACTCAATAGAAACAAATGTAGAAGTATTTTCTCTTATTTACAGCAAAAGTACGAAATATTTTAGCATATACATTACCTGACACATCTATCTAGTCCTTATAGATAGAACTACATGTTTTATTTCTTTTGCTATTTAAATATTTAGAATGCTAAGAAAAAAACAAAAAAAATAACCAAAAAATAGACAAATTATCAAATATCAAATAGAAATACCCAAGCTTTTTCAAGTTCGAAGTATTGAAAACACTTTATGCATCAATTGGTACTCCTGGTCCTTCCAGTACATATATGATGTGCCAATCAAAGTGCTAGGGACGGGGCAGGTAGGTGGCACAGTGAATAGAGCACCAACCCTGGAGTCAGGAGGACCTGAGTTCAAATTTGACCTCAGACACTTAACATACTAACTGTGTGACCTTGGGCAAGTCACTTAACCCCAATTGCCTTGCCTTCCCCCCTCCAAAAAAAAAAAAAAAGAAAGAAAGATTATAGTCTTCTAAATACTAAATGGAATCTAAGTGCTAAGGACACAAAGAAAGAAACGTTGCCCCTGTCCTCAAGAAGACCATATTCTAATGGGAAACCCACTATGTAAAAGACTATCAGTATGTGCGTGTACATATACATACATATATATACCTACATACTATACATGCATATGTGTACAATACATATATGCTATCAACATATGCATATAATGCATATAGACATACATATACACACATTATATACATACTCATACACTATGTATACATATATGTGTACTACACGTATATATACACTATACACACACACACAATACCAAAGTCCTAGTTTTAATATATTAAAACTGCACTAAGATTTTGGGCATATGTATGTTTGTGTGCATATGTGGATAAACTCAGGAGCCATATAGTCGGGGGGGGGGTGCATATCCACTCATCTCTAGGCATACCCATGCATGGTGTCTTTGTAAAAGGGGGCTAATAATTCTCACATTGACAACCTCATGAGGAAGAGTTGTAAGGAAAATGTAATAGGAATGAGTTATGATGATCATTATGATTCCATTGGCAGAGGGTCAATTACTAAAGAAATTAGAAACCATTCATGAATTCTAAGCCAACTATATATATATCAGGGGTTCTTAACCTAGTGTGTCTGAACTCTAAAAAAGATTTTTTTTTTGATCCCTGCATTTCAATCTAATTTTCTTTGTATTTTATTTCATACATTTAGAAACACAGTTCTGGGGGCAAGGCAGCCCATGGGCCTTGGCAGACTGGCTGCCACCAAATAAGCTAAGCTCCCTTCCACTAGATGCACCACCCCTGAAAAGCAGGCAGGGAGACAGTAGTAACTCTGCCAACAATCTGACGAATAAAATAACAAATGCCCATAATAAAAAATAGTTTTTTTATGGAAATAAAGGCTCTGAACCTACCAAAATATTCATAACAGCACTTTTAGTGGTAGCTAGAAACTGGAAACAAAGCAAGGAGGTATCTATCAGCCACAAATGGCTGGACAAACTGTGGTATGGAAATGTGATCGATTATTTTTCTTGAGAAATCAGGAGGGAGCAGTGGAAGTATGAATATTTTTATTAAGGTGGCTCTTTGAAGCATGAGCTCTTGTCTGGGTCTTGACAGCAAAAATGGAATTCCCAAAAAACTGTTGCTAAAATGTGGTAAACATTCTTTCCGCCTCTGTTGCATGGAAGGTCTCCCAGGCCTGTCATGTTCCCTCGTTCATCTCTCTCTCTGACTCTCTGGACTTTTTTCAGCATAACACCCCAATAGTGGAACACCCCCCCCCTTCATCTTCTTTTTATGCATTGTCTTCCCCCATTAGAATGTAAGCTCCTTGAGTGTAGGGCCTTTCTTTTTGCTTGTAAATGTATCCTTAGAACTTAGCATAGTGCCCAGCACACACTAGGTGTTTAATAAATGCTTGTTGATTTGGCCTAGAGTAGAATCTAGGCCTTCCTCCAGTTCTTAGTGTCTGACTTGTCTGCAAATATTTTTCTTCTCTATGCACTAACCCCCATTCTGTCCCGAATGCCAAAAAGTTTCATCCTATTTACTCCTAAACTTCTTCCCTCTACTTGCTGCCCAGCCCACCTTCGTGAGCTCCTAGTCCTCTGGAGAGTTACCCAGTTGGTCAGTGATGTGTGACCTTCATGACCCAATGGGCCATCGTGTGTGCTCTAATCTTTCTATCCTCCACTATCTCTCAAAGTCTGTCCAGGCTCCTCTTTGGTTTTTCTGTGCTTGAGAATAGAGGGACCAAGCTGGAGTCAGTGGGCCCTAATTCAGGCCAGACCTGCGGGGTGAGTATCTTGGCCACATGGAGGCCCAGAGGAGGGAAGTGTAATGGAGAATACTTTATGAGGGTTAAAGATGGAAGACATAAGTGCTTTGGCATTGGAGTGCCGTACAGACTTCCTGGATGGAACAGAGGCAGGTCAATGGTGCAGTGGACAGCGCGTTCGCCAGACTGGTCCTCAGGTGCTGACTCAGGTACTTCCTAGCCCTGTGATCTTGGGCAAGTCACGTAACCTCTCTATCTACTCGGTTTCCTCATCTGTAAAATGGGGATAATAACAGCACCTTCCTCCCAGGGTGTGGTGGGGATCAAATGAGATGACATTTGCCAATCTTAAAGTGCCAGATATACCCTAAAGATATAGATGAGAAATGGATCACAAAGCCCGGCTGAGAAGTTGAATATAGTCGTGACAGTGGATTTCAGTTATCCAGAAAGCCCCAGGAGCTCTCTCTGCCAGAAGGAGAGCAGCAAATAACTTTGTAACTCGACTTAGTGATCAAAGGGTGGAGGAAATTCTACCTGGGTTTGATTCTCACTAGGAGGGAGGAACTGCTTGCTGGGGTGGTGGTTATGGGGTAACAACCTCCCATTCCTAGAGTTTCTGATAAAGGAGTGGAAATCTGGGCAGAGCCTGAAGTGTACCCCACATTTTAGAATAGTAGAGACAAGTCGGATCCTGTGTTTTGAGATGTTTCAGGGGAGGGGCAGCTAAGTGGCTCAGTGAACAGAGCACTGGTCCTGAAGTCAAGAGGATCTGAGTTCAAATTTGACCTCAGACACTTAACACTTACTAGCCCTGTGACCTTGGGGCAAGTCACTTAACCTCAAATGCCCTGCCTTCCCCCCTCCAAAAATCAAAAAAAAAAAAAGATGTTTTGGGGAAGTCAGTCCAGGAGGGAGCTGGTGGGCTCAAGAATAAAATTCTAAAGATACCAAGGGAAACAATTGCCATGACAGAAGAAAAATGGGGATTTATATGAAGAGACTTAGGGGTGAAGGGAAAAAAGAGAAGATGAAGATGAGGCAAGTAACATAAAATGGGACATCTAAGTGGTTCAGGTGCCTTGAGTCTGGAAGATTCTTCTTCCTGAGTTCAAATTCACCCTCAGACACTTCTTAGCTGTGTGACCCTGGGCAAGTCACTTAACCCTGTTTGCCTCAGTTTTCTCATCTATAAAATGAGCCGGAGAAGGAAATGACAAACCAGTCTAGTATCTTTGCCAAGAAAACCCCAAATGGACTCACAAAGAGTGCAACATCACTGAAACGACTGAACAATGACAGAAAATGGATATTAGCCTGGTCCTGCCCTGAAGAAGGCTCTGGATGACCTGAGGCTGGCTAGGAAAGCTATGGGGGAAGGGTTCCTTATATGAGAAAAGGGAAAGGGAACCTTTGCTTGGGATGGATGCAATGATGATAACCAACAACAGAGAGAAGAAAGAACCACTTAATTCCCATTTGGTGTCTGTTTTTCCTACAGAGGAGAATGACCTTTGCCCTGGAAATGACAGAACAGAAATGACTAATAGGGAGCGTATTCCCAAGATATGGAAGGAGGCTATAAGAGAGGACCCAGCAGCCCTGGAAGGATTCCGGTCAGTTGGCCTGCATGACTGTTCTGGGTCCTGAAGGAGCTGGCAAATGGGACTGTGGAGCAATATTGGAAAGATCCTGAAAGTGAGAGAGGAACCGCAAGATTGGAGAAGAGCATATCTTCTCCCAGTGCTCCAGAAAGGGAGAACAGAGCTTACAGACTGTAGACCAATGAGCTTGGCTTCAATTGCTGGGAAAATTTTAGGACAGATCAAAATGGATGGCTGGTGAAAGCCAAGCAAGCTTCCTCAAGACTAGATCCTACTAGACTAACCTCTTTTCTTTCAATTATCACCTCACCATGAGTGGTTCCCAAACTTTTCCCTACCTAATATCTCCCTTAGATTCTAATAAAAAAAGAGTCCTCATTACCTCCAGGATCAGTCAGTCAACAAACATTTAATTAGATATCTACTATGGGCTAAGCACTGGAGACACAGAGAAAAACAAAAGACAGCCCCTGCTCTCAAAGAACTCACAGTTTAATGAGGGAGATAACCGGAAAACAACTATTTACAAACAAATTATAGACAAGATACATAGGGGGGTAATCGACAGAGGGAAGGCAGTAACATTAAGGGAGCCTGAGAAAGGTGAAATTTTAGTTGAGACTTGAAGGAAGCCAGAGAATTCAGGCAGTGGAGATGAGGAGGGAAGGAATTCCAAGCATGGGGGAAAGCCAATGAAAATGCCTGGAAGTGGAGTGTCTTCTGGGAGGAGCAGCAAGAAGACCAGCACAGAATACTGGGGGTAGGAGGTGAGTAAGGTGTAAGAAGACTGGCAAGGTGGATGGGGTCAGGTTATGAAGGGCTTCAAATGTCAAACAAAGACTTTTATATTTGATTGAGGAGGTGATAGAGAAAGACTGGATTTTACTGCAGGGCAGAGTTTTAGAAATATCTGTGTTTTGGAAATGTCACTTTGACAGCTGAGAGGAGAATGGAATGGACTGGGGAGAGACTTGTGGCAAGGAGTCCAAGCAGCTGGCTATTGTAATAGTCAGCAAGCAAGGTAATGAGGCTCTGGACCAGGGTGGTGGCAGGGTCTGAGGAGATAAGGGGGTGTATGTGAGAGATTCTATAGATGTAAAATTGACAGGATTTGATAAGAGATTGGACGGACACTGATTTAGGGATAAGGAGTCAAGGATGATTCCTAAGTTATGTGCTTGGGTGACTGAGAGAAAGGTGGTACTCTCTCCAGTAATGGGGAAGTTGGGAGGTTTTTAGGAGAAAAGATAATGAGTTCAGTTTTGGACATGTTAAGTTTAAGGTGTCTATGGAACATTCTGTTAGAGAGAGCCAATAGATACTTGGAGATATAAGACTGACTAGGGCTAGATAAATAGATCTGAGATTCATCAGCAAACAGATGATAATTGAATCCATGGGAACTGATGAGATCCCCAGGTAAAATAATATAGAGGGAGAAGAGAAGAAAGGTCAGGGCACAGCTCTGGGGAACACCCACAGTTAGCTGGCATAACCTGAACAAAAATTCATCAAAGGAGAGTGAGAAGGAGGTTCAGATAGGGAGGGGGAAACCAGGATAGGATTGTGTCACAAAAACCTAGAAAGAGGAGAATGACCAGGAGAAGAGGGTGATCAATGTTGTTAAAGGCTAAAGAGAGATCAAGAAGGATGAGAGAAAGTCATCGGATTCAGCAATGAACAAATAGTTAGTAACTTTGGATAGAGCACTTTCAGTTGGATGATCAGGTTGGAAGCCAGACTGTAGAGAGGTAAGAAGGAAATGGAGGCATCTACTGTAGATGGGCACAAAATGGAAGAGAGGTAGGAGTGGTAGACGGGAGAGACAAGGGATGGTTGGGAAGGGGATACAAATTTATGAATTTTGTAGCTGGCAGACATTGGTCTAAGCACTTTTTACAAAGATCTTCATTTGATCTGCACAACAGCCTTAGGAGGTAGGTACTCTTATTTGACATAGGAGGAAACTGGGGCAAGTGACTTGCCCAGGGTCATACAGCTAGTAAGGGTCTGACACTAGATTTGAACTCTCAAACATGGGTCTTTCTGACACCAGGTCTGGCTGTCTATCTACTATGGCTCCACCTAGCAGTTACAGCCTAGTATATAGTAAGTGCCCATTGACTGACAATTTTGTATTCCTAGCACCTAGCACACCTAGCACCTGGAACATAGTAGGTATTTAATAAATGATTCATGGTTTATTTATTCCAACCTTCCAGACACTTGAAGTTACCTCAAATGAGAAAATATTTGTAAAGTGCTTACCACTGTGCCTGGTACATAGGAAGGGCTATCTAAATGCTTATTCCCTTCCCTTGAAGTTACCTGTATCACTGTTTTTCAACTAAGACATGAACTCAAGGGCCTTCATCATCCTTGGTTGCCCTTCCCTGGATATTGGCCTGATTATCAATGATATTACTAAGATATGGGGCCTGAATTGGAACACAACACTCCAGGTACAGTCAGACAAGGGTAGGCCAGAGGGTGATGATTTCTTCCTTGTTCTAACTTATACCTCTCTTAATGGAATCACTGTCAGCCCTGTTTTGGCTGCCATAGGGAGTAGAACTTTCTTGATGGTTGAAAGGTTCTAACATAAGAACAGTTTTGTTTAATTTTGTTTTGTTTTAGTTGGATTAAATAAAACCCTTCTACTATTTCATACCTTGTTATCCATCCTGAGTGCTTGAAGAGAAGCTATTGGATGCTGACATTCACAGGAAGGGGCATAAGACAATTGAATTTTTTTGTGTGTGGGAAATAGGAGCTGAATAGTTTTTGTGAGAAAGATGAATCACACACTGATGTTCCTTGGGTTTCTCTAAGTGGGAATGCAAGCAGAGAGAATTTTGTGGGAGACCTTATTCCCTCCACCCCCATCCCCACCAAAATTATGCTTAGATTTGTCATGTCCACCTGACACACAGGTTACAAATGTAAAGCACTTTATAAACCATAAAACACCGTACAAATAGGGGTCATACATTCATTCATTCAATAAATGCTTACGGAGGCATTCAGAGCATCTCTAGTTGTCCTTAGCTATATCTAGCCAGTAGCCCCAGATGGTTCCGGAGGAAAAAGTGACTCCACACAGCTCTACCTCACCTTAATCCAAGTCACTTGCAAGTCATGACATCGCCTCCCTGATGTCATGGTCCTCTTCAAGAACAAAGGACGAAAACAACAACTGAGGCATAAATTTCCAGGTATCTTTGTCTGATTCACATAGACCAGCTCAGCAAATTACTTCTGGGTCCTTGAAATCATTTGTTAGGCCCCTCTGTCTATATCGCTTAAGGGAGTTTTTAATCAGAGGGTTTTTTTAATGGCAGGAACACTGTCCTACAACATGGATGATGACCATTCTCTTCCTGGTGTTATTTGCCAAGAATCCTTTCCCCTCATGTGAAGCCAGTCTCATGTGTAAGTAAGGGCATGTTCAATTCAACAGAATCTTCTATGTATAAGGCTCTGGAAATAACAGAGATTGACAAAAGTCTGCTTTCAGGGAGCTTATCATCTAATAATCGGGGGTGGGGGATAAGGGCACTAGACATTCAGGTACAAATCAAGCTCTGCCTCCATGGAAATTCAATTATGTGGAGATTATATCACATACAAACAGATTAGTCTCCATGTGATAATTTGAGGAAGCTGAGAAGGAAGGAGAAAACACTAAGGCTTCCTGTAGGAGGGGTCACCTGAGCTCAGCCTCGAACAAAGCTAGGAAGTCAGAGAGACAAAGGTGAGGACAGAATCCATTTCAGGTATGGGTGAAAGGCTGGGCAAAGGCACCAAGGTAGAGAGGAACACAGAGTGTATATGTCCAAGTTCAGGCAAGAGCCCTGGAAAGCTTGACTGGAGATAGATTACCAAGGGCTTTAGAAGCTAAACTACCATAGCCATATGGTATGCGATAGTACACCATCCCCTACCAAAAGACCATAAGGAGTCTCTCAAAGACTCCTCAACAGGGAAGTGATGAGGCTGGATGTGCATGAGGGAGATGATTTGGGCAGTTGTGTGGAAGATGGCTTGGAGATGGGAGAAACAGGCAAACAGTTGGGGTCCCACTACAAGGTTGTTGTGACAGTTCAGGCAAGAGGTGATGAAGACTTGTACCAGGGTGGTGGCGGAGGCAGCTAAGACTATCAGTTTTAGAGCAGGGGTTGATATCTTTATTAGGGGAGAGAATTTCCTCCCCAAGAGTTCTTTACACTAATGGAAGCACAAGTTTTTTTTTTTTTTTAAAGGCAACTGTTTGACTGTGGAGGGGAGTGACAGGGTAACCCTGTCCGTAGAGCTGGGAAGTTGGTGACTGCTTCAAAGCCAAGGATCTCCAGAGGCCAAGTATGGCATTTGGCCTCCACTTGGCCAAATATGTGCCACATTCACCCAGGGAAATGTAAGCTCCTCGAGGGGAGAGGCTGTTTGTTTTAACATTTGTTCAGGGGGACCTTATCATGCACACAGGACCCAGCACCTAATAGGGCTCAGTAAACGTTTGAGAAACCTCTTCTAAACAGCAAAATGGAGAATCCGCGCAATGCAGGAAAAATTTCACGCAAAGGCAGGGAGGGAGAAATCTGAGCACAGAGAGAGCGGTCAAAGGCTTCAGGAGAACCATGCAGCTGCGGTGTCCGAGGGGAATATGGAAAATGGGGGAGTGAGGCAGCCCACCTTGGAATGCAGCAATTAGAGGCAGGGCGGCTCCAGCTGAGGGGACCCCACTGGCCTCCTATTTTCCTGGAGCATTTTGTCTTGCTCTCTCCTCCCCCACCCAATCACAGTCTACCTTGTGTCATCCTCTCTCTCTCTCTCCCCCTCGATCCTCTCTCTCTATTTCTAGCTAGCTAATCCATGAAGAGGCATCTTGGACACCCCTAGGACAGAGTGAACTCCTCGAGGGCAGTGATTCTTTCTTCCATCCTTGCCCTCCGCACCCCCACCCCCACCCCCGCCTCCATCCAGGACCAGAACGGAGGTGCTTTAATTACATATATGTTGAACTGGCCAAAGCAAGATCAATAAGGCAGCCTGGAAGGGTTGGACTGGAGGAGAGGGAGGGTGGAGGCAGAGGGAACAGGACTTGGAGCCAAGAAGAAACTTGGGAATCATCTAATTCAACTCCTTTAATTTTTATAGATAGAAAAACTGAGGCTGGGGTGGGAGGAATGACTTGCCCAGGGTCACACAGATAGAAACAGAAAGAGGATTCAAGACAAACTCCTCAGCCTCCAGTTACAGGGTTCTTACGCGTCACCATAGACATACTAGTCTCCTGAGGCTAATGGTTGGGGCTTGTTTCTGTAATAGGTTAGACTGACCCTTCCCCCAATCTCTCTCTTCTTCTGAAATCAAGAATCAAAAGCAAACCAGCTTTGCCATTATTACTAAATAGGGTGTCTAGCTACTCCCAGGGTCTCATTCACCAACCCCTGTAACTTTCCTGTTCAAATTGTACCACCCTGGCAACCCTGCCCCTGACTTTATTGTTTCTTCCAACTGCATGGAATTCAAGGACTATCTTTGCTTTAGTATTTGTATCCCCTCCTTTAGCACTGAGTGAGTGCTTGATAAATGCTATTTCATTCATTCATTCATTCATTCATTCATTCAGTAATGAATATCTAAACTTTGGAAGTGACAAGTGGGAATAGAAGAGAAAAGATATGTGGAATATGAGGGAGATTGATCATCATTGCACAAAGCAGCTTGTTCCTGGCTCCCAAGATATCTGTCTGAAGGTCTGGTCATGGTTGGTTCCAGATGGCTGAGGTTAAAACTTACTTCCTCCTTTTCTGTTAAAAAATGGTCAACCAGAAGAATGGAAAGTTACAAGTGCTGTCATTTGCAATCAATATATTGGATAAGCTTAGGTTTCCAGAGATGTGAATAACAGGGTCCCCAGTTTCCACAGAACCCTCAAAGGTAACATATATATATATATATATATATATATATTGGGTAGAGAACAAATGCTATATTCAGAGATTTCCCAGAGTAAACAACAGGGTGGAGAGGGAGCATATAGCAAACCAATAAAACCTTTGTGAAAGGTCCCCAAGATTAAACCCAGTCTCTGTGAGTCAAAGTTTGGGGAATCCTGAGTCACAGGTATCTGCTCTTTTAATGGGGGGGGGATAAGAGAAGGGATATTGTTTATTAGGAAGAAATTACTATTAAGCCAAGACAAAATATATCAATTTTTAAAAAAACTTTTTAAATGACTGGGACTAGAGGTTTTCTTTTTCCATTTTTTACAAATAAATTTTACTGTTATCTTTTGTTTTTATATCACAATGATTTCTGGATATCATGGTCTCCATCCTATCTGCCCTGAATTCTTTTGTAGCAAAGTTAAAAAGTGTTGAACAAAACCGGCTGATGCAGTGACTACTTTTGCCTTCATAGTTGCCTGAGGGAAAAAAAAAGAGCTATATTTCCTCCTTTGTTTTCCTTTTCCCAAACCAATATCAGTCATTAAAACCACTCCTTCCTTTTAGTGATCTCTTCATTTACATTACTGTCATTGGCCTCCCAGTTCTTACTCAGTTCTGGGTAAATTCATAGAAGTCTTTCCATGTTTTTCTGAATTCCTCCTTTCAGCCATATTTTTACTGTTCAGTAATATTCCAGTTCTTTCATATACCACAATTTGTTCAACCATTCTCCAATTGATGGGTACCCAGCTTGTTAATGGTATGATGCTTTGTTCAAAAATCTCCAAATCAAAAATTCTCGGAGTTAGAGGGGAGTCTTCAGAGGGGTTCCAGTCCAATATGCATCAGAGCAGAAACCCTGTCTACTTGTCTCGTCTGATCTTGCATCTCAATCAGCAGAGAGCACCATATGCCCTGGGGCTCTTCATAAAGTCATCAGTCTCTGATGGTTTCTGACTGAGTACAACAGCTTCCAGCCAATAATGGGGGCTGAGTCTGGGCTGGTGGCCCCTGTGAGGGTCACTCCAACAGGCAACATGATCAGCCCTGGCATCAGTAGAAGCAACAAATGCACCCTCTCCATTCCATGACTCCCATCCCTCTGGAGGAAAAGCTTAACCTTAAGCAGCTGGTGTTCGCAGCCAACAGCTGGCTTCCAATCCTTAATAAATCAATGCCCCGGACCAGACAAGAACTGTTTACCAGCCATTCTAGCATGTCTCCAGGTCTGGGGAAGGGGAAAACTCATGATTTGAAGTTTGTCAACCACAAAAGGATTATAGATTTAGAACTGAAAGAAAATGTTAAGAGTTCCCATTTTACTAATGAGAAAACTGAAGCCCAGGGTTGGGAAAGTGACTTGCTCAAAGTCACAAAGGAGGTAATTATTCAAGGTGTAATTTGAACCCAGATTCTCTGATCCCAGATCCAGTCCTCTTTCTTCTACACCCATTCCCATCTCTCCAGAGGTCAGTTCCACATCTCCACCTGCCTGCTGGACATCTCTATACCTCGATGGGTTCCCTTTGATCTCTCAGATTCAGCAAGTCTAAACAGAATTCCTTATTGCATCACCTCCCTCAAAAACCTTTTCCTCCTACCTTTTCCATTTCTTTTGAAGGGAACCCCATCCTAACCAGTTGCTGGCTCTAGTCAAATCTTTCTCACTTCAGAACATTCCTAGCATCTCCCCATTCCCAGAGCCACCAACCCATTTCAGACGCCAATGACCCCTCACTTGGACGATCTCAATACCCTCCTTGCTTCCAATATCCTCTCCCTCCAGTTCATTCTCTCTACACAGCTAAAGCAATATTCGTGACCATTAATTATATTCCCCTTCTCAAGACACCTTAATAGTTTCTTTCTGTCACTAAGATCAAATAGAAACTTCTCAGTTTGACATTTGAAGCCCTTCATCGTCTGACTCTAGCCGACATTTCCAAGTTGATTGTAAATTATTCCTCCTCACATTTTCCTAAGGGGTTGAGCTAAATTCATTCTTTTTTTTTCATCTTTTATATTTTTGGTTTTATTGTTGTGTTTTGCTTTTTACATTACAAATATTAATAAAGAGCTCCTGTTTAGTGAGAGATCTTTTGTAACAAACGAAAACAGTAAAGGAAAACTATCCAAAAAAGTGATCTAGTCTGGAACTTCAAGCAAAGTTTCACATATGTATCAGTCTTGCCCAACCTTTGTATTTAAAAAATAAATGAACAGAAATCTATTTTCTCTCCCTCCCACCCTTCATTCCATGAGTGCCAAATTTCTTATAACAAAAATGCATAGTCGAGCAAAACCCTCAATGGTGGTACACAAATACATGCATGGAAATATATGCGGATATAAATATAGGTGCACATAAATATATGTATTCTGTTCTTCATCCTAAATCTAACACCTTTCTATAATGGATAGCATGTTTCATTATCCACCCTTTGTTTTCATGAATGGTCATTGCATTGATCATAATTCTTGCACCTTTGAAAATTGTTTTTACAATGTTATCGTATACAACTTGTTCTGCTTCTCCTTATTTCAGTCTTCATTGGTTTATGAGTCATCAACATTACTTTTATAATACTGATATGATAGTATAAATTACTCTCTTAGCTCTGCTCCCATCACTCTCCATCAGTTCATATATGTCTTCTCGTGTCTTTTTAAAAACATCTATTTCGTCATTTAACTACAACAGTACCCACAGCTTATGCAGACATTTCTCAATTATTTGACATTCTCTTAATTTCCAGTTGTTGTTTGTCTTCTGGATATGAAAGACCCTTTCTTCTTTATTCTCTTCTGGGTAGAAGTCTAGCAGTGACATAGTTGGGTCAAAGGGCATGGTAACTTTTTTGGGTAAATTCATTCATTATGGTAATAAATCTGTCTTGATGGTTCCCATTACTATATATTTCCCTATGAGGGGAAGGAAGGTGTTGGTGAGCTAGTATAAGTATTAGGTTTTGGCTTTCCCAGCCAAAGGCCAAATAAAACTGATATCTCATCCTCTAGAAGGGAAGAAAACCTATAAAGGAGCTCACTTAGCTCTGGAAAAGCTTTCAGGACTTTGGGGACCACTTGTCATGGCTGTGGTTAGAGCTCTCGCCTTGACATTTCTAGCCCTTCACAGCTGGGCTCTAGGCTAAGACTTTCCTGGCTTATCATTCATTCTTCCCTCTGCTCATAATCTCTGTTCTGCTCCTACTGGCTTCCTTTTCTCCCAAACTATCAAATTCAGCTCCCATCCACCAGCTGTCCTGCATGCCCCAAAGGCACTTGCTGGTCTCTTCTCTTAAAATCTCTTGCTTCCTTTAAGGCTCAGTTAAACAGGCTTCCCAACCTTAAGGAGCTCACATTTTAACGGGAAAGATAATGCATGGAAAACTAGCTACATGTAAGAGATATGCAGAACAGGTAGGTGATAAGTCTGAGAGGGGAAGGTCCTAGCAGTTGAACATAAGTGACTTACCCAGCCAGTATGTGTCAGAGGCAGGAATTAAACTCAGGTTTTCCTAACTTCAAAACTGGCTCTCTATCCACCAGGCCACACTCCCTCTCACTTATATATCTTTAAAATAGGCCCCTTGAGGGAAGAAATTAAATTTTTTTTATCTTAGCTTCCCTGTACACAGTAGGTGCTTAAGAAATGTTTGTTTAATGAACACAGTCCCCATCAACAATGAGGTTATGTGACTCATAATTTTCTCCTCCATTGAGGGTTCAACAGAGCAGGGAACAGCATCTTCGTGACTTGCCTCAGCCAAAAACATTCATTCCTGGGGTCAGTGCTCTATCAGTGAACATCTCCATGTGATGTGGGCTGGCTCTCAGACAGAAGACACAGAGGCCATCTTGGGGCCTGCATTGGAAATCTTCCCAGCTTCATTACGCCTTCCAGAGTCTGTGCTTCTCTGACAAAGTCTTTGAAAAATATAAGGTCTCCTTTTTTATGAGAGTGAGAAATCACATTGGTGGGCCTCGGTAGAGGCTGGTGATAGAATCATGAGAGATGCTTACATGACTGGCATGGGGACAGAGGTAGTAAATTTCTGGCAAGTTTTTCACTACATACAATCTAGAAATTTCCTTCACATTTTCACATATTAAATAATATTGATTAATTTATTGGGCTAGTAACTGCCATTAGAAAATCACAGGTTATCTGAGGCTGAGCCTTAAAACAGGGACTGTCAGGGCTGGAAGGGGCCTTAGGACATGAAATGTCAGAACTGGGAGGGCCCTTAAAACAGGGAAGGTCAGAGCTGGGAGGGGAACATGGAAATATTAAAGCTGAGAGGGAACTTAGAACAGAGAATGTCAGATCAAGGAGGGGCCTTAGAACAGGAAATGTTGGAAATGGTTTGGGGTTAGCTGGTACTGGAACCCACCTCTTCCAAATTCAAGACTCTTTTTTATTTTTTTTAATATTTTAAAATTAATTTTTTTGAAGGAAGATCCACCTTCTCTCTTTCAACTCCCTCCCCACCCAATTTAGAAAGCAAAAAGGAAAACAAAACCCCACCCTTTTAGAAACATGTATAGTCCAGCAAAACAAATTCTCAAATTGGTCATGTCTAAAAATTATGGCTCCATCTGCATTCTGGGTCTGTTCACTCTTTGTCAAAAGTGGGGTAGCCTGGTTATCATGAATCTCCTGGAATTGTAGTCATTGTGATAACCAGAGTTCCCAAGTCTTTCAAAGTTATTTGTCTTCATAATATTGTTATTGCATAAAGAATTTTCTTTGTTCTGATGACTTTACTTTGCATCAGTTCATAAAAGGAACAGGTTTCTCTAAAACCTTTCCCTTTGTCCCTTCTTGCAACACATTATTTTTCGATCACATTCACACACCACAGCTTGTTCAACCATTCTCCAATCGATGGATACCCTCATCAATTTCTAATTCCCTGCTACCACAAAAAGAGGCACTATAAATATTTTTGTATGTATAAGGCTTTTTCCTCTTTCTTTGATCCCCTTGGAGTATAGACCTAGGAACAATGTTGCTGGATCAAAAGGTATGTGCAGTTTTATAGCCTTTTGGGCAGAGTTCCAAATTGCTTTCCAAAATGACTGGACTAGTGTGCCAGTTTTCCCACAGCACCTCCAACATGTGTCATTTTCCTTTTTTTCCAGCTTTGCCAATTGGAAGGGCATGAGATGGAAGCTTAGAGATATTTTAGTATGCATTTATTTAATTATTACTGATTTTGCACTTCTTTCATATAGGAGGGGAAGAGAGTAAACATATGTATTATGTACTAAACACCTTACAAATATCTCATTTGATCCTCACAACAACTCTATAAGGTAGATGCTATTATTATTATCTTCATTTTACAATTGAGGAAACGGAGACAAACAAAGGTAAAGTGACTTGTCCAAGATCACATAGCTAGTAAGTATCTTAAGCAGTATTTGAACTCAGGTCTTCCTGACTCCAGGTCCAGCAATCTATCTACTCTATTACCTATCTTTAAATAGCTTAAATTTCTTCCTCTGAATACTGGCTGTTCATATCCTTTGACCATTTATCAATTGAGGAATTGCTTTTATTTTCATAAGTTTGAATCAATTCCCTATATATCTTGGAATTGAGAGCTTCAGGGGTGGCTAGGTGGTGCAGTGAATAGAGCAATGGCCCTGGAGTCAGGAGGTCCTGAGTTCAAATCCTGCCTCAAACACTTAACACTTACTAGCCCTGTGACCTTGGGGAAGTCACTTAACCCCAATTGTCCTGTCTTCCCCCTCCAAAAAGCAAAATTTTAAAAATAAAAAAAAAAGAATTAAGAGCTTCATCAGAGAAATTTGCCCTAAAATCACCCCCTTCTTATCTGCTTCTCTTCTAATTTTAGGTGCATCAATCAATCAATAAACATTTATTAAGTACCTACTACCGTGTTTCCCCGATACTAAGACCTATCCTGAAAATAAGCCCTCCCCTTACTGTGTAAGATTCCTCTAAAATAAGCCCTCCCCCGAAAATAAGCCCTATTGAGATTGCTACTGTAGTGAAGGTGATCCCCTGCGCTACACGCTACATTACGGTACCCTCTGTATGCACCGTCCCCCCTCCACCCCCCTCCCGTGAAACGCACGCTGTGCTCCGAGCTGCATCCAGTCAGAGCTGCAGCAGTGAGCGCGTCATCCTGTTCTTTATTGAATATTGAATAAAGGTACATTTTTTTGTTCACATTTACCTGTTTATTAAAATTGCTGTCAATGTTCATTAAAATAAGCCCTCCCCTGAAAATAAGCCCTCTGGTGTTTTTCTGTCCAAAAAAAATAAGACAGTGTCTTATTATCGGGGAAACACAGTATATGCCAGGCACTGTGCTAAGCACTGAAGATACAAAAAAGGAACAGGAGATAGTTTCTACCCCCAAGGAGCTTACAATCTAATGGGAGAGATAACATACAAACAAATGTTATACAAAGTATAAGTATTTTGTGCAAAAATTTTTTAGTTTTATATAATCAAAATTGTTCCTTTTACTTCCTATAACCTTCTCTGTCCCTTATTTGCTTTGATTTTTTTCCCTGTCCAGAAATATAATAGGTGATAATAGATATTCTCAAATCTAATTCATACAAAGAAAAGCTCTTTCAGGGGTCCTAAATTTTAAAAGTATAAAGGAGACCTGAGACCAAAACATTTTAGACTTGTTGATCTAGTGCTCTCTAAGTAAACTATTACCTGCAAAAAGTGATAATTTTGTTGCGTATGCTTATTCCTTCTATTTCTTTTTCATTATTGTGGTGATATAGCAAGTATTTGTAGCACCACATTGAATTGTAATAGTGATAATGTACATCCTTGCTTTACTCTGATCTTATTGGGAAGGCTTCTAGTTTATCTCCATCAGAGATAATGCTGGCTGTTGGATTTAGATAGATACTACTTATCATATCAAGGAAAGCTCCACTTATCCCTATGCTTTCTAGTGTCTTTAACAGGAAGAATGGATATTGTATTTTGTCAAAAGCTCTTTCTGTATCTACTGATATGATCATGTCATTTTTGTTAGTTTTGTTATTAAAATGGCTAATTATATTTATCATTTTCCTAATAGTAAACCAGTCCCACATTTCTAGTACAAATTCGACCTGGTAATAGTGTCTTTGTGATCTATTGCAATTGTCTCCTTGCAAATACTTTATTTAAAATTTTTGTATCTATCTTCAGGGAAATTGAACTAGAGTTTTCTTTCTGCTTTGACTCTCCCTGGTGCTGATATCAAGACCATATTTGTGTCATATTAGAAATTTGACAGGACCTCTTCTTTTCCTACTTTTTCAAGCAATTTATACAATATTAGAATTAATTATTCTTTAATGGTTTGATAGGAATTGTTTTAAAATCCACATGATACTTTTTTTTTCTTTTGGACGTCATTTGTGGCTTATTCATTTTCATTTTCTGATGTTGGTTATTTAAGTCCTCTATTATTTTTTTGTTAATCTGGCCATTTTATATATTTTAAAAATATTTATTCATTTCAGTTAGATTGCAATTGCAATGGCACATAATTGGGTAAAGTGACTCCTAAAATTTTATTTCTTATTAATTGGTTGTGAATTCACCTTTTTATTTTTCTTTTTTGCTTTTTTTTGGAGGGCATTTGGGGTTCAGTGACTTGCCCAAGGTCACATGGCTAGTTTTTGTATTAAGTGGCTGTGGCCGGATTTGAACTCAGGTCCTCCTGACTCCAGGGCTGGTGCTCTGTTCACTGTACCACCTAGCCTCCCCAATGAACTCACCTTTTTCATTTTTGAGACTGATAATTCGGTTTTCTCCTTTCTTTTTAAAATCAAGTTACTTAATGGATTATTTATTTTGTTTTTCCCTCTATCAAATGAGGGAAATCCCTTGTTTTATTCGTTAATCCAATTTTTTTTACATTCAATTTTTGTTCTTTGTTTTTTTTTGGGGGGGGGTTCAATTTTGGTAGTTAGTTGGGGTTTTTTTAATTTATTGGTTTTCCAGGGTTTTTTTTTAACTTGTATGACCAATTCATTGACCTGTTCTTTCCCTCTTTTATTGATGAAAGTGTGTAGAGATGTAAATTTTCTCCTAAGTATTGTTTTGGCTACATCCCCCAAATTCTGGTATATTGCCTCATCATTATCATTCTCTTTAATGAAATTATTGTTTCTATGAAATCATAGAAATCTTTGATACTCCCATTCTTTAGAAATGTTATTTAGTCTCTGATTAGTCTGCATTTATTTTTTCGGCAGTCTTTTATTAAATACATTTTTATTGTATTTTGGTCCATAAAGGATAAATTTGGAACTCCTTTCTGAATTTGTTCATGAGGTTTTCTAGCCTTAATAATGTGGTCGATTTTTGTGAAAGTGTTATGCATACCTGAGAAATAGGTATGTTTCTTTTGATTCACAGTCTATCATAGCTAACTTTTAAAAAATTATATCTATGTCCTCGTTTTTTTGGTTGGATTTATCTGCATCTGAGAGGGGAAAATTGAGGTCTCTCCACCATTATAGTTTTACTGTTCTATTCTACCTGTAACTCATTTAACTTTTATTTTAAGTATTTAGACACTATGCAATTTGGTGAATATGTTTAGTTTTTTTTTTACTTTATTTTTTTCCTCAATTACATGTAAGTAAAAATTTTAAACATTTGTTCCTTAAAATTTTGAGTTCCTAATTAATCCTCTCCCTCCTTGAGAAGGAAAGCAACTTGATACAGACTATACATGTGCAAGCATGCAAAACATTTCCATATTAGCCATGTTTCAAAAGAAAACAGACCAAAAAAGACAAGAATAATAAAGAAAGTTTTAAAAGCATACTTCAATTTGCATTTAGACTCCATCAGTTCTTTTTCTGGAGGTAGAGAACATTTTTCATCTCAGGTCCTTCGGGACTGTATTGAATAGTACTGGTTTTAATTCACTGTTCATGATAACCTTTCAGCAAAATGTAGTTTCTCTGTTTATACTTAAAATAGTTTAATTATGTTTATTTTTGCTATTGCTTTGTCTGAGAATGTGATTGCTACACCTGCCTTATTTATTTCAACTGAAGCAATCAATCAACAAACATTTATTAAATGCCTAATATTGGGCAGCTAGGCAGCTAGGTGGTGAAGTGGAGAGAGCATTGGGCCTGGAGTCAGGAAGACTCTTACTAGCTGTGTGACCCTGGGCAAGTCACTTCACCCTGCCTGCCTCAGTTTCCTCATCTGTAAAATGAGCTGGAGAAGGAAATGGCCAACCCCTCCAGTATCTCTGCCAAGAAAACCCCAGATGGGGGTCACAGAGAGCTGGACAGGACTGAAACAACAACAAAGTCCTTCCATGTGCTAGGCACTGTGCTAAGCACTACAATACAAAAAGAAGCAAAAGTCAGTCTCTCCCGTCAAAGAGTTTACAATATATTGGGGAAGACATGGAAGAAATATCTACAAAGCAAGATACATATAGGATAAATAGGAAATAATTAGCCAAGGGAAGTCACTAGAATTAGAGGAGGGGGTTGGGAAAGACAGGATTTTAGTTGTGACTTACAGGAAACCTGGGAAGTCAGTAGTCATGATGGGGTTCTCAGACCAGTGTGGGGGCGGCAGGCATTGGACTCACAATGGAAAGTGCCCTCCCTCTTATTACCCATGTTAGCAATTTCTGTTTCTCTGCTTAGTGAAATGTATTTTTGTACCCAACTCTATATTTGTGTGGGTGTTCTTCCCTCCTTTGACCATTTCAAATGAGTGAGGTTCAAATATCACACATTACCCCATCTATTCCTCCTTGTTGGTATTGCCTTCTACTTGAACACCCCCATTTTCCTCCAATCTTTGTCCTCCTTTCCCCTCCTTAGTGTATTTTTCTTCCCCTCCTTTCCATTCTTCTATTAAGATCATCAAAACATAACAGACAGATACTTAACACCCACCCACCCACACACACACACACACACACACACACACACAAAACTGGCCGTGTAACCTTGGGCAAGTTACTTAACCCCAATTGCTTTAAAAAAAAAAAACATAACAGAAACACTCCTAGGCCCTGTGTCTAATATGACTCTTCCCATGATCCCTGATGATTATAGAATTCTAGGGGATATATCCTACTCACATTAGGATGTAAATAATTTATCTTTGTTTTGTCCATGATAATTGATTATTTGTGGTTACTTTTTAAAAAAATGTTTCTTTTGACTCGTGTTTGTATTTCAAATTTCTACTCAGCTCTGGTCTTTTTATCAAGAATGTTTGGAAATCTATTTTATTAAAGGTCTCTCTGTCTCTCTCTGTCTCTCTGTCTCTCTCTGTCTCTGTCTCTCTCTCTCTTTGTCTCTCTCTCTCTGTCTCTCTCTGTCTCTCTCTGTCTCTGTCTCTCTGTCTCTCTGTCTGTCTGTCTGTCTGTCTGTCTGTCTGTCTGTCTCTCTCTCTCTCTCTCTCTGCTTTTTGGAGGGCAACTGGGGTTAAGTGGCTTGCCCAAAGTCACATGGCTAGTAAGTGTGTCAAGTGTCTGAGGTCGGATTTGAACTCAAGTGGTCCTCCTGACTCCAGGGCCGGTGCTCTATTCACTGCGGCACCTAGCCACCCCAGGTCTCTCTGTTTTTTAATCTTGTAGGATTATACTCAGTTTTTCTGGGTGAGTTATTCTTGGCTGTAAATCTATATCCTTTGTCTTCCGGAATATCACATTCTAAACTCTCTGCTCCTTTATAGTGTGGTTCCTAAATTGTGTGTGATCTAGATTGGCTCCCTGGTACTTAAATTATTTATTTCTAGCCACTTGTAGTATTTTTTCTTTGACTTGAAAGCTCTGGATTTTGGCTATGATATTCCTGGGATCTTTCATTTGGGGATTTCTTTCAGGAGGTCACAGATGGATTCTTTCTATTTCTACTTTGCTCTCTGGTTCTAAGACATCTGGGCAGTTTTCTTTTATAATTTCTTGAAATATAATTACACTCCTGTTTGGTCATGGCATTCAGGCAGTTCGATGATTCTTTTTTTTTTTTTAAAGCAATTGGGGTTAAGTAACTTGCTCAAGGTTACACCACCAGTTATTTCTGGGTGTGGTGCTAAGTATCTGAGCCCAGATTCTATCCCCAGGTCATCCTGACTCTGGAGTCGGTGCTCTTAGTTGCTGAGCCACCTGGCCGCCCCTAAGCAATTGGGGTTAAGTAACTTGCTCAGGGTTACACGGCCAGGTGTTTCTGGGTGGGTGCTAAGTGTTTTTGAGCCCAGATTAAATCCCAGGTCATCCCAACTCTGGGGCTGGTGCTCTTACTTGCTGTGCTACCTGGCCGCCCCAGTCCAGTGATTCTTTTTTTTTTTTTTTAGGCAATTGGGGTTATGTAACATGGCCAGTTATTTCTAGGTGTGGTGCTAAGTATCTGAGCCCAGATTTGATCCACAGGTCATCCTGACACTGGAGCCGGTGCTCTTACTCACTGTGCTACCTGGCCACCCCCCAGTCCAGTGATTCTTAAATAATATCTATTTAATCTGTTTTCTAGGTCAGATGTTTTCACTATAAGATATGTTAAGGTGGGTTTTTTCTATTTTTTTTTTTTAGTCTTTTGACTTTGTTTTAATATGTCTTGCTGTCTCTTCTTGCTGTCTCATAGAATCATGAACTTCTATTTAGTTAATTTTAATTTTTTGGGTATATTTTTCTTAGATAAGGTTTTATACTTCTTGTCATTAATTCTCTTTTTTCTCCATAACCTTTTTTCCTTTCCAATTTTTTCTTCTCATACTCTCATTTGGTTTGTAAAAAATCATTTTTAGTTCTTTTTAAAAAATATATTGCTTTGTTCTCCTAGGAACTCTATATAAAGTTGTGTTCAATTTGTATTTTTCCTTGAGTCTTTGCTTGTAGATTTATGGAGTCATTCTCTTCTACTGGGTTTGTGTCTTGAGAAGCTTGTCACCATAATAGCTTTATATAGTGGGATTTTTCTTTTTGTTTGCTCATTCTTCCAGCCTACTTCCTGACTTCATACTTTATGTTAGGGATGACCTCTGTCCTTTTCTAGGAGAAATGTCTGTACTGAAATTTTGTCCACTTACTTCTTCCTGCTGCTTTCTTGAAGTACTGAGGGTTGTATTATTTGAGGTGCTCAGAGACAGCTCAAGATGGAGACTGACAAGCTTTTAGGGTTCCCTAAGTGGTGTGATCCAAGATAAAGTCTAATCACTGCACTTGTGGTCTGAGTTCTGCAAGCTCCTGATCTGGGTTTGGGTCTGCCCAACATTCCTATTGGCTTGTCCCTGGTTGGAAAGTCCAGTAGACTGGCCCTGCTGGCCAGCTAGAAAGATCTGTCAGTTCAGAGTGACAGAACTATAGATTCCTCTTTGGTCTGGTATTCCTGCCCTGATTCTTCTGTTGTAGGCTTCAGCCTGGGACCCAACTTAGCTCCTGAGTCAGAACCACACAGCTAGTGTTTGCTTTTGGATTTGCTCCTCACTCAGTACACAGTGGTACCCTATACCACTACTTCTCAGTCTGCCCTGGATCTATGATCTGGAACTGGGCGATGATGGACAGACTTGTGTTCCCTGCCCTTGCAAAGGTCCAACTCCTCTTTCATGGGTCTAGAGCCTCTTCTTGTCCTGGTAGGTGGCCTCAGTCCTCTTTCATTTTCTAGGCACCTGATATGTGCCTTGACAGACTCCAAGCCGTGGCCGCAGACCTCTCTGTCTCCCTGTGCTGAGCGAGGTTGGAAAAAATGACTCACTTTTCTTTTCTTTTAGATTTCCTGATCAGGACTGGAGCGTGTTTTCCTAATCTTTGTAGAGGAGTCTGGTCTGTACTTCTTTCTTCTCTTCCACCATCTTGGCTCTCTCCTTTACTGTTTCTACCACACTGTGCTGCTACTTTGGGAGGAAGGGGCCATAAGTGCCTAAAATGCTTTAATGACAACAAGAGACATTTCTGTGGTATTTTAAGGTTACAAAAGCCCTTTACATTTCACTAAGCCTGCGATGTAAACACTACCCAATTCCAAATCAAAGGAAGTGAAATCCTACTTTATTCAGTGGATAAGGAACCTGAAGCTTCCACTGTGTGGGACAGTGGGAAAGACACTGTCTCTGGAGCGAAATGACCTGCTTTCAATCCCTGCCTCTATCAATTACCTGTATGACCTTGGACAAGCCCTTTTTTTCTCTAGGCCTCATTTTGTAAATGGGGGTTTGGGCCAGATCCCCTCTGAGGGCCTTCTAGCTCTAGAGTTATGGGCTGATAGGTAACAAGTCACTTGCCCTGCGTGGGTAAATCACTTTCCATTCTCTCAGTCTCAGTTTCCTTATCTATAAAATGAGGACATTGGTCTCAATGACCTCCTAAGTCCTTTCCAAGGTCTAGAACCCTGTGACTTGCCTACAGTCCCCCAGCTAGTAAATAGGAAGCCAGGGCTCTCCCTGGGCTCCACAGGTTTCCCACCATCCCATAGCCGCCCCAGTATAATACTGTAAATGATTGACAGGAAATTCTGCTGACCATACTTCATCCAAAGACTGATTTCTATTTAACACAATCCTTGTTTTAGGCAATTTTCAGACTTAATGAAGAAAGACCTTGCAACCTGACTACTTCTGGGGCCTCAAGATGAAAAATGGGCCTCATTGCCTGTGAAGTAGTTAGAAATGGAATTTTTTGGCATCCCAGACCACAGGACTGGAGGATGTGTGTTATTGAAATTGAGGGCTGCTTGCGTGGGGGAAAGTGATTTTCACAACAGAGCTTTTCATTAACCATCCATTGTGAGGGCCAGGCAAACACTCAGAGGACTTCAGCACAAACTGCACCTTTTCTGGAGCAATCCTAATTCAGCATGGGGGGAATGGAAAGAATGATGAGCTGGGGACTTGGAAGCTTTAGGCTTAAGTCTAAGACATGACTTTGCCACATACCAGCTGTATGACTTTGGGCAAGTCTTTCCCTCTCTGGGCCTCAGCTCCCTCATTTTGCAAAAGGAAGGATCATAGATTTAATGCTGGAAGGAGCCTCAGAGGCATTGAATCCAACCCCACATTTTACAGATGAGGAACTGAATAAGGGGAAGGGACTTGCCAACTGGTATGAGAGGTGAGATTCAAACTCAAATCTTCCTGACTCCAACTCCAAGACTCGTTCCTTCTTCCCAGCTGGCCCAAGGTTGGCTTCTAAGTTCTCTCATACCAAGGCAGCTAGGTGGCACAGTGGCTATAGGACCAGCCCTAGAATCAGGAGGAGTTGAGTTCAAATCTGACCTCAGATACTTAATAGCTGTGTGACTGGGCAAGTCACTTAACTCCATTGTCTGCCCACCACTCCCCCCCCCAAATTACATTCACTTGTACTTCTAGAGTGGGGGTTCTTTAATATAGGGGTGTGAACTTGGAAAAAAAAGATCAACAACCATATTTCAATATAATTAGGCCCCACTAGAATCCATTTTCATTTTACACATTTAGAAACATGGCGCCGAGAAAGGGTCCACAGGCTTCGCCAGCCAGCATGCCACCAGAGGAGTCCAGGGCATAAACAATGTGATGGGTCCTGCTTGCGGAACCATGAGCCTATGGTGCTACAGCACAAGGGGATGGTCGCCAATGAAGGTACCTGCCTTCCTCTCCTGCTTCCATGCCTCTACCCAGGCATCCCCTGTGCCTGGAATGCCCAAAGTCACACACCTCTCAGCTCTCTGAAATTCTCATTTCAGATTCTGCCTCTTCCTTGGAGTCTGCGCTGATCCAACGCTGGAAAGAGTTGTCTCTCTCCTCAGATATTCCCCAAGTCACCTTTTCTCCCCCATATTGGACCCCCTCCCATCACACTGGTCCTCTTTATATTTGTTTCTGCATATGTCTTATCCCTGTTTTAGATGGTAATCTCCCTGAGGTCAAGGGACTGTGTTGTTTTGAACCTTGCGCAGTACCAAGCACTTGGCAAGATAGGAAATAAACCAAGGTGGTATGGTAGCAAAAAGACTTTGGACTTGGGAGCCACAAGAAACCTAGATTTGGGGATGGTTTAACATAAGGAAAACTATTAACATAATTAACTACATCAATAACAAAAATCATGTAATTATATCAATAGATGCAGAAAAAGCTTTTGAAAAAAACATAACACTAATTCCTATTAAAAACATTCAAAAGCATAGGTATAAATGGATTTTTCCTAAAAATGATAAGAAGTATCTACCTAAAATCATCAGCAAGCATTATTTATAATGGAGATAAGCTAGAAGCTTTCCCAGTAAGATCAGGAATGAAACAAGGATGCCCATTATAATCAACATTATTCAATATTGTATTAGAAATACTAGTAATAGGGGCAGCCAGGTAGCACAGCGAGTAAGAGCACCGGCCCCAGTGTCGGGATGACCTGGGGATCAAATCCGGGCTCAGATACTTAGCACCACACCAGAAATAACTGGCCGTGTAACCTTGAGCAAGTTGCTTAACCCCAATTGCTTTAAAAAAAAAAAGAAAAGAAATACTAGTAATAGCAATAAGAGAAGAAAAAGAAAGTGAAGGAATCAGAATGGGCAATGAGGTATTAAAACTATCTTTTTGTAGATATGATGATGTAATTGGAAAGTCCTAAAGAGTCAACTTAAAAGCTAATTGAAAGAATCAATAATTTTAGCAAAGTAGCAGGATATAAAGTAAATTCACAAACCATAAGTATTTCTATATATGACCAACAAAACCTACAAGAAGCAATAGGAAGAAATACTCCATTTGAAGTCACCATAGAGAAGATAAAATGCCTGGGAGTATACCTTATGCCAATGTGAACACAGGAACTACATGAACATAATCATAAAATACTTTTTATACAAATAAAGTCAGATTTAAATAATTGGAGAAATGTTAGTTGTTCATGAGTGGGCAGAACCAATATAATAAAAATGACAATTCTACCTAATCTATTTATTCAATGCCACCTCAATTAAGTTACTAAAAATTATTTTATTGAGCTAGACAAAATAATGATAAAATTCATTTAGAAGAACCAAAAGTCAAGAATATCAAGGGAATTAATGAAAAAAATGTAAAGGAAGGAGGTTTATGAGTACCAGATCTTAAACTGTATTATAAAGCAGTAATTACCAAAACTATCTAAGAAATAAAAAGATGGATCAGTGGAACAGAGTAAACATACAATACATAGTTTTTGTTGTTCAGTCGTTTCAGTCATTTCTGAGTCTTAATAAATTATTATAAAAACCTTGTGTTTGACAAATGTTAAGGTTTAAGCTTTTGGGATAAGAATTCACAATTTGATAAAAAAAAAATGTTGGGAAAATTGGAAAGCAGTCTGGCAGAAACTGTGGTTAGACCAATATCTTACACCATTTGCATAAGGGCAACCTGGATATATGACTTAGATATAAACAGAAATATCATAAGTAAATTAGAAGAACATGGAACGCATTACCTATAAGACTTATGGGGAGGAAAAGAATTTATGAATAAACAAGATATAGAGAGCATTATAAGATGTAAAATGGATAATTTTTACTACATTAAATTTAAAGGGTTTTGTACAAATGAAACTAATGCAGCCAAAATTAGAAGGAAAGCAGAAAGTTGGGGGAAAATTTTAGACAATTTCTCAGATAAAGGTCTCATATCTCAGCTATATAGAGTTGATAAATGGTCAAAAATATAAACAGGTAGTTTTTAGATGAAGCGATCAAAGTTATATATGTTCATATGAAAAAATGTTCTAAATCATTATTGATTAGAGAAATACAAATTGAAACAATTTTGATATATCTTACAACTATCAGATTCACTAAAATGACAAAAGGGGAAAATGACAAGTATTGGAGAGGATATGGAAAAATAGGGACATTTATACACTGTTAGTGGAATTGTAAAATGATCCAACCACTTCTGTTTTTTTTTTGCTTTTTGGGGAGAAGGGCAATTGAGATTAAGTTGACTTGCCCAAGGTCACATGGCTAATTTTTGTGTTAAGTGGCTGAGGCCAGATTTGAACTCAGGTCCTCCTGACTCCAGGGCCGGTGCTCTACTCACTGCGCAACCTAGCCACCCCTATCCAACTGTTTTGGAAAGCAATCTGGAATAATTCTCAAGGAGTTATAAAACTATGTATACCCTTTGACCCAGTAATATCACTATTGGGTCTGTTTCTCAGGGTCATCAGGGAAAAAGGAAAAGAACCTAAATGTTCTAAAATATTTATAGCAGCTCTCTTTGTGGGGGCAAAGAACTGGAAATTGAGGGGATGTCCATCAGTTGGGGAATGGCTGAACAAGTCATGGCATATGATTGTGATGGAACGCTATTGTGCTGTAGGAAATGATGAGCAGGTGGATTTCAGAAAAACACGGAAAGGCTTGCTCGAAACAATGAAGAGTGAAATGAACAGAAGCAAGTGAATGTTGTATACATGAATAGCAGCATTGTATAAAGAATAACTGTAAACGACCAAGTTGTTCTGAGTATTATAAGTAATTGAATTAACTACAGAGGACCTATTAAGGAAGATGCTATCCACCTCCAGAGAAAGAACAGGTAAATAGAAGTATATATAGTATGCTTTTACATATATACAATATATACACATACATATTTTATATACTATAGTATAAAAACCATAATTATGAATATATAATTTATTATAATGTATATTATATAACATATGATTATAATATAACATGACTTCTATAACATAAGTGTTAATATATAATAACTATCTGTGTCAAATGCTGTCCTCTATTGCAGTGGGAGAGAGGAGTGGAAAGGAGGGAGGGAAGGAGGGAGACAGTTCAGAACTTAAGATGTAACCCAAAACGTGAATTAAATTAAATTAAATTTTTTTAAATGAAAGAAACCTGGGTTTGAAACTTGCTTCTGACACTTAATAGCTGTATGACCTTGGGCAAGTCATTTAAATTCTTTTAGTCTATAGTCTCATCTGTAAAATGGGGACAATAATACCTCTCTTATAGATTAATATGAAGGTCAGAGACATGTCATCTTAGCTCTAGAAAGGGCTTCAGAGCCCAACTAGTCCTACCCATCCCTGAACAATAATCAGCCTCTGCTATGGTGAGTATTGTCCTGTATTTCCAAAAGGTAATATGGCAGCCAGAGGCTCTGGGTTTAAGCCTGCTTCATAGACACTGACAACCCTCTCACTCCCAACCCATTTGACCTGAGACAACTCACTTTTCTCTTCACCTCCTTAAATTGCTTCTCCGTAAAATCAGGGGCTAGGACTCAGTGGCCCCCGAGGTTTCTTCCAGCTCAAGATCTAGGATTCCAGGGTAGATGTGACAGCTCCTGTCATTGGACATTCTTGCTAACAGCAAGTCTCAATTTCCCTCTTTGCAATTTCCACGTTATTCTGAATTTTGTCCTTTGTTCAAAGATGGTAACGACCCTAAAGTGCTCAATGTGGTAAATTAACTTTTTTTTTATTTTTCAAATGATTAACTTCTGATTTACATCATTCATTTCCACCAGATTTTGAGTTACAAAATTTCTCCCAGTTTTTCCCCTACCCACCATCCCAAAATAGCAGTCCCACAGGATATCCCCTCTTCCAATCTGCTCTCTCCCATATCTTTTCCCATACCCCTTTCGACTTTTCCAGTGGATCTCTATGCCCCAGTGCCTGTATATCTTATTTCCCAATTACATGTAAAATAGTATTAATAATAGCATATGTATATTTGAATATTTTATTTTAAAACTTTGAATTCCAGATTCATTCCCTTCCTCCCTTGTCACCCACCCTTACTGGGAAGATAAGCAGTTCAGTATACATTGTACACGTGTAGCTAATGCAAAACAATAACATAGTAGATATATTGTAAAAGAATGACTATATTTCCCTCCCTCCTATCCCACCTCCCACTTGTTCTGTTCTCTACTTTGATCCTGTCCCTTTTCAAAAGTGGGTGCCTCCAACTTCCCTCCCTCCCAGCCTGCCCTCCCTTCCATCATCCCCCCTCTCATCCCCTTCCCCCCTACTCTCCTGTAGGGTGAGATACCCTATTTAGTGTGTATGTCATTCCCTCCTCAAGCCAAATTCAATGGGAATAAGGTTGATCCATTCCCTTTTGCCTTCCTATTCTTCCCCTCCATTGTAAACATTTTCCCTTGCCTCTTCTATATGAAATAGTTTACCCCATTCTGTCTTTCCCTATCTCCTCTCATTATATTCCTCTCTCACCTCTTAATTTCACCTTTTAAATATCATCCCTTCCTGTTAAATTGGTCCTGTGCCCTCTACTTTTGTATACCTGTAGACATATATACACACATTAACATATGTATTCATATGCCCATATATCCTCATATATAGACACACATATTTCTATTCCCTTCAACTACTGAGAAAAGTTTCATAAGTTACAATTATTGTTTTTCCATGTAGGAATGTTAAAAGTTCAACTTTTATAAGTTCCTTATGATTTCTTTTCCCTGTTTACCTTCTCATGCTTCTCTTGCTTCTGAATGTCAAATTTTCTATTCAACTCTGGTTTTTTCAGCAAGAATTCTTGAAAGTCCTCTATTCCACTGAATGACCATATTTTCCCCTGAAACATGATACTCAGTTTTGCTGGGTAGGTGACTCTTGGTTTTAATCCCAGTTCCTTTGCCCTCTGGAATATCATATTCCAAGCCCTTCGATCCCTCAGTGTAGAAGCTGCCAGATCCTGGGTTATCCTGATTGTGTTTCCACAATATTCAAACTGTTTCTTCCTGGCTGCTTGTAATTTTCTCTCCTTAATCTGGGAATTCCAGAACCTGGCTAGCATTCCTAGGAGTTTTCTTTTGGGGATTTTTTCAGGAGGTGATGGGTGGATTCTTTCAACCTCTATTTTGCCCTCTGGTTCTAAAACATCAGGGCAGTTTTCTTTGAGAACTTCCTGGACGATAATTTCTAGGTTCTTACTTTGATCATGGCTTTCAGGTAGTCCAATAATAATTTTTAAATTATCTCTCCTGGATCTATTTTCCAGGTCAGTGGTTTTTCCCATGAGATATTTCACATTACCTTCTATTCTTTCATTTGTTTGGAATTGCTCCAATCTAATTCTGAAGCAATGATTCTCCTGATTGAGCTTTTGAGATTCTTTTTCCATCTGGCAAATTTGACTTTTTAAGGCATTCTTCTCATTGCCTTTTTGAGCCTCTTTTGGCTTTTTAAGGTGGTATTTCCCTCAGTCAGGCTATTGACTCTCATTTCATAATTTTTTTTTAATCATTCTCATTTCTCTTCCCAATTTTTCCTCCACTTCTCTTATCTGCTTCTTAAGGTCCTCTATGACCTGTAACCAGCTCATATTTTCCTTTGAAGCTTTTGGTGCAGGAGTTCTGACTTCACTGTTTTCTTCCTGTTCCATGCTTTGCTCCTTTTTGTCCCCAAAATAGGAGTGTAATGTTGGAATTTTCTGTCTGCTTTGTTTCCTTTGCCTGGTCATGTTGCTCCTCAGTCACTTGACCTGGGCTTTTTGCCACAGTAGGACTCTGCCCCCAGACAGGGGAGCTTTTGTCCCAAAAGCTGCGGTTTTCTCAGCTGCTGGAGGTATTAGATAGGTGCCCTCTCTGAGGTCTCCACATGCTCTGGCAAGCTGGACACACACCCCAGAACCTCCACCCTAGATTGCAATCCAGATCCAAGAAGGTTAAAGCAAGAGTGATTACCCATCAGACTGGTGCTTGGTCCCCCTACACTCTGCAGGCCAGGAGCTGAAGCTGCCATGTGGCGCTGGCTGGCTGTGCCGGCATCTCAATGGCTTCTCGCCCCAGGGGCAAAAGCCACGCACTCCCACTTACTGGGTCCCAAAGTCCAGACTGCACTGACCTCTCAATTTGTCCTTCGCATCTATGTGTTGATAAATCTGGAAACGGCCACAGCTGCTGCTGATCTGGAGTCCCTCTGGCAGTGGCTGGTCAGGCCCGCCCTGGGGCTAAAGCCTCTGCGTGGGGCTGGGCTCGGCTCCCAGAGCGCTGTGCTGGCCAATTCCTGCCGGCCTGCAGGGCTGTCCTCAGCGGGAGGTTAGCTTCTCTTTGTCATTTTGTGGGTTCTGCAGCTTCAAAGTTTGTTCAGAGTCCCCTTTTTACATTGATTGGGGAGGGTGGAAGCCGGAGCCCAGTGGAGGTCCTGCTTCTACTCTGCCATCTTGACCGTAAATTAACTTTTACTGTTATCTTTACTTTTGATGTTACCTTCATTTCCCCAAATAACCACACCTGAACCATCTCTTGTAAGAAAGAAGAAAAAAGATAAAGACCAATTTAGCAAAACCCACCAACATATCAAATGTGTCTGACAGTGTATATAGTGCTCTGTACCTATAGACTCCCACCTCCAAAAAAGGGTTGTTGTTCAGTCTTTCACTGAAAGAGCATCTGGCTCTTTGTGACCCTCTTTGGGGTTTTCTTGGCAAAGATGCTGAAATGGTTTGGCATTTCCTTCTAACTCATTTTACATATAAGGAAAGTGAGGAAGAAGTTATATTCTCAAGGGCTTGGGCTCTGAAGGTGGGGAAATGGGAAGTATGACTAGAGTGGAGGCTGCAGGTTGTTAAGATGATCAGGAACTAGGTCTCTATGTCCCTCCCAGCTCATCTCCAATCTCTCCTTGCTTGGCTCTGGTCATTCCCCTATCTGCCCACTCCCCCATCCACAACCTGGGTGTCCCCATCCCCCACTTCTATTTGTCTTCTTTGGACTTTGGGTATAAACTCCTAGAGTGTAAGGACTGCTGACTGGCACTCTCTGCCTCTGTCTGTCTGTCTGTCTCTCTCTTTCTTTTTCTGTCTCTGTTTCTATGTCTGTCTCTCTCT
>NW_027186376.1:1847998-1875596 GCF_028583685.1 Petaurus breviceps papuanus | reverse complement strand
TCTCTGTCTCTGTCTCTCTCCCCTTCTCTCTCTCCCTCTCCCCCTTTCTTTCTGTCTGTCTGTCTGTCTCTGTCCCTGTCTCTGTGTCTGTCTGAGATCTCTTCCCCTCTCTGGACCTCAGTTTACTTGGTAAAATAAGGGCTGGGAGTGCCCTAGAAGCTGCCTGAGCTCCCAGTTCTAAATCTATGACCTCATATCCCTCTGTGGGCCTCAGTTTCCTCCTCTGTGAAATTGGGGAGGGTTGGTACTAGAGGCTGCCTGATCCCCCTTCCACTTCTAAGTCTTGTGTGTGATCTCTGAATGTCTATTCAATAGAATTCTTTCTAAGCCTGCTTTGGTCAGGAGTCCTGCCATGTGAGGCAGGGGGTAGGGGAAGGAGTCAGTGAGAGAAAATTGAAACACAGCAAGAGGGGGAAGGTAGAGAAGCCCAGCTCACCAGGTCCTGTCACAGTGCAAGCAGAAACTCGCAAGAAGAAAACCCAATTTTCAGGAGCAAATCCTCTCTGGGCCTTCCTGTGCACCTGCCCAGGTTGCCCATTAAGTCTGTACTTTTTGCTGGTCTCTGGGATCTGGAGCTTTCTTTGTTGAAGTGAGACACAACTTTTTTCTTTTCCTGGGGACCTGGTGAAGACCTGGTCCTTTCAGACCTGAGTCATTCAGAGAAGCAGCAGAAGGCAAGAGAGAGAGAAAAACAGACAGACAGACACAGAGACAGAGAGAGACAGAGAGGGCAGTACTGGGGCCTCAGTCTCAGCCCTGCCACTAACTAGACATATGACCTCAGACAAGTCACTTTCTTTTTGGGGTCCTGAGTGTCAGTAGCCACAAGAAGCAGTATGGTCCAGTGGAGAGAGTCCTTGTTCTGGAGGCAGAGGCCTTGAGTTCAAATCTGTCTTTCTGAGCCTTGGTTTCCTCATCTGCAAAAAGAGTGGTTTGGACTACGTCAGTTCTTAACCTGAGGTCTGACAAGTTGCTCTTTCAATATTTTGATCACTGAATTTCATGATAATTCATTTCCTTGACAATCCTATGTATTTTATTTTATATTGAAACATAATTCTGACCAGATTTGTTCATAGGCAGCATATCAAATGGGCCCAGAACCCCACCCCCCTCCCCCGCCCCGCAAAAGGTTTAAAATACCTGGGCTACATGTCCCCTGAGAGCCCTTCCAGCATTTACTAAGTGCCAGGCCCGATGGATTCAAAGACAAAGAAACAAGGTCCCTGCTATGGGTGGTTAGACTGCACAGACCACCAGGCTCGAGGCTGTCTTGGTTAACTTTACAGCCACTAGCAGCAACACCTGCCAGATTCCATCACTCCACCAGTCCACATCCTTAAACCTTATCTGCCATCACTTTCCCTTCCTGGTCACACCCTCTACTGTGTCTAAGCCCTCTGCTACCCCAAGAGCTAGCAAGGGTAATCTCTTGCTTGGTTAGGTTCAGGAGGCACTTAGGATACCTTTGTTATGGGATTTGGGTCTGATAGAATGTAAGTTCCTTGAGGGCAGGAGTTGTTTTGCTTTTCTTTTTTTAAATTATTATTATTATTTGCTTTTTGGAGGGCAATTGGGGTGAAATGACTTGCCCAAGGTCACACGGCTAGTTTTTGTGTTCGGTGTCTGAGGTCGGATTTGAACTCAGGTCCTCCTGACTCCAGGGCCGGTGCTCTATTCACTACGCCACCTAGCCTCCCTGTTTTGCTTTTCTTACATAGACTGTTGCAAAGGCTTTCCAAAATTGGCCAAGAAGGAAGTTGATGACCAAGTAGGTTCACAGGTTCATAGATCTAAGCTGGAAGGGAGTAGAGGCCGCCTAGTCCAACATGCATTTTACGGAAGAGAAAACTGAGGTTAGGAGAGGGAAACATCCAAGGCAGAAGTGTTTTGTTTTTGTCTCTTCCTGCTCCATAGTCTAGGACTTGGCCAGTCACCTGGAAGACTGTTAATAAATGTCCGTAGAATTAAGTAATAGTAATGATAGCTAATATGTATAAGGTTTGCTTTACAGACATGAGTTTGTCTGGTGCACATACTATACTTATTGTTATCTCCATTTTACAGAGGAGAAACTGAGGCAGACCAAGGTTAAGGGACTTGTCCAGAATAACAGAGCTAAGGGAAGATCTGAACTCAAGCCTTCTCAAATCTTAATTAACCGGCTTTTCTTCTTCCTGGATCCAAACTCACCAGCTCTGTTTACTATATTTGGGGGGGGGGGGGAATGTCATCAGACAGTGCACTTGGAGTCAGGAAATCTGACTTCAGACATTTACTAGCTATATGACCCTGGGCAAGTCACTTAGCTGCTGTTTCCTCCTCTATAAAATGAAGGCATTCATTTAGAGGTAGATGACTCCCAAGGTGCCATTTAGCACAGCTCGGGTGCTGTCTCTTAGAAGGGGTTGCTATATTGTACACATTGTGTATTTCCTTCCTTGTGTGAGTGTGAGGCATGTAAGCTCCCCAGGGCAGGACTTGTTTCATTTCTGTCTTTGTGCCTGAGGACCTGACACATTGTAGATCCATTGTACTCATTTGTTGAACTGTATTGAACTGAATTGAATTCCAGCTCACTATTGACCTCCTAGATTCTTGTTGAGCTCAATTCAAAGCCGACACCTGCCGTTTCTCTAGGCTCACACAGCACTTTCCACATACCAATCCTGTCACTGTAGGAAGGGAAAGGATTTATATCTCCATTTTACATGGAGAAAACTGAGGTTCCTCAAGGGGAATAGATTTGTCCATGATTACACAGCAAGTGAATGAGGAAGGTGGGGTTTGAACTCGAATCCCTAACTTCAAGCCTAGCATTCTTCCATTCATACTGTGCTACCTGTCCATGAAGGGCCATTTGAATAATGCTGGGCATCTGGGGTTGCTGGATCATAAACTCTCCACTCTAGGAAGACCTCAGCGGTCACCTGGCCCAATCTCTACCTATGCAAAGCAGAAATGTCCAACACAGCATCTCAGACCATCAGTCATTCAGTTTCAGCCTGAAGACCCTCAGTGAAGGGAACCTCAGGGGACACAGGTCACCCATTTCACTCCTATCTCTCTATCTCTAAAGAGCTAAGCTGGATAGAAATATTTGTGAAAGTCTTTAAACATCCTGTATATACCACAGGGCTGTCTTTGAGGACTGTCTAGATGTAGTGGCAACATTTGAATATATAAGTGAAGGGTAATAGGGGTGGGGGAAGATGTTACAGGACCCCCCCCAATTTACATCAGACATCTCAAACTTGGATGAGACCTACACAGAAATTTCTCTGCCCCCTTCCAATCCATCTTTCTTCCCATATCAGAAATATTTTTTCTTCTTCTCTAAAATGTCCAGATGTTTTGACCCAGAGATTCCACTGCTAGGCACACAGGGGATCAAGGCTAGAAAGACTTGATAGAATGGAAGCTCCTTGAGGGCAGGAACTTTCATTTTTTTTTGTCTTGGTATGTCTAGTGCCTGGCACATAGAATAAAAACATTTTTATTTAACGTTTTGAGTTCCAAATTCTATCCCTCTCCTCCTCTCCCCCCTCCATGAGATGGTAAGCAATCAGATATAGGTTATGCACATGCAATTATGTAAAACATCTCCATATTAGTCATTTTGTACAAGAAGACTCGATAAAAGAAAAAAAATGAAAGTGAAAAATAACTTGCTTCAGTCTGTATTTAAACAATACCAGTTCTTTCTCTGGAGGCGGACAGTACGCTTCATCATGAGTCCTTTGGGATTGTCTTGGATCACTGTATTTCTGAGAAGAGCTAAATCATTCACAGTGATTATTGTTACAATGTTGCTGTTACTGTGTACAATGTTTTCACTCTGCATCAGTTCATGTAAGTCTTTGCGGGTTTTTCTGAAATCACCCTGCTTGCCATTTCTTATAGCACAATAATATTCTATTACAATCCTACACCACAGCTTGTTATGTCCCAATTGATGGGCATCCCTTTGATTTCCGATTCTAGACTGGCCTGGCTGGTGACTTGTGCTGGGGGTGGGTGGCTGGGGTCCGGCCTTGCTTCTGTGCACAGACTGCTCACTTGCTGAGGGGGCTGCTACTGTGTAGGAGAGCTAGCCCGAGCTGGTGGACTGCCCCAGGCTTGGAGTCTTGCCGCAGACCCCCTGTTGTGAGGCTGGCAGCTGCTGCTATTCTCGAACCTCACTCCCTTCCCACCCCAGTGAGATAGACCTTTCCTGCTGAGTCAGTCAGGAGGCTGCTTCCCTGCTCCTAGGTCACTTCTGAGGTTTCCTAGCTGTGGTCCTGGTCCTATCAAAGGAGCAAACTAAGCAAAGGCCGAGGTACCCGAATGTTAAGGGCTATTATATTGCTGCACCAAAATAAATGCTGATTGAAAAAAATACAGAGAAACGTGGGAAGACGTGTTTGAACTGATCTAAAGAGAATAAGCAGATAAAGAAAATGATAAATCTTACTGGGGAAAAAACCAACAGTGAAAGTTGAACCTGAACATGAATATTCTGGAATGAGAATGCCAAAGGATCCGCCTTGGCCCAGGAGAAGGGCTAGGAAAGTGTGGCTGCCTTCCTGGCTGCCCGCTGGGGACTACGGGTGTGTTGCTTGCATGGACCATCAGGCTCGTGTGATGTGTCAATTCTGAACTGCTTTCTTCCCCTCTTCTTTATTTTCTATTCTTCATTACAAGGGATGACTCTCTGGGCAGGCGAAAAAACAAAAGATCTCAATAATTTTCCTTTTTTTTTTTTTTTTTTTAAGTGTAAAGGGTCTGGCCAATGAGGGCGGAGCTAGTTTTCGGGAGCATTTGCCAAGTACTGCTGTGACTGATGGGGCTCATCTGTGCTTTCAGCTTTGGACAGGCTGCCCTGGGGGTGAACAATGGGCAGCTCCAGGACTGCTTGAGTCATCGATGAACCTTTGAATTGGCTTTGAAAGAGCCTCAGTTCTCTGCCCCAGCCTTCAGGGGCTCTCTCTTGCCTCTGAAGTAAGGTTCAAACTTCTCTGTGCCTGGCATTCAATGCCTGCCACAAAATGGCCTCACTCTAATTTCATATGATTTATTCCCTTCCTCCCACTCCGTGCTCCAACCAAACTATTGCTTCCCAAAGTGAGCTCACAAGTGAGCCTTTGCTCACTACTCATCTGTGTGCCTCGAATGCTTATCCTCCAGTCAAGTTAGTAAACACTTATTAAGCATTTGCTATGTGCCAGGCAGCTAGGGATACAAGAAGAGGGAAAAAACAAATTCCTGCTGTCAAGGGGCTTACAGTCTAATGTGGGAGACAAGCAAACAAATAGGTACCAACAACTACAAGAGAATATACAATATTTGATTTGGAGTCAAAGGAGCTGGGTCTGCCAGTTCTGGCCCATGTCCCTTTCTCTCTCTGGGCCTCAGTTTTCTCACCTCTAAAATGGGATGGGGGGGTGGTAGGGTGGTAGACTAGATGATCTCTGAATTCTCCTCTGGCTTTGAATCTATGATCCATTCTTATCCACACAGCCCTCGAGAATCAGAGACTCATCAGATCCAAGGGACCCAAGAACTCCTGTGGTCTGATGCAGAAAGCCCGAAGCCCAGACAGAGGACAGGACTTGTCCAAGGTCACACAGTTATTATTATAACAATAATAACCAATATCTATCACAGCCAAGTTGCTATCTAATTCAAGCTTCTTTTCCCCCATCCAGCCAGGCCCCAGTATCCCCAACAATTCGATAGAGACTTTCCATTAGGAAACTAGGCTCTTTGTGAATCTCAAAGCACTACATGAATATTAGTCTCACAACAGCCCTGTGAGCTACTGGGAGACAAGGTCTTTGTTTTTTGCCTTTCTTTGGGCCCCCGGTGCTCAACATAGCACATGGCACTTTATAAATGCTGCCCACTCATTTCCCATTCATTTTACAGATGAGGAAACTGAGTCCCAGAGAGGGATTGGTTCACCCAGCATCCCATGCTAGTAAATATTAGAGTCAGGCTTTGAATCCATTGATTCCTAACATAGAAACAAAGGATCACAGATTTGGGGTTGGAAGAAACTTCAGATGCTTCCCAGTCCATACCTTCCTGTTAGAATTTAAGAGACTGAAACCTAGAGAAAGGAAGTGACTCCTCCAAGGTCATACAGCTACGGGGGCAGTAAAATCGGGTCCTGTGTCCACATCCAGGTTCTTTCCAAGCAAATTTAAATTATGTGCATTTGTGTGTATGTAATGTATAGTATATGTTAATATTTATGTGTTTTCATAGATATTGTTCACAAATCACTATATATTCACATATATTGCATACATGTATAATCATATACTATATAAATGTACATGGGTGTTTATATATGGATATATAAATACACACATACATTTTTTATATACATATATCTTTGGGCTTTGATTTCCTAATATACTCACATATGTACGTATGTTCTAAAATAGACAAAATGAACTCAAAGTTTTAAAAACAAGTGATAAAAAATTGTTGCTACATGCAGCTGGTAAATCAGATATATATAGACAATGGGGTACAGAAATCCATCTTGCCCTACAAGAAAGTAAGGGGTAAGGGGGTAAGGGGAGGGATGGGGGGGGATATATGAGAAGGCAGACTGGGGGAAGGAGTAATTAATCAGTATGCTTGCCATCTTGGGATGGGGGGTAGGGGAAATATGGGAAGAAAATTTGGAGCTCAGAATCTTGTGGAAATGAATGGTGAAAACTAAAAATAAATAAGTGAATTCTGAAAAACTTTTAAAAATTAAAAAACAGACAAATGAGGAAGAAAAGAGGGAAGGAATTTGGGAGAAAAAGAGAGGAAAGGAGGAGAGATAGATGGATAGATGATAGAAATAGATGATATGTCTAGATATAGAGGAAAGATAAATGATGGCTTTCTAGAGATAGATGATAGACAGCTGGAGAGATAGACAAAGATAGATAAAGAGATGATGAATAGATAGACAAATGACAGAGATAGATCAATAGACAAATAGATGGATGGACAGATGGACAGACTGACAGACAGACAGACAGATAGAGAGATAGAGAGAGAGAGAGATGGATAGATGAATGAATGGATGGACAGACAGACAGACAGACTGACTGACAGAGAGGGAGAGATATGAATGAATGGATGAGGCAGGCTGCCTCAACCTTCCTAACTTCCTAATACCATAAAGAAGTAACATTAAAGGGGGGGGGGGGGGGGGAAGTGTTGGTAGTATACATGGGGCTGGGGTTAGTGTATAACTAGGGGTTCCCATAAGAACTCCCTTTTGACTACCAAATCCTAAGACTACTTACCAAATAAACTAAAATGTTCATGATTAAAGTCACTTCCTTAGGTTGTCAATGTCCAACTATTCCAGGCACCCTTGATATTTAGATTGGGATAAGTAAATTTTTTTTTGAAGGGGGGAGGACAAATTGGGGTTAAGTGACTTGACCAAGGTCACATGGCTAGTAAGTGTTAAGTGTTTGATGCCGAATTTGAACTCAAGTCCTCCTGACTCCAGGGCCGGTGCTCTATTCACTGTGACAGCTAGCTGCCCCTAAGTAAATTCTTTTGAATTCCCATCATCAATCTGGTAACTAAGACCTTGACTTTCCAAAGTACCTAATTCCAAAGTGTTTGAATCCACTGCCTTCCTGGGGATGAGTATAACCCAGCCTGGGACCCTGCTAGCCCAATAACTTCAGGAAGGCTCAGTGAATCTCCAGAAAAGTCCAAAGTCTTGGGGGAGACAGGTTGAGTAACATGTTAAACAGTCTGCTCCCTGACCCTCCCCATATTAATATCTTGCCTCCTGTTCTAGTACTGACCACTAGAGCTGAGTTTTCCACGTTTCTCTCAAACCCTTGGCTTCAGGTACTCCCAAGAAGCCCTTACACCAACCTGGCCCTTTCCTGCTTGGATCCGGATTCTTTCTGGCCCTTCCCCTCCTGACCTGGCTCCTCCTCATCCTCAATGCTTGCCACAATTCCAGGCCCCGGGTGGGTCCAGACCCTGCCTGGTGCAGGACCGAGTCTCTTTCTTTTTCAGAACTGAATGCCCCTTTTGTATAATGATCCCTCCTTCAAAGGGAAGTCTCTCAAATATTGAAAGACAACTATTGTATCTGCCTCTAATCTACTCTTTCCGAGTTAAAACATCCTGGTTGGGTCTCTAATGTCCCTTCCTTTCCATATTTCTGGTCCCTCTTATGTGGCTACACACTCTCCACTTTATGATAATTAATAATAGTGAACATTTTATGTAGCACTTAGGGTTTAAAGAACCCTTCACAAGTATCATCTCATTTATAATAAGAGCTGCATTTGAAAGCTTGCAACTACACTGTCATTGGGGCCTCACAACAATTCTAGTAGTAACCCAACTGTTATCCCCATTTTATAAATGAGGAAACTGAGGCTCAGAGAGCCGTGGCCATGATTTCCTTTGCCTAGGAACTGCTGCTATTGCTACAGGTTAGCACCCTTCTTAGCGAGTGACAGTCTGGAAGAATCGGCATGTCCCAGAGCCGTCCTGGCCCCAAGGCCAACACTCTCTCCACTCCCCTAGGAAGTCAGGGGTTGGGGGTAATTAATCAATCAGTATTTATTAAGCATTGACTATATACTAGGCACTGTGCTAAACCCTGGGGCTACAAAAAGGGGGGAAAGACAGCCCCTGCCCTCAAGGAGCTTACAGTCTGATGCATTAGAATGCTGGCCTTGGATTTCAAAGCGATTCTGGGCAAGTGAGGTCCTGTCTCTAGGCCTGGGTTTCCTCATCTATGAAATGAGAATGATATCTCCCAGGGTGGTTATGAGGACCAAATCAAATCCTATCAAATAATATCTATAAAGCATTTTGCAAATCTTAAAGCAGAATATAAGTGCTACCTATTATTAATAATAAATAATAATTACCACCACCACCACAACCACCACCACCACTACTACTACTACTACTACTACCACTACTACTACTACTACTACTACTACTACTACTGCTTCATCATGTTGCCTGTCTTTGCCAGAGCCCCTGTCAAACTGACCAGCTCAGGCAGGCTCTTCATATAGGGCAGATGGCCTCTAGGATGTCGGTATGACCGCCTTTGTAAGAAACAGAGATTCCAAGGTACCTTCCCTGGTAAGTTGTTTACAGCTTAGGAATGGGCTTATTCTCCCTCACATATAATGGGGAGGGGGCCCCTCTGCTTCCATCTGCCCATCCCCAGCCTTCTCTTGAGTCTGTTACCTAGCAACAGAATATTCTATTGGTCAGCTTCCTTCCAGCGATGTGCTGGCGTGCCAACAGAGGCCAAGGGGATAGACGTTCACTTAACCTTGCTCTCCTCCCAGCTCCCACCCTCTACCTGGGAGCCTGGGGCTCCCTTCAAGCCTCAGGTGCTATAAAGAGGCTCTGATGTTAAGAGAGCCCTTTCTGATCCCCCAGTTATTAGTGTTTCCCTGCACCGGAAAGTCCTTTATTTCTACAAAATCTCGGAGGCCACCAGTCCCAGCTTCTATGTATCCAAACAGTCTATTTGGTCTGCAATACCTATGCACATATCACCTTTGCACCCCTGCCCCCAGCTCTCCCCCACCAAAATGCAGGTTCCTTGAGAGCAGGGATTGATTTGTTTTTAAGGCCAGAGCCTGGTACACAGTGAACGCTTAGTAAGTGACTATGGAATTAAAGTTGGCAGGTCCCCTGAATCCTGCTGCCAAGTACCATAGGAAAGGAGGGATCAGGGAAACTGGTAGAGTGAGAAGGGAAGTGGGGGAGGGGAGGATGGAGGAGGACATCCTCCTCTCACTCCGTCCTCGAAGCTCCTAAGCCATCTCGAAGGGTCATGACTCAGAGCTAGAAGGGAAGTCTAGTTCAGCACTTCCATTTTATTCAGGACGAGCCTAGATAAGGAAAATGACTTGAACAAGGTCACCAAGTAAGTCAGCAGCAGAAGCTCATAGATGTGGCCATCCTTCGCTTTACTCCCCTCCCATCTTCCAGCACTGCCTGGACCCCAGGAGTAGAGCCCAGGCCCTGAAGGATGTGACCCTTTTAGCTCCTGAACCCCAATCCTGGGGGCCCCAGGTTCTGATTTCTGGGAATGCCCTCCCCAACAGCAAGGCTGCTCCCACCCAAGTCTTATTTAATTCCAGCATAATCAAACAGATATTGTGCTGATGTTGGAAAGGGCGCTGCGAGGCTACTTCCCTAACCCTTCAGTCTGCATCTCTCAAACTTTCCAACAAACTCTTCCTGCCTGGCCATAACTCCTGTATATCTATCATCTCCTTCTATCAGAGTTTAGGCTCCTTGAGGTCAGTCAGTCAGTGACCTTTGATTAAATGCTTGCTATATGCCAGGAACTGTGTTAAAGGTTAGGAATGCAAAGAAAGGCTAATTCAGGGTCCCTGACCTCAAGGAACCCACATTGTAATGTGGGAGACAACATGCAAACAGCTATGTAAGAACAAGATATTTTCAGGGTAAATGAGAGGCAATCTCAGAGGTAAAGTACCTCTTCATGACTCCACTTGGGATTTTCTTGGCAAAGATACTGGAGAGGTTTGCCATTTCCTTCTCCAGATGGCAGACAGGGTGAAGTGACTTTCCCAGGGTCACACAACTAGTAAATGTCTGAAGTTGGATTTGAACTCGGGAAGATGAGCCATCCTGACTCTAGGTCAGGTACTCCAGCCACTGGGTTATCCAGCCCAGTAGGCTTCCTACAAAGCCCCTTGGCTTCCTACAAAAGGTAAGATTTGAGCTGAGCCCTAAAGGGATCAGGGGAAGCCATGAGGTGGAAATAAGGAGAAGGAAGGGCATTAAACAGAGCATTTTAGGGGTGGCTAGGTAGCACAGTGAATAGAGCACCAGCCCTGCAGTCAGGAGAACCTGAGTTCAAATCCGGTATCAGACACTTAACACAAAACTAGCCGTGTGACCTTGGGCAAGTCACTTAACCCCAATTGCCCTGCCTTCCCTCTCCAAAAAGCAAAAAACAAAAAACAAAAAAAACAGAGCATTTTATATTTGGTCCTGGAGGTGATATGGAACCACTAGAATTGACTGAGTAGGGGGGTGACACCACTTTGGCATTGCATGGAGGCTGGGCTGGAGTGGGGAGACTGAGGCAGGAAGACCCCTCCTCCCCAGCAAGCTACTACCATAGTGCCGGAGTGAGGTGATGAGGGTCTGCCCCAGGGTGGGGGCACTGTAAGAGGAGGGGCATTGTGAAGGTAGCCTGGGCGATGAGGAATGAGTGGGTGGTGACCTCAGGCCTAACAGCCGGGGTGGCTCAGAGGACTGGAATTCCCTCCAAAGCAACAGGGAAGCTGGGAATTGGGTGAGGGTTTAGAAGGTGGGGTGATGAATGGGCTCAGCTTTGGACATTCAGGGGGAGATGACCACTCAGCACTTGGTGACTGGAGAGTGAGGGCAGAAAAATGGTGAAGATCGATAGGGCCCGATGGCATAGAAATCATCGCTGAGCCGCAGTTCACCAGGTGAAGAGAAGAGAGCCCAAGAGACCCTTGGATCCAGACACCCAGGGCTTTCTCCTCCCATTCCCTCAATAATGTGGCACAAGCTTAAGGTGGCTGAAGCTCTTCCTCAGGCAGATCTAGCCAATACCTTAATTTGACAAACAGTAATGAAGCACGTCCTGTGTGTCCTGTGGGGCACAAAGCCAATGCCCAAACCCCTGCTCGCTGCTCAGCTCTTGGGAGGCAGCATGGACACGGGGAAGCAAATACAAAATAATGCCAAGTATATTGAGGAGGGTGACCACAGACCTCGGGGATGGAGGTCGGGAGGGGGAGAAGGACTGGAACCATGCTAAACAAGAAACAACTGAAGGAAAGGGGCACGCGGGAAGGGAAGGTTGGGGGCAGGATGGGTAACAGTCAATAGTGACATTCTCCAAGTACCTGAAAGGCTCTCCTGTGGCGGAGAGTAGAACCAGCATCACAGGAAGGCAGAAAGCGGCTCAATCCACCCAATAACTTTCTAATAAACTAGAGCTATCCAGTAACGGAATGGGTGATTGCAAGAGGTTGTGAGTTGAACCCCATCAACAGAGGGGTTGAAGCAGAAGTTGGATAGACATTAGTCCCAGATGACATTGAGGGGATTTCAATACAGTTTAGGAGGGTGAGACAATCTCCATCAGTTCTCCCAGGTCTAAATTGCATTTCCAATTCTTCATTTTTCCTTATCTTTCACCGACTTAAGATTCTTTCTTTTAAATAAAGACCCTTCTCCCTCCAAAAACATCTTTCCCCTTAGAAATATTTCCTTTCATCAGAGCCTTGAGATGACATTTCCCTAAATAGGATATTACTTCCTAGAGGCAAAGGCCATTTTGATTTTGCCTTTGTACACCTAGTAGCAAGAAAAAGAGCTGGTACCTAGTACTCTTTAATTCATGTTTGTTGAATTGAACAAGAAAATTATACAAGTTTAGAACCAACAGGTACCTTAGAGACCACTTCATCCTTCTTCATTATTTTATAAACAAAGGAACTGCAGCCCAGAGAGGGGGAGTAATTTGTCTAAGGTCACACAGTAAGATTGTGTTGGAGTCCAGACTGCGTTCTACCTCGCCAGGGCTTTCTCCTCTGCTTTGCTGAGAGATCCTGTGTTGGACTTTAAGCCTGGACCTGCCTAGGTCCAAAGCCTATCTCTGACACTTGGGTGCGGTGGACCTGGAATCAGGAAGACCTAAATTCAAATCTGGCCTTAAACACTTACAGCTGCATGACCATGGGTGAATCCCTCTCAGCCTCTGTTTCCCCATCTGTAAAGTGGGGCTCAGAGTCCTTGCGCTTGTCATGTTGGAAGGAGATGAGGAGAGTGACCCTCAGGTCACCACTATGCCAACGTGAGTTGGCATTGTCATAACAGCTACAGGTGCAGCCGCGGTCACTGGGCTCTGGATGAAAGCTCCTCTTTCCTCTGTCTTTAGGTTTGCCAGTTAAGGCTGTTGACAGGTAGCGCTAAATCTCAAGCAGTCTTTAATCTGGGATTACCCTCCCTTCATCCTTTGGAACAGCAGAGGATTTTAGCTCGATGGGTGATTGGTCTCAGTTCCTTTATAAAGAACAGGATGAACTTTCAGTTAAAAAAAAAAAGTACAGAGTCTTCCCAGAGGAGATAGTTCTCAACACAATGACCACTAGGTTTGGCATCTGAGAACCCTGGGTTCAAATCCTGACCCTGCTCCTTAAATAACTGGAAACCTTGAGCAAATTCCTTTCCATCTCCACAGACCTCTATTTCCTGCACTGTAAAATGAGGCTTTGAAGGCCTCTTCCAGCCCTGAATCATAGGCTATTAATAACAGGGTCATAGATTCCCATTGGGAAGGAACCTCAAAGGCCATCAAGTCCAACCCTTTTGTTCTCAGAGGAAGATACTGAGGCCATTTGGGGTTTTGCTTGGATTCTGACAAGTGGCAGGTACCAGCTCTGACTTCCTGTGTGTTCTGGCTCTCACTTCTTGTATGTTCTTAGCAAATGGCTGCTGAGTCGAATATTAGAATGATGACAAGTTCAGAGGCAGAAGAGATTTTAGCCCTCCCTTAGCATCGTCCTCATTTTCTCAGTCAGGCACTGAGGCCCAGAAAAAACAGAGTCCACATGGCTCTGTGAGTGTGTGTGTATGAGAGTGTGTATATGTATGTGTGTGTGAGTGTGTATGTATGTGTGTGAGTGTGTATATGTATGTGTGAGTGTGTGTATGTATGTGTGTATGTGTGTGAGTGTGTGTATGTGTGTGTGAGTATGTGTGTGAGTGTGTGTGTATGTGAGTGTGTGTCTGTGTATGTGTGTGTGAGTGTGTGTGACATAGGATTCTATCCCATGTATTCAGATTCCACAATCTGTGTTCTCAATTTCTGCTGCCTCTAATAACAATCCGTCTACATGCTTTCAAAATTCTTTACATGTATTTTCTCATTTGAATCACTCAGCAATCCTGCCAGATACATACCTTATTACCTCTATTTCATAGATGAGGAAGCTGAGGGTCGGGGAAGTGACTTACCAGTGTGGACCCAAGTCAAGAGTCTAGAGGAAGGAAAACACTTCTTCCTGAGTTTGAATCTGGCCTCACTCACTAGCTGTGTGACCCTGGGCAAGTCTTTTCACTTTGCCTCAGTTTCCTCATCTGTAAAAGGAGCTGGAGAAGGAAATGGCAAACCCTTCTAGTATCTCTGCCAAGAAAACCCCAAATAGGGTCAGGAAGAGCTGGACACGACTGAATAGCAACGACCGAAGGATGAGGTCAGTTCTTTCCAACTCCAAGCCTGCTGCCCTGTATCTTCCACTGGGATCACAGAAACAATTTACTTCTCTGTAAAATGGAAGGCCTCCAGATGGCTTCCAAAGGCCCTTTGGGCTCCAGACCCAAGACCCTCTAACCCAACAAGAGGCAGAAGGCTAGATAAGTCTGCAATCAGACCTCAGACCCTTATTCAGTGGCCACTGTGTGTCATCTACAGAAATAAATAATATATATATATATATAAATATAAATATAAAGACCAGAGAGACAAAGCTCCAAACTCCACAATGCGAGAACCTTAAACCCTGAGGAACCTAGATCGCATGGAGTTCATGTGCATACAGATTAGGGCAGACAAGGGTGAGAAACAGAGCTCTAGACATGCAGAGTAAATGCAAACCCAGCAGTAGGGGGCCTTGACCACTACCTTCTTTAAGAAGAAACATGAAAGGGAATGAACATTGACTATTCCTGATGGGGATGGAGGAATGGGTCAGGCTAATTTGCTAAAATGTTTGGATTTTACACACTTTACAGGCGTCGACTTTAATAAACTCAAAGGCTGTGGTTATCAGGAGGAAGACTCACTATTTGGACAAAAACTGCTGGGAAAACTAGACAGTGGTCTGGCAGAAATGAGGTTGAGACCGGCCCCTCACACCACATACCAAGATAAACTCCCTATGAATCCTTAAACTGGGTATGCAAGGTCACATCATAAACAAATTAGAGGAACAGAGAAGAAATTCCCTTTCAGGCACATGGATGAGGCAGAGGGCAGCTTAAAGCAAGGCACAGAGATGATCACGTGAGAGAAATGGGACAATTTTGATCATAAAAAAATTTTAAACTTTTGCATAAACCAATATATGTAGTTAAAATGCAAACAGGTGAAAAGAAACATTTTTGTAGTAAGATTGTCTGACAATTGTCTCATATCCAAGACATATAAGGGATTAATTTGAATTTATAAAACTAAGAGCCATTCCCCACTAGGTTAATATTTAATTTAAGATCAAAAGGCAGCTTTCAAAGGAAAAAATACAAATTATCAACAACCAAATGAAAAAATATTTTAAACAACTGGCGATTAGAGAAATGCTGATGAAAGCAACCTTGGCAAAAATGGCCAAAGAGAAAAAGGCCCTTCTTCTTGCAGTTACACCCTTGCCCCCATGCCCTGATCCAATGTCAGCAGCCTCCTGTCCTGTCCCATCTCCACATTTCTCCACATTTCATCTCTGCCTCCTGGCTCTTTTAGCTTCCTGTAAGTCACAGCTAAAGGCCCGCCTTCTACAGGAAGCCTTTCCAAATTCCCCTTAATTCCAGTTTTAATTCCCTCAATTATTTTCACTTTATCCTGTGTATATTTTGCTTGTCCGTGGTATTTGTATGCTGTCTTCCCAATTAAACAGTGAGCTTCTCAAGACTCCCTGGCTTGTCTTTCAACTAGCACAGTGCCTCACACATAGTAGGCACGTAGTAAATGTTTATCGACTGACAGATGTAGGAGGGGCTTCAAGAAAACAGGAACATGAATGCACATTCCGGAAGCAATTTGGAACAAGACCAAAAGAGTTACTAAACTGTAAATGCCCTTTTATACAACTCTGCCGAGGCATATACTCCCCAAAGTGATCAAAGAAGGAAGAAAAGGACATATATGCATACAAATATTTATGGTATTTCTCTTCAGAGTAGCCACAATTGGAAACTGAGGGGCTGTCTTACTGGGGAATGGCTGAACATACTGGGGTATCTTCCTGAATCCAAGCCCAGTACATCAGATAGAGGTAAATACAGTCCCTGGCCTCAAGGAGCTTACATTCTATTGGGATTTCAGAGTCAAAAGTGAGAGTCTGGGCTCTGAGATGTATTAGTTATGACCTTGGACCAGTCCTTCTCTTAAATTGAAATAAAATTAGGAGAATGGACTGGGTGAATTGCAGTGTCTTTTTCACTCTAAATCCTATAAGCTTAAAACCACTTCCCTCAGTTTCCTTCAAGAGTGGGAAAAGGGCTGGGTTTGGCTTAGTGACCGGCACGTGGTGGGCACCGTCCGTCCAGGACTTAAGAACACGTCCAAGGACCAAGCACGTTTCCCTCAAACGATAGCCTGGTCCTTCTTAATAGCTGACTGACTGCTGGCCGATTTACAGTCAGAGAAGGGCCGGTTGAGTTCCTTGATCCTAACACCGGGACTTGGGTCGATGTAGTCATTTGCCCGTTTTCTTCCCTCTAGTATTCGAGAGCCTTGAAAACAGGAACCACCATAGTGGGAGTTTAATAGATGCGCCTGGACCTGCCTTGGGTTGAGTCTCTGCTAGGTGTGAGATTCCGCGGAATCCGCGTCTCTTGACCTCTCAGCCTCAGTGGACTGAGCTGTACAAGGATGCGGACGGCCTCTAAGGTGCCTCTGGGTTCGCATCTTTGGCCCTGTGGTCCTTGGATCCTAGCTGTCCGCTCTTCCCTCGGTTGGTCTGCAGGAAGGGTGCTTTTAAGCCCCCCGGTCCCATGAGGATCAGGGCGGTCCTCAGAGCCAGACACTGCAGAGCTGGTCCTTCTCGCTCCGCTCGTCCCCATCCCTCGCCGTCCTCAGGGTGGGGGAGGAAGCAGCCAGTGTGGCTGTGTTACCCACTGGCTTTTTTCTCGCTAAAGCAAAAAATAAAGAAAAAAGGGGGAGGAGGGGGAGGGAGCAGAGCGAGGAGGTGGGGAAGGGGGAGGGGAAGGGCAGGCGAGGAGGGGGGAGTGCGATTCCCGGAGTCAGGGCTAGCGAGCCTCCCCAGCTCCTCCGCCTTCTCTACCTAGCTCCTGGCCGTCCAATCGTCGTTCCGCAGGGCTGTGGAGCAGCCAATCAGCGCTCGGGATGAGCTCAGGCCCAGCCAATGGGGCGCGGGCCCCAGCCTCTGCGAGCTCTGTTGCTGTCGGGAGCTGGTTAATTGCAGGTTGCAGGCTGCCTGCGGGTCTGCCAGCCTGCCGGCTTCTCCTCCCGTGGAGGACGGGGCCCAGGGGAGCCTGGAGACGGAAGGGAAAAGCAGAAGGGAGCTGTCCCCAGCCTCCCCCGTGGCAGCGCTGGCAAAGGCGCGGGGCCGAACGAGGGGTCCTCTGCAGCCAGTCAGAGCCCCTACTCCAAGACTCACCTCCCCCCCCCCAGCATCCCCTCCCCACCTTTTCCTGTTCTGCTCCCCACCGAGGCCTTAGGAGGCTCCGTGCCCGCCCTGGGCTGCCAGGCCCTGCTTATCGGGACTGCGGACTCTACGTTAGTGTGTCATGGCCGCAGGCCGAGCTGCAAGGTAGAAAAGCCCATTTCTGCCCGGAGCCCTGGGAGGGGAGAGCTGAAATCGGGGGATTTCAGAATGAGAGCTGCAAGGGCCTCAGTCACCTAAGAGAACCCCTCGTCTTGCGAGCTTTCCGCACCCAAGCCTTGCCTAAAATGCAGGCTGGCGATTGCAGACTCCTTCGTGTAGGCTAGAACGCCCTCCCTGCGAATCTCCACCTCTCCAACCCCCCAGGGCCATTAAAGCCCACGTGGCCTCTGCAGAAGGCCATGCCTGGTGTTCCCTTCTCGGACCCGGCCCCGCAGCCGCCGGTGCCTCCTCTATCAACCAGCACTGTGCTAAGCTATGGCAAAGCAGTCCTTGTCCTCGGGAGCTCCCAGTCTGATGGAGGAGACATGTCATAACCAGGGCCACATAGGAGATATGGGGAATAAATACACGGGGGGTGGTAACCTCAGAAATTGGAGTCACCGGGGCGGGGGGGGGGGGGGGGGGGGGGGTGGCGAGGAAAAAAATCGGTGGGTGGGCGGGGGGAGGGTGGGGGGGGGGGGGGGGGCGGGGGGGTGGCGGGAACGGGGACGTGAAGGGGACAGCCAGAAGTGAAGTGGGGAGGGCAAGCGGTCCGGGCTGGGGGGGAAAACGGTCCATGACCGTCGGGGAGTCAGGAGACCTAGGTCTGGACCAAAGAGCTACTGGAAGAGAAGGATGTGTCAGAAGGCTGGAGAGATGGAGAGCTCTGGGTGCTCGCCAGAGGACTGGATGCTTGACGCCGTAGGTGACAGAGAGCCAGTAGAGTCTGTTAAGTGAAGGGCAGTGACACGGTCAGAGCTAAGCCTCAGGGAAATGAGGGGCATCTGGGTGCAGAATGGGTTGGTACGGGAGTGTTGGGGGTGACGGGGGAAGGGGGTCTGTGCTAGGATTGTGAGGTATGCTAGGGATATTGTGGAGGCAGAAATGACAAGATCTGGCAGGATCTGACATGGAGGTTGTCAGCCTGAGTGCCTCGAGGATGATGATGGTGGCTTTACCAGTCAAAGGGGAAAAGAGAATGAATTCTGTTTTGGACATGTTGGCTTTGAGATGCCCAGAAGGCAGCTGGAGGTGGGAGTCTGGAGCTTAGGAGAGACACTGGGGTCGGGTACACAGATCTGGAAAGCACATGCATCTCCATAGGGATGGTGTTGGAAGCCTTGGGTGCTGTGAGACCACCAAATACAACAGCAGAGGGCCCATGGCAGAACGTGGGGAAATGCCCACAGGTGGTATGACCTGGATGAGGAGCCAGATAAGGACACTGAGATGTGGGCAGGGAGGTGGGAGGAGAAGGAGGAGAGCTTATCTGGGGGAGGAGGAGGGCTGAGAAAAGATTGCTTTGTGTGTTTGCCCCTATTAATCAGTAAACAGTAAGTGCATACAGTGTGTGCTAAGTGCTGGGGATGCAGAGAAAGTCTGTTGTCTTGACTATTATGGGCTGTTTTGCATGACTATAATTGAATAACATCTAAATGCTTGCCTTCTCAGTGGGGGGCAAGGGAGAGAATTTGAAACTCAAAGTTTAAAAAAAATGTTAAAAATTGTTTTTGCGTGTAACTGGGGAAAAATAACATGCTAAATAAAAATATTAAAATTTACTACCTGGGGCGGCCAGGTAGCACAGCGAATAAGAGCACCGGCTCCAGTGTCGGGATGACCTGGATCAAATCTGGGCTCAGATACTCAGCACCACACCCAGAAATAACTGGCCGTGTAACCTTGAGCAAGTTACTTAACCCCGATTGCTTAAAAAAAAAAAAAACTTACTACCTGTAACTGGAAAAAATAAAATATAAAAAACTTTTTAAAAAAAGAACAAAAAGTCTATGTTGGCTGCCCCATCAGAATGTAAGCTTGAAAGCAGGGACCGTGTCATTTTTGTCCCTATGTTATACCCACTCAGAATGGTGTAGGAAGACCTTGTTCTGAGTCTTGGCTTGTCAACTTGCTACTTGTGTAACCTTGGCCAAGTAACTCCCCTCTTCTGGGCCCTGGTTTCTTCACCAGCTAAGCGAGGGCAATCTAAGTCAATCAGACAGCCAACTCTGATTAGAACCTCATTGGAAAAGACCCGGCTGTTGGGAAAGCTTGAAGGCAAAAGGGAAAGAGGACAGCAGAGGATGAGAAGGAGAGAGAGAGTCATGGGAGTAACAAACATGAGCTTGGACAAACTTGGGGAGATAGTGGAGGGTAGAGGGGCCTGACGAGCTGAGCTCCGGGGTGGGGGGGGTCACAGAGTCTGACGGACTGACCAACAACAAAGATGTCAGGCTGGGTGCTGGGGTCTAGGGATTCACAGACAAAAATGAAGTCCCTGCCTTCAGGGAGCTTATCTTCTCTGCAGGGAAACCTCACACATTCAGGTATGCAAAGTTTATCAAGGTAATGGGAGGAGGGGCAGGTGGAAATCAGGGAGACCCCAAGTAGACGATGGCACTTGGGCTGAACGTGGAGTGAAAGGATCCCACCCCTCCTCCTCTCTTGGCTCAATTTCTATCTTTGGCTCAGAAACAATAGTGGAATCAATGCTATTGTTTGGAGAAGAGGGTCTGCAGACACCTCTGCTCCCCTTCCATGTGACTTCCCAGACTCAAACTCTCTTCCCTGGTCACTCTCCAAGGCTCCTTAAGAAAGTAGCCTCCCTGAAGGCAGGCATGGTCTTAGCCTTACAAAATAGGAAGTACGTCATAAATGTTTTCCATTCCTTCATTTCCTGACATTTAGTTGAAAAATCCCTTACTCAACAAGCTACTTACTCAACTGAACAAGTCTTGAGCCTTGAGCCCTGAGAGAGATAGCAAGGTTGGCTGATGCATCAGCCCTGCCCAGGAATGGGCGTTGGCCTTATCTCACTCAGCTTCAGGCATCCCTAGCCTTTTGCAACACTGTATGTGGCCCCCAAACCCTTTTCCAGCATGAGTTCAGAATCCCTACGTGCCCAGGGGCATGCCCCAGCTTGCTACTGGTTCAAGTCCATACCTCGTCCGAGACCTGCTTTCATTTTGTCTCCTACCCTGTCCTAGGAGTGTTCGATGGGTGCCAGGCTGTCCTGCACCTGGATTGTGGAAGAGTGGAGAGATCTCACCTCTGATGCTCACTGCCCAGGTACCCTTGGGACACTCGCATAAACATCCATTTGCCTCATTTGTAAAAGGATGGGGTTGAACTAGAAGGAACAAAGTTCCTTCCAGCCCTGAAGGATAATCCTGTCATTGGGTGAAACTCGTCTCCTTTATAACAGCATTCAAATGATGGGGTTGAACTCAAAGGTCCCTTCTAGGACCAGATCCTCTGACCTTGGATCAGGCCACTTACTAGTGCCAAGGGGTCTTTGGGACTCAGTTTCTTAATCTGTAAAATGGGGGCAGTAATACCTGCCAAGATTAATTCACAGAGTGCCTGTGAGGATCAGAGAAGATTATTTTATCCTTGTCCATTCTTCAGAGCTTCCATTAAGCTATGATTTTATTAATGACTCTGGAGGCATGCCTTCCTAGACTCTGTGATTCTGCATATTTTCCTCAGGCTCTCCATAGAAGGTCTTCCCAGAACGCTGGGGCTTTTTTTTGTTTGTTTGTTTGTTTTTAACTTTTTATTTATTTTGATCTTAAATACAAAATGAGAAAAGAAAAAAAATTGCCATGTACACAGCAGAACATGAGAGAGAATTCAATAAAAAACAATACATTTCCATGTCAAGAAAACCTGCATAAAAAGTACTACACATTGCTTGGAAAGCTGCCCAGTTTTCTTTGCTTCCTTGTTGGCTTTCTTTTGTTTTCTGCTGTGGACTTTTTACTTTATTTTTTTCTCCTCCTTTTTCTCCCCCCCCCCCCCAGAAAGCAACAATTAAACTCGGATGTATGTATACATCGATATCTATAAACATACACCTACATACACATCCATGCTCATACACTTATATGTGAAACCACACTATGCTTATTTCCACTTATTCTCTGCTTCTCCGAAGGTGAATAACTTCTTCCTTCAAAAGTCCAAGTCTTTCCATGTTTTTCTAAAACAACCAGCATGTTATTTCCTATATTGCAGCAGTATTCCAACCAATCACCTGCTATCTGAGAGATTATCTATGGAAGTTTTTCCTTCCAATTTTGTACATTCCTTCTGTTCTTGGTTACACAGGTTATATATATATACAAGAAAGTTTTAATTTAAAACAATCCAAATTAGGGGCAGCTAGGTGGTGCAGTGAATAGAGCACCAGCCCTGGAGTCAGGAATACCTGGGTGCAGATCAGGGCTCAGACACTTGACACAAAAACTAGCCGTGTGACCTTGGACAAGTCACTTAACCCCAAATGCCCTCTAAAAAGCAAAAAAAAAAGTTCAAATTATCCATTTTATACTCCAATTCCTAATATAGTTTAAGGTCTGATACTATGGAATTTGCTTCCTTTACATCTTTTTTCCCTTGCTTCTTTGACGTTCCTGACCTTTTGTTCTTCTAAATGAACTTTGTTATTATTTTTTCTAACTCAGTAAGATAATTTTTTAGTAATTTGATTGGGATGGCATTAAATAGGAAAAATTGTAATTTTAAAACTTATGTTGGCTTTACCTACCCATGAAGAATAAACTATTGGGGCAATTATTTAGATCTGACTTTATTTGTATAAAAAGTATTTTATGTTTATGTTCATATAGTTCCTGTGTCTGTTTTGGCAGGTATAATCTCAGGTATTTTATACTGTCTAGTTATTTCAAATAATCTAGAACAATATTGAATAATATTGCTGACACATAGCGTAGTTTCCCTATTTTTCTCCATTGATTAAATCTATTTTAGGTTTAACTTTGTCTGAGATCATGATTACTAACCCTGGTTTTTTTACATAATAAATTCTACTCCTGACCTTTATTTTATCTTTGTGTGTATTATTTTTATAGCATTTCCTGAACGCAACATAGTTTTGAATCCAAATTTTTAATGTTTCCATTTTATGGGTAAATTCGTCCCATTCATATTCTAAGTGATAATTACTTTTGTATTTTCCTCCTTCCTATTTTTCCGCACTATCCTTCTCACCCTATTCCTATCCTAGCTCACTTCTCTGCTTCACTTCCGCCCACCATCTTGCCCTATTCCTTAACCTCTCTACCCCTCCAAGAGTCCTTTGGCCTCTTGTTTCTTTCTGAATTTAGAAGACTTTTATACCCTTCTAGAAATCTGTTGTTCCCTCTTTACCCATTCTCAATGACAATAATGTTCCAATACTGCCTGCCCTCCCCCCACTAGGTTTTTTCTGTATCAACTTTTTTCCTTTTATATCTCATTTGTATGATATCCATCCCTACATAATTTTATTTTTTAAGAGTCACTCCATCATATGCAACTCAACCCATGCCTTTCTTTCACACCACCCTAATAATGATAATAAGAGTATTGATCATATTTTCACATATTAGAAGTGAACAATTTGACCTTCTTGAGTCCCTGATCTTTAATGTTTACCTTATATTTCTCCTGGATCTTATATGTCAAAATTTCCATTAGGTCCTGCTGTTTTTATCACAAATACCTGAAAGTCTTACTGTTTGTTAAATGTCCATTTTTTTTCATTCAGGATTGTACTTAACTTTACTAGGTAAATTAGCCCTGATCATAATCCCACTTCTTTTGTTCTATGAAATGTAGTATTCCAAGACCTATGGTCCTTCAATGTAGTAGCTGCTAGGACTTGTGTAATCCTTGTTGAAGCTCCATGATATTTAAATTGTTTTTTCTTCTTGCTTCCAATATTTTCTTCCTTAACGTGGCAGCTTTGAAACTTGCCTATGCTGGGGCTTTTTGTTACCTGGTGACCACTGCAATTCCTGGGCCTACCATTTGCTAGCCACTGGTCATGGATGGGCCTACCTCTCCTTCCAGCTGTTACATTTCCTAAATGATCTCTCAGTTGGTCACACTTGCACCCACTCTGTACTTCTCTGTTCACCTGCAACTTTGATTCTTTGGTCATTGTGGTTTTCTATAATTCCCAACCACACAGTGTCCCCAGGAGGACATGAGATCCATGTAAACATTTAGGGCATGGACGCTGCTCTATAGACATAAATTAGCCCATTTCAGTTGTGGGCATACTCCATCAGTCTTCTGCTCAACATTTGAAGACTACCAGAAACAGGTGGGGCAAAATTTTATCCTTGATCATCTGTCATGAGTCCATTTTTTAAAAAATACATTTTTGGGGCGGCCAGGTGGCGCAGTAAGAGCACCAGCTCCAGAGTCAGGAAACCTGGGATCAGTTCTGGCCTCAGATACTCAGCACCCACACAAAATAACTGGCCGTGTAACCTTGAGGAGGTTACTTAATCCTGATTGTTTAAAAAAATAAATAAATAAATTTTGGAGGGGCTTTTAGAAGGTGGAAGGTAAGGCAATTGGGGTTAAGTGACTTGCCCAAGGTCATACGGTAGTAAGTGTCTGAGGAACTCAGGTCCTCTTGACTCCAGGGCCCGTGCTCTATTCACTGTACCACCTAGCAGTGCCCCCCAAAATAAATTTTAATGAACATTTTTTAACATCACTTACATTTCTCAATGTGTCCTCCCCAATCCTTTCCTAGAGAGCCATTCCTTATGAGGGGAAAAAAATTCAAGAAAACTACCCACCATATTGACAAAGTCTGACACTTTCCACAATGGCCCACCCTCGTGGTCTGCCACCTCTGGAGCAAGCAAGGAGAAATGCCTTCTCCTAGACCCTCATTTGGCCCATCTTTCTTTTTTTAACCCATCTATAAGATTTCCATCTCAGTGATACATGCACAGCCTCTGATTTACATTCTGAACATTAGATAGCCTGGTGCAGTGGACAAGGAGCTGGCCTTAGAGCCAACAAGGCCTAGGTTCAGGTCCTACCAGCTGCCTGGCATACATACCTGGCCTGGGGACAAGTCACTTAATTTCTAGGGAACTTTCTAAGACCATAGATTGCAGAGAAGGTGCTGACCTGTGCTGCCTTCCTAGGAGTCCCCTGCATCAAGGAAATCACAGGTCTGGGCCCTCGCCCAGTGGGGATTTTATTGATCTTATTTTATATAACCATAACTTACACTTAAATAGCACTTTGTCCTTTCCACAGAGCAAGGTAGATAGCCTAAGTCTTGTCCCCATTTTGCAGGTAGAGAAATTGAGGCCCTGAGAGATGGACTGAATGAGTTGCATGGACAGAAGCTGTCCTGGTGAAGCACCCTTCAAGGCTTCCCTGTGGCTGAGCCATGGAAGGCCAGCGTCTTAGAAGATCCAAAGGGCCAGCAGAGATGTGTGGTGGGCTACGTTGGCTGCTGTATTTTAATGATGAGGACCCGAGTACTCTAAATGTAGCAAGAAGCACCAGCAGGGACTCGCCTGGCCAGAAAGTGAGGAGGGCAGGCCTGGGGTGATAGTGAGGAGTAACTGCAACCTGGCCCAGGTGAGACCCTGGCACTCGTGACAGACTGAAGAGCCAGGTCGAGGAAACGCTCCACCACGTCGGTCAGATTTTCTATGGAAGACTTGGGGGAAAACACGGACAAGAATGGCTCAGACGGGGAGTTCTGTATGGTTTGTATGCCATCTGTACTGGAGGGAGGACTCATCGAGGGGTACCTCCTGGGAACTCTCATCAAAGGTGAACCACAAAGACATCTTACTGAAGAGAGAGGACAGTGTGGCACTCCCCTACTCAATAACCTCCAATGGCTCCCTATTATCGCTGAGATAAAACACCATGTCCTCTGTGTGGCACTCAAAGTACCTAATGAACCAGACTTTCCACCTTATTAGAAGTTATTCTCCTCTGTGACTCCTCTCCACTCTGTGCAAGCGCCACCTTCTACCTGCAGACTTCCCTGAGCCTCCTCAGCTGCCGGATGGGGTCACCAAGCATTGGACATGAGTGACCAGCAACAGCTTCCTAGCTGTGTGACCCTGGGCAAGTCCCCCAGTCATGACCTCCTGCTGATGTGTGCCGTGATCCGGACTGACTTTATGGAAGTCCCCCGAGCAGTGCAGGGCCTGCTTCGCCGCGCTTTTGTATGTGTGTCTCAGCACCTGGCCCAGTGCCTGGCACAGAGGTCTCTTGTTGGTTGGCTGATGGTTAGCATGAAGGAAGAAGGAAGGGAAGGAAGGAAATAAGGAAGAAAAGGAAGAAACAAAAAGGAAGAAAGGAAAGGAAGAAGGAAGAAAGGAAAGAAAAAAAGAAGGAAAAGAATAAAGAAATCAAAAGGGAGGAAATAAAGAAAGGCGGGAAGAAGAAAAGAAAGAAATAAAAATGGAGGGAGGAAGAAAGAAAAAGGGAGGAAGGAAGGAAAGAGGAACGAAGGAAGGATGGAAGAAGAAAAAAGGAGAGGAAGAAAGAAAGAAATTAAAAAGGGAGGAAGGAAGAAAGGAAGAAGAAAAGAAAGATAAATGAATAAAAGAGAATGAATGAAAGGCATTTATGGAGTGCTTACTTTGTGCCCAGGAGAGGTCCTCCCCAGGTAGAAGTCTCTAAAGAGAAAGAGATTTCTGGATTGTTTGTGCTTCCTCATGGATCTCACACTTCCTAGGAGAATGACTGGTGACTCCCATTTCTACAGCATCTTAAGGTTTGCTAAACACGTTTCTGGGCAAGTCAAGGGAGGGCAAATATGGCCGCTGATATTCTCTAAATAAGCTAGCAAAGGCTCAGAGGCTCAGGGGATGAGGCCTCCCCAGTGCTGGGCCAACACCCCTGTCTGTGTTCCCTCTCTTTATCCTGGTGCCTCCACTTCCTCATCTGTTAATTGGGAAATCACAGCATTTTCATGATTTATATCACTAGCAGGCAGCGAGGAAAGCATTTTGCAAACTGTGGAGGGCTGGAGAAAGGAGAGTTAGGTTTAGGCAAGGGCCTGGGGCCTTGGTGGTGGCAGAGACCAGTTGTCACTTGATGGTATTACTTGACATGAGCAATTATGTGGTGTCAGGATATTAGAGAGAATCGTAGGGTCACAGCTCTGCAGCTGGAAGGAACCTTAGCAGCTCTCTTGTCCTATCCCCTTATTTTACAGCTGGGGAAACGGAGGCTCAGGGATGGAGAGCTGGAGGCATCCAGTCCAACCCTGTCATTTCATAGATGAGGAAGCTGCTGTGTTAAGGGAGGCCCAATGGCTTGTGTTGTGATACAGGAGTGGAACTGGGCTTCTTCTTCCTAGGGCTCTTTCCACAGCATCAGGCTACCTCCCCCTTCATCATTTGGCCTCCTGTGGGAGAGAGCAGCCTGGTGTGGGCGCAGCTGGCAGTGGGGCCCCTCCTGGTCTGCCAGCCTCCACCTCCATTCTCCCAGTTGTCTGAGGTAGCCTGGGTCCTAAGCTCACGCCTCGCTGCTCTAGTGAACCCTCCCCCTTCCAGTGCACAAGAGAATTGGGGAAGCAGGCAGTGAGGAGGGTTGTGGTCTGACCAGGTCTGCCACTGTCTAGCTGAATTGCACCAACTAAGCCTGTTTCCGGTTTCCTGTCCCCAGAGAAGGGCACTGGGGGGATGGTAGGGACACCAGGCAATCTGACTTTGCAAGGGCAGGGCGAGGCCCCCACCTCAGAGATTTCCCCAGGATCCCAGTGGGGGCCTTAAACATAAAGCAGAGAAAAATTTCCCCCAAGGGACCCAGACCCTTGTGCCAAAGGGGATCCCTGGCATGAGGGCTGTCCATGAGCAGTGACCTCATCTCACCCTCCCCATCCTCTGCTGGGAGAATGTAGCCATAGGGGGACATGCAGGCCAAGAGGGGGTCTTGGGCACTGATGGAGGTTGGAAGAAGGGAGGGGAGAGGAAGGAGAGTGCCTGAGAATGAGGGTGGCACCGATGGGACAAGAATTCTTCTTGGTTGACTTTCATCTTTCCAAGAAAAAGATGAAAAAGCCTATAGATTCTGCCTTCCTTTGTCTGGGAAACTGATCCTAGGGAGCTGAATTGGGGAACTGGGGATATCCACAGGGTGGGAGGCTGGAGAGAGAGAGAGAGAGAGAGAGAGAGAGAGAGAGAGAGAGAGAG
>NW_027186376.1:1847782-1847898 GCF_028583685.1 Petaurus breviceps papuanus | reverse complement strand
GAGAGAGAGAGAGAGAGAGAGAGAGAGAGAGAGACAGGCAGAGAGAGGCACACACAGAGACAGAGAGACAGAGAGAGACAAAGAGAAAGACAGAGACAGACAGACAGACAGACACA
>NW_027186376.1:1841507-1847772 GCF_028583685.1 Petaurus breviceps papuanus | reverse complement strand
GCAGAGAGACAGAGACTTAGACAGAGACAGAGGCAGAGAGACACAGAAAGGGAGAGAGGGACAGAGAGCGGCCCCTCAGCAGTCACTAGTCTGGCTCCTACCTCACTACTGTACAGCATGAGTGGCCATGGGGCCGCAGGCGCCAGGCCACGTACTAACCACATGCCCCCAGCTTGGGGAGGCTGGAGCCAACCCCAGGTGGTGCCCGGCGACCCGCATCTCCCGCTGTGGCTGCGCGGGGGAGCGATTGATCAGAGCTTCGGCACCGGCCGCTTAATGGGCAGGAACTGTCCTCTGCCCACACCCTGGAAAAGTGCCCGTCTCCCCAATGGCTTTGTGGCTTCCTCTCCCAGAACGCCGGGCTCGGGAGCCTCTCCCTGGGCTTTGCCAGGGGGCAGGGGAGGGCTGCGCAGGGGAGGGCGCGTTCCCCCGTGGGGCTGGGAGAGCCCTCCCCAAGGCCCCCTGAACCGAGGAGCCTGCAAGGGAACATTCCAAGCCGCTGAGGGGGAGCGGGGCGGGGGTGGGGGGGCGCGTGCCAGGACTCGGGACTGCCTGTGCACAGGGAGGGAGTCAGAAGGGCACGTTCGTTCGGGGACAGTTTGGCTGGAACAGCGAGTCCGCGGGGCTGGGGACCGTGAAATCGGGAGGTTGGAGCTAGGCTGGGGAGGGCTTTCCAGCGCCACCTGGGGCGGCTTGCGCAGTGTAGGGGAGGAGCCGAGCACCTGGGCTCTGATGCCGGCTTTGGAAGCCCCCCGGACCTTTCTGGGCCCCGCTTTCCCCATCAGTGCGATTCTTGATCCAGATCTAGACCATGGCGCTGTTTTATCCTAGAGGCACTAGGGAGCCCCTAGAGAATATAGGGCAGGCGAGGGTCAGAGTGTGCGTGTGCCTTAGAAAGGTTATTTGGGCAGCACTGACTGAAAAGGGTGGGTTGGTTCTGAACCTGCTTCCTGGAAGAGTTGGTCACGGGGTCATAATCTTAGCGTTGGAAGGGCCTGGAGGGTCCATGCACTCCTTAACTGGGGGTCCGCAGACCCCTGGGGATCTGTGAACATGGCTGGGAAAAAAACAGATTTTTATTACCTTCATTACCTTGGTCATCTGATGGATTTTATATCACGGTTCTGAGAAATGGGCTAACGGTGTCCACGACACCCACAAAGTGAAGAACCCCTGAGCCAGTCCAATCCTCTCATCTTACGGATGAGGAAACTGAGACCCAAGGAAGTTAAGTGACTTGGCCAAGGTCACACAGTGAGAACGTGTCCAAAGCAGGATTTGAACTCCGGTGCTCTGACTCCAAATCCAGCCCTATTTCCTGCTGCTCTCAAATACACACACATATATGCATGTGTATGTATATATACACACACATAGAAATATCAATCAATCAGTGAATTGACAAATATTTCTCAAGCAACTTTGCTGTGCCAGACACAGAACTAGGCTCTGTGCATACAGAGATGAAAGCCAAATAATCCCTGTTACATTCTGTTGGCTAAGACCACATAGATACATTTAGCCTTACACAATACAAGGCAATTTTGGGGTGGCAAGCACTAGCATTTGGGGAGATCAGGAAAAGCTTCCTGTAGTCAGTCATGCTTGAACCAAGTCTTCAAGACAAGCATGGAATCCCACGAGGGAACTGTGAGTAGTATGTGCCTGCCAGGCATGGGACACGGCCAGGGCAAAAGCCGAAAGGTGGGAGGTGAAAGGTTATGTCCGAGGAAAAGCAAGAAGCTTGCTTGGAAAGTACTGTTGGAAGGAGAGTCCTGTCCAATAATCTGCATCACCACCTAACATATAACTGGAGGAACCTCAGGGGGCATCTTGCCCAAACTTAACTGAACAGAGATGCCCTCTGGGTGCCTGGGTGCTCATCTCGGCAGCCTCCTGGAGACTCCTGGGAGGCGACCTCTTCACTGATGACTCATTCAGGGGCCCGAAGAAAGGGCACTTTGGCCAGGCCTTCAAGGCCCTCCCCACTAGTTCAGAGGCTGACAAGAGCTTTTAGAATACAGCTTGGTTTTTTTCCACTATGAACTTAATCAATAATCAATGAACTTAATAAAGATTTCAGTATACAAAAAAACAAAAGATAGCATATAAAAGTATAGAATTCTCTTACATTTTGTTTTTAAAATGCTTTAGAGTGTATTAAATTTAACCTATTTGATATAAAATATATTAAATTTAACGAGGCAGTAATAAGGTTGCCTGTTTAAGTCTCGTCCTGAATTCCCTTTTTTGTTTTCTTTTGTGTTATTGTTAAAATGTTTAATTGATCTTTTCTGTCATCTCTTCTACTGTCCACTAGGCCTCCCTACCTCCTTCCAAAGATATAGCCAAGGTAAAAAGTGACTATGTTGGTCAGGTGTCTCCTTTTGGGCTGTCCCCTGACCTCAGGGGCATGGGAAGTTCTGGCATCAGGCTTCTGAAGTCTTGCTGGGGCCCTGGGTAGGTTGTAGGTCCACCCCCTTTTCAAAGTGATTTTTTGATGTGGTGACTCCCACCATAATACATCTCTTATTCCCCCCTTTTGTGTCCACTCCCCCCGGCCACACACACACACACAGAGCCACAAGCACTAGCCTCCCCAGCCTCTTCAGCAAATCCACCTTTGTTTTCATAGATGAGGAAATCGGGCCCAGGGAAAGAAGAAGCCCAAGGAGCAAATTCAGGATTTGACCCCAGGATGTCTGACTCCAAGTTATAGGGTCAGCTGGAAGGGATCTCTCGTGTAACCCCCACACCTTACAGTTGAGGGCGCTGAGGCCCAGTGAGGGGGTCACAGAGGCAGTAACCAAAAAACCACGATTCAAACCCAAGCTCAATCTTGCTTTCAGAAAGGAAGGCGTCTAAGACAATGGTCCCTATGCTACAGAGGCCTGGATTGGCATCTGGACAGTAACATTGGCTTAGGCACCTGCCCAGTCTGAATCTCAGTTTCCTGGTCTGTAAAATGGGGTTAGAGGTGCTCTCTTGGCCCCCAGGGCAGAGTGGTTGGTAGTCATCATGAGAAGCAATAGACTGGGCCTGGGAATGAGTGTTATCAATAATAACAATCATTCATCATTACCAAGAAAGTGTAACAGAGAATTAAGAGCTTTGTCCTCCAAAGATAGGAAGTAGGTGAGGTCTGCCAGCACTCTGAATGATAAGAAAAGATTTCAAAACGACCCCCTGTCACTTGGCAAAATGGGGTGTCTGAATTGGAGCAGTGCTCGATATGGTATAAGGGAGAGAGTCCTTTGCCAAAGGCCCCCCCCCCACTCAGATTGAGGAAAAGATGGCCAGGCATGGTGTATAATATATATTATATAATATATAAATATATATTAGAAATATTTATTTCATCTCTGTATATTATCCTTGGACTCAAAACGAGAGACTGAGGCAGACATGACATCACAGAAAGGGCCCTGGACTGGAATCCTGGCTTTCTTATTTACTACCAGTGAGTAAGTCACTTTCCCTCTCTGTGACTCAGTTTCCTTTTCTGTGAAATGAGAGGATTTGACTGTGAAATAAGGCCTCAGGAGGCTGCAGTCCAATCTCGGAGGACCTTAACTGCCAGAAAGACAGCATTATCCTATCCTTGAGAAAACTGGACTGGATGGTCCTCTTTGAGGAGAGGGTTCAGAACAGCACAGCGGAGTGTGCACTGAGACCTAACCAGGGCCCAAGAGAGGGCTGAAGCACCTTGGGGAGGGAGGAACCAGCGGAGACGAATCAGAGAATCAAGTTTGCAAAGCTGAGTGCACAGGGTTGAGGAGAAGAGAGCAGAACTAAGATGGGGCAACTGGGCTTTGCCTCAGGCCATCTGCTGAGTAGCTGACATAGGGCAGGAGAGCCAGAGCTGGAAGGAGCCTCAGAGGCCCCTTAGTCCAAACCCCCATTTTAACCCTGAAGCAACCCAGAGTCAGGGAGTGAAATGATTTACCCAAGTCATATAAATAGTAGTGTCTGAGTTGAGGGTCAAACCCAGATCTTCTCGACTCCAAGGCCGGTGGCGTTCATCACACCAAGATAGCAGTTATGTCCCAGGGTCACCCATGATTATAGCTTTAGAACTGGAAGGGACCCCAAAGGCCTACCTCATGTAACAGACAAAAAAATCGAGACCCACAGTGTCCTTACATCCCACTTGCTCAAGGTCACTCAAGCAGTAAGTAGAGGTGAAATTTGAACCCAGGCCCTCTGGCTCCAGAATCAGCACTCTTTTCACTGTATACATTGTGACATCTGGTACAGTGCCCTCGGGTGCCACTTAGGGTCTCATTGTGTGCCACCCACCATGTCTCCAGACCCTCAGCCTGCCCCAGGGTGTGGGGGTGTGGGGGGTCAGGGTTGGCAGCTGTTAGCTGGGAGGCTAATTACTACTTCTGGGAATGGAGAGAGTCACTGCACTTTCCCAGGTGGAAGGAGATTACCCCACAGCCATCTTTCCAGCTGCCCCCTCCTAGCCTGAGGTCTGTCCAGAAATGAACCCTGCTACTGAACCGTACTGAGATTGGAGCACTGCAGAGACAGCAACCCCTCTGCATGAAGAAGTCACAGACCTGCCCAGCAGGACAGTTCAGAAGGCCAGCTAATTCAGCCTCCTCATTTTACAGATAAGGAAACTAAGGCTCACTCAGGCAAAAGGATTTGCCCAAGGCATAATAAACAAATAGAAAAAATAATCTTAGAGATTATATTTACATTCCCTCTTTTTCCTGAGGTGGGGAGGGGAAGTGAGGTAGGATGAAATAGAACTTTTACAACTCAGTTGGATGGCTCAGTGGATAGATCTCAGGGCCTGGAATCGGGAAGACCTGAGTTCAAATCTGGTCTCAGACACTTCCTAACTGTGTGACCCTGGATAAGTCACTTCACCCTGTCTGCCTCAGTTTCCTCATCTGTAAAGTGAGCTGGAGAAGGAAATGGCAAACCCCTCCAGAATCTTTGCCAAGAAAACCCCAAACGGGGTCAGGAAGAGTCAGACAGGACTGAAAACACCTGAAGAACAAAATGGGGTAACAAATAATGTTTTCACCAGTAAACCCAGAGGGATGTAATGAGGATGATACGAGATCATAAAAATAATTCCAACCCCCCCCAGCTTCAAATATGTGTCAGGCACGATCGTTAAATACTTGATTAGTCTATTTTTAAATTTTTAATTACATTTTTGGATGAGCAAAGATCTATTTTCTTTCCCTCCCAACTCTCCTAACTGAAAAAAGAAAAACCCCTGTAACCAATGTGGAGAGTCAGGTACCCCTTCCCCCCCCCCACTGGCTGTATTATCCACATGCCTCTATATATGTAGGCACACACATATGTGTAGGTGGCCCGTGTGTACATACACGTGCATGCCCATTGCACATGCCTGCACTTGCATATGTAGATGTCCATGTCCTGCTGGGCACCCTGGGGCTACCACCCCTTGGTCAGGAGGTGGGCGGCACGTTTCTTCATCCAGGCTTTTCTCTTAGCGGCCCTGCGATCTCACCTATGAAGGGAGATCTCGGTGGGGAGCCTCCCTCTAGCAAAGCTGGAAGGCGCCTGCTCAGGCTTGGGGAGCTACCCCCAGGCACAACCTGAGAGGGTCAGAATGAAGTCTGGAAGCCTGGCCTGGCTCCCTGACCGCGGCCAGCTCTCTCCAGGCCTGGCTCCCTGACCGCGGCCAGTTCTCTCCAGGCCTGGCACCCTGACTCTGCAGCCAGCTCTCTCCAGGCCTGGCTCCCTGACTCTGCAGCCAGCTCTCTCCAGGCCTGGCTCCCTGACTCTGCAGCCAGCTCTCTCCAGGCCTGGCTCCCTGACTCTGCAGCCAGCTCTCTCCAGGCCTGGCTCCCTGACTCTGCAGCCAGCTCTCTCTAGGCCTGGCTCCCCTGCTGCTTCTCAGGTGGGGAAGAGCCAGGAACAGAGGGATTGCACTGGAAGGCTTCAAGTTTCCAGCCAGAGCTAACCATGACAATCCTCTGCTCCTAGAAATCCATAACCTCTGGTTACTAGGCACAGGGAAGGAGTGCACAGGCCCCCCAAACTTAGAGGAAGGCAGACATTACTAACATGGGTCCCAGCTGGGCCTCTTAACCACTCTGTACGTGCCTCAGTAAAATGGTGGGGGGAAGGACTCAATGACCTTTGAGCTCCCAGCCACTTCTAAATCTACCATCTTCTGCAGAGGCTGATCAAAGACCCATTCCGGATAAGCTTCCATCAGCCTGGCAGAATAAAAGAAAAGGCAAGCCAGACCCTCCACCAACAGCAAGGG
>NW_027186376.1:1837513-1841107 GCF_028583685.1 Petaurus breviceps papuanus | reverse complement strand
GAGAGAGAGAGAGAGAGAGAGAGAGAGGAGAGAGAGAGCTGGCGCTTTCTGGGGAGAAGGAGCAGAGATCCTTTATGTCTCATGCCGCCCTCCCCCAGGCCAGGTGAAGGGGGAGGGGGGGAGCAGATGAGAATGTAGAGGGAAGTGGGGAAAGGACAAGAATGGAGGGGAAGAGGGAGCAGAAATAGCAGGTTCTTCATCAGCCATGATTCTCTTTTGTTCAGGAGGCACTGCTTAAGTTTATTGGAATAGCAATAAAATAGAGGAGAGACTCTCCATTGATGTCTAAGATGGGGGCCCTGTCATGAGGGAAGGGAGGGGCCCACAATTTAGCATCCTGGATCACAGATTTAGGGCGGGAAGGGACCTTGGATTCAGCAACTCTAACGTCCTTATTTTTCAGATGAAGAAACTGAGGACCTGCCAACAAGAAAAAGGAGGAGACCACTGTCCATATGTTCCTCCCCTCCCCTGCTGTTTGCCTGCCGGCCGAGTGTTCCTGACTGAGCCCCTCGCTCTGTCCTTGGCACCCCAGGTGCCCTCCACACTTCAATTACCTCCTGTTCTTCCTCCACACAGCTTGCCTGCCCCCTTCTGTTTTCTCCTTCTCTCCCCATTAGACTGCAGGCTCCTTACAGGCAGGGCCTGCACTCCTGGGGTGCAGCACAGTGCCTGGCACCTGAACTGAGTCTAAAATGAGAAAGGGTTGGACAAAGCAGCCCCTGTGGTCTCTATGACTCTACAATCCTGCCAACGAAAAGCCCTTTGCTCTTCAGTGAACGAATGAAAAGTCACTTATCAGGAGGTGCCCACTTGGTGCCAAGCACTGGGGATACAAACAGAAAACGCAAACAGCATCTCCTCTTAAGGAAGCCTCCATCTTGTCGGGGGTAACACACAAAAGCAAGTGCGGCTTCAGAGCCACTGGCAATGCCTGGGATTTCCTTAGACGGTGCCTGGGGTCTGGTGGGCAGGTGGACTGTATGGTCGGTGAGGCCTCTGGCCTCTCAGGAGGCAGTGGCAGGGGAGAGGGCAAGGCCTTGGAACCTTGGAAGCCTGCCAAGGACGAATTTATTAATTAAATGTATCTATTTCCAAAAAGTTTTGCTCAAAGAAAGAGAAAATCAGAAGGGACAGAAATGCATTCTGCCTTTGGAAATCTCTCTACCCCAGTCATTTTTGAGTTATAATTTATAGGCTTCAAGAACAAAGACAGACTTAAAAATCAGGCTTGACCAGTACAAAATCTAGACAACTTCTTTGATTCACCAAACAAGCTACTGTTCCATTTCATTTTTGACCCCCCCTGGAGAATCATGTTCCAAAGGCCTGTCCATCTTCAGCTACTGTATGAAGGCTTCTTTCCATCTGTCCAGAAGTGAACTGAAGGGAAATGTCTGTTAATTCAATCAGCTTCCTTCTCTTAATGATTACCCTTCAGGAAAGAGGCCTTCCTAGGCTGACCATGTCTTCACCAGCCAAGGGTCGGGTGAAACCTGTGGAGCCCTTCTCAGAATACAATTTAAAAATATGTCAGATTACAGAGAAAATTGAAATAGTTGCCCAAATGTTAAAAAAACAACCAAATTTGTTCATGTCTGCTTTAGAAATTCTTTAGGCCTTTGATAAGAATGATACAAAAAGACTGATATAAATATAAGAATGATCTAAAAAGACATTGTTTGGAATTGAGAGTTAAAGATCGGAAGGGATTTTTCACTCAAATTAGACCAAGGACATTGGACTAAAGTACAATCCTAACATTATTTTGTGATAAGAGGCCTCAAGAGGGAACAGGGGCAGGAGTGTGTGTGGGAGACTCAGTATGTTTCTAGAGGGAGTTGTGCTTATCCTTGGAAGGGATATGCTATGGATCTCATCAAGGAAAAGCTGTCTCCACCTCCTCCTCCCCCTCCTCTTCCCCCTCCCCCTTCTCCTCCCCCTCCTCCTCTTTGGCAATTCGGGTTAAGTGACTTGCCCAGGGTCACACCGCTTATAAGCGTCTGAGGCTGCATTTTGTACTCAGGTCCCCCTGGCTCCAGGGCTGGTTCTCTATCCAGTCGCTCTTTTGCAACCTCTCTATCAATAAGGACATTCTCTTTGATTTGCTATTTTTAAAATGATCTAGAGAGAATCTAACCTTCTGAGGGTCAGTCAGCGGGATGGAAATTGGCCTATGTGAGCCCAGTGCTTTCAGGGGGATGGACCATGGGTTATAACAATGATGAATGAACAAAAAAGCATTTTTTAAGTACCTACTTTGTGCCAAGAACAGAGGATGAATATGGAAAATGTCCTTGTTCCTAGGGAGTGGGGAGAGACAATACATACCGGAGGGTTTGGCTGCAAGGTGAACGGAAGGGCCTGGTGGTCCCAACAGCAGATGACAAAGCCCAGACATGCTTAGGGTTTGTCTGTCGGTTAGATGGCAAAGCACAAGGATCTGGAGGGCCCAATGACAAGGCACTTGGAAACACTCTGACACCCTTCCCCTAATTCCTTTCTTCTCAGGAGAGAACCTCTAGTCCCTGGACTAGCAGGAAGTTTGGTGGGGAGGCCTCCCACTAGGCCAGCCAGACGCAGAGAAATAACACAGTCACAAACAGATCTGACGTTTCTTTAGCACGGTTAGGTTCGTGAAGCAGCTTACACATGCATGTTATTCCAGTCAGTCCCTACCACAGCACTGCAAGGTGGACATGCAGGTTCCCATTTTATAGGTGAAATCAGAGGCTTGCCCAACGCCCCACCCCCAGGCCAGGGCCCTGAATGAAGCAGGCCCTCAGGAAATATTTGTGGAACTAGGGAAGGAGTGAATGAATGATTCCTGTGCTGAATGAATAGGATGCTCTGTGGGTTTCCTTCTCACCCACCTGTATCTGCATCCCTCAGTTGCCATAGCAACAAAATAACAAACCATCCGGCTGTGGGAGAATCAGGCTCCAGAGGCCTTGACTGGGAAGACTGACGGAAGGCCTCCCCCGTGCCGGCTTCGAGCCTCGGCTCTTTGCAGGACTCACCGCTGCCTGGTGCCGGGGGCTCTGCAGGGACCGAGGGGCTTACCGAGGCTCCATCCACGCCAGCCGGAGAAGGCTCCCCAGAGCCTCCCAATCGCAGTCAAAAACAATCTTGTTTGTGAGGGAGGCAGTGAGTCACGGACACCTCCCAGCACCCCGGCAGTGTAAACAATGAGAGAGGATGGGCAGGAAGGACAAGAGCCGCCCCCACCCTGGCTGGGCTGCCATCTTGGCCTGGGTCTGGGATGATGCCACAGGGCAGAGAGGGCACTTTGGAGATCGTCTAGGCAACATCACAGGGAGGGATGGGGGGGCAGGAAGGCTTAGCCCCCACTGTACTGACGAGGAAACTGAGGCTCAGAACCTGCAAGCATAGGGAAGGCCATGAAATGCAGGGGAATCATCCAGGGCCAGAGCTGGGAGGGGCCTTAGAACTGGGGATGTCCCTTATGGGAGGGAGCCTGAAATATGCAATGTCAGAGCAGGAAGGGGCCTTAGAACTGGGGATGTCCCTTATGGGAGGGAGCCTGAAATATGCAATGTCAGAGCAGGAAGGGGCCTTAGAACTGGGGATGTC
>NW_027186376.1:1822600-1837503 GCF_028583685.1 Petaurus breviceps papuanus | reverse complement strand
AAATATGCAATGTCAGAGCAGGAAGGGGCCTTAGAACTGGGGATGTCAGGACTAGGAGGCAAATGAGAATGGGAAACGACGCAGCTGGGAGAGCACTAAAAGCTAAAGGAAAGAACATCAGACCCAGCAGGAACCTTAGAACCCGGAATGTTGGAGTCGAGGGTGTGAGAGCTGCAAGGTCACTTAGAGATGGACAGAATTCCCAAGCCAGGCAGCCCATATGCTCTACAGACTTCCTCAATGTCAGCATGGTCAGATAAATGAAGCCATCATCACCCTCATCACCATAACTACCCCCCCAAGAGGGCTGGGCCTCCTGTCTTCTTCCTTGGGTCAGGGCTCCTCTGGGCAGTTTTCAGCAAAGGCTGAAGGGTGAGCTGAGGGGTGGCCAGAGACCAGGATGGGGCAATGGTGCAGAACATGCCACAGGAGGGTCAGCTGAAGGAAACGGGGAGGATTTTAGGGAGATAGGATTGTTTGGCTGGGCCCTGTGGTGGAGTCACAAAGAGGTGCACACTGGCTGGTTCTGGAGACAACGTCCTGGCCAGCCAGGCCTGGGGGAGAGTGACAAAGGCTGCTGTGAGAGGCGGGAAGCCCATCACGAGAGGCCTCCTTGGAGAGCCCCCTTGGGCACTTCTCAGGTGCTGCAAGAGCTTCCTTCTGGTCCTGGGATGCACCACATGGACGGCCCTTTTCTAGCTTCTGAGGTTTGATGACATTTGTGAAGCATTTTGCCATCCCCCCAAAAGCAGCCAATTTTCTAGTGAAAACAACTTGGGAGGCAGGAAAACCTGGGTTCCTATCCCAAACTCTAACACTTTCTATCTAGGACAATGGCCAGATCACTTCACCTGAGACTCAGTTTCCTCATCTGTTTGTGACTCACAGGCTTGCTATGGGACTCCGAGAATGTTTGCAAAGTGCTCTACAAACTTTAAGGGTCAGAAGTTTGTTTTCTTTTTGACCTGGACCTTTCATTTCATCTGGACGTGGGAACTCCCAGGTGTAGAAACTCCCTCCACTGAGGTAAGAGTTAGCAACTTAGTAAGGCCCCTCGTTAGCAGAGATACCCTCTGGTCCCCAAAGTCACTAATGCTGGGGGGTTTGAAGTTGACCTCAAATACTTAGTAGCTGTGTGACCCTGGACAAGTCACTTGTCTCAGTTTCCTTAACTATGAAACTGGTATGATAATAGCTCCTGTGTCCTAGGGCTGTTGTGAGGCTCAGATGAGGTAAAGCGCTTTGAAAATCTTAAAGGAATGGCAGTTATCATAATTTCCCACTTATTCTGCACATTCATGCACATATTTTCCCTGCCAACAGCACATAAGCTCTCTCTGACAGGAAAGGAGGTCTCATTCTTGGTCTCTGCCCAGCACAAATTTTTTTCAGTATATATTTGTCACCTAACCTCCTGGCCTCAGTTTCCTCGTCTGTAAAATGGACCCTCCCTCCCAGGGCTGCTGTGAGGATGAAATGAGGCTGACTCCATTTGTGATGTACTTCACAAACCTCTGAGTACTAAATAAATGCTGCTGTTGTCTTTGTGTATGTAGTGAGCAGCATCCAGCCGGGGCTTAATAAATGCTGGCTGTATAGTCTTAGGAGTGTTACCTAGAGCATTCAGAGGTCAGCTGGGAAATGAAAGGAATGTCTTTCTCCTGCAGGAGGGTTTTTGTTTTTCAGCAGGGCTTCAGCCAGGGGGAAGAGACGGCCACCGCACCCCAGGTGCCCAAGTCCCTCAGCTTCCTGCTCTGGATTTCGACAGCTCTCCTGCCATATTCCCGGTCTTCTGAAGGGCCTCATTTGTTGACACACAGACCAGCAGACACGGGTGAGAGCCGAGCGTGGGGACCATACCCCAGCTCACTCTCTCTTTGGCTTGTCTGCCACCCACTTCTACCCCAAAGGACTCCCCAAGGAAGGCAAACTAACTTCCAGTGGTGAGCAAAGCAAGCTGCTGACATGCCAGTGAATGCCGCCTTCTTTCCAAAGACCCAAAGAGACACCCCACCTCTAGGCACAGACAAGGACTCAGCTCCCACCCAGGAGAAGGCATTCCAGTGACCATGCTGGCATTACCCCGAGGGACAGGCACCCCTCCCCCGCAACAGACCTGCTGGGGCTGGGTAACTCACAGAAGTAACAGAGGACAAAGTTCAGATCTTCTCTCTCCCCCAAACACCACACTGTGGATCAGAGTCCCCACATGCTCTGGGGACCATCTCTCTCCAAGGGGCTGGCTTTGCCGTGCCCTCCATTTCTCTCTCCAACCTGAGGTAAAGGCTGCTTGCTGCAGCCCAAGGACACCCCAACTTTCTCTGGAAGCCTGGACTCTAGGATCTTGATCCACAGAAATATCAGGGCTAACCCCATGAGGACCACACATACTGTGCTCCCAGATTTAATCACCATCTGCATGCTGACAATTCTCACATGCACCTATCCTCTCCCAAACTCTCTGCCAACCTCCAACTGCCTGTCAGACCTCTTGGACTAGATGTCTAGTAGACATCTTAAACTCAACAAATCAGAACAGAACCGACTTCCTTTCCCCTCCACCCTCCTCTCCTCTGCTCCTGGGGTGGTTGGGTGTTGCACTAGATAGAGTACTGGGCCTGGAGTCAGGAATTTGGTCTCAGGCACTTCCTAGCTGTGTGACCCTGGGCAAGTCACTCACTTAACTGTTTGCCCCAATTTTCCTCACCTCTAAAGGGAGCTGTAGAAGGAAATGGCAAGCCCATCTAGGCTGTCTGCCAAGAGAACCCCAAACGGGGCCTTGCAAAGTCACTTAGGACTCAAGTGGTTCACCAGATGGGGAGGGAACCACAGCCCAGGACCCTGATCTGCTCTTTCTCTGTGGTTCTAGCCTGAACTCCAAAATGGGAGAAAGCCCCAAAAGGCAGAATCTGCAACGGATTCTCCTGGAAACCCAAAGTTTGGGTGGCCAACTCAAACCACTGAGACCCACATGATGTTGTAGCAGTACAATCAACAAGACTTGGCAGATATTTAGATATGGGGGTTGGGAGTGGCAAGGGAGAATGAAGAGGGGCAGCCAGGTGGCACAGCGAATAGAGCACCGGCCCGGAGTCAGGAGGATGCAGTGGACAGAGTGCCAGCCCTGGAGTCAGGAGGATGCAGCGAACAGAGTTCAAACAGGACCTGAGTTCAAATCCGGCCTCAGACACTTAACATAAAAACTAGCTGTGTGACCTTGGGCAAGTCACTTAACCCCACTGCCCTGCCTTCCCCCCTCCAAAAAGAAAAAGAGAGAGCACAGAGTTGAAGGGTCCCCTAGATCACAAACCTGGGTGGCCAGAATAACAGTGGTTGTGGTCTGGACAGAAGGAAGTTAGGAGGAGGGGTGGGTTTGGGGAAAGAGAATGGGTTGGGTTTGGATGTGTTTGAGCTTGAGAGGCCTAGGTGTAAATGTCCAGGAGATGGAGTGGGAGTGTCATCTATGCAGACACGCTAGATGAATTCACAGGAATTTATGAAGTCCCCAAGAGAGTGTAAAGAGAGGGGAAGACTCAGGATACTGAGCATGGGGTGTGGTGTGGATGACAAACCTGCCAAGCTAACAGAAGGACTGATGGGACAGTGAGGAAGAGGTGCCAAGAGGGCAAGCAAGGCCCAGGCTGGTCCCCAGGACATTCCTCTGCAAGCCTGCTCAGCCTCTGCCTAGCAATGCTCCAGCCGGGCACAGACCACAGAATTCCATGTTCATACCAATCCAACAGCCTTCATACGCTTCAAAGATGTGAAGTGAGTCTGGGAAGAGAAGACCCTTGCATCCCAGTCATGCTAGATACACACGCGAGAAACAGGCAGCTCCTTGGATCCAACAGGGCTTTATTTCACATAGAATACAATATGGTGGCAGTAAGACCAAACTCGAGAGACGCTGCACACAAGACCCAAGACTGGCTTTAACTCATGTATAATTAATTAGGCAACAGGACAGCAAGTCATCAAGTAGCAAACACAAGTGATAATCTTGAGGAAGAAGGTGCTTTTTCTAATGCCCATACCTGAAAAATCAAAGGCAGAACATTATCTCCTTCGGAATATGACAGCAGGAACACCGTAACAGGCACATGTGGCCTGCGGCCAGGACCAGCTCTTCTCTGCCGCTTCCCGTGCCCGGTCTCCTTCCCCCAGTCACCTGTCAGAGGCTGGCCATTTCTACAGGGGACATGAGGGGCCTTCCTGGCTTTTCCAGCTCTGGCTCAGCTTTGCACTCAGCCTCCCCCCTGCAACTGTGGTCATTCAATCCAATTAAACAATCATTTCTTAAGCATCCATACACATAACCCATGAGTGTGCTGAGCCTTAGGGACACTAACATACAAAAACAAACTGCCTTTAAGACACTTAAATTCTAGTCCTGATAAACAGCACATGTCAAGCTGATGTAGAAGGCACTGGGGGGATGGGGGTGGAGGCCTTCAGCTTCATCTACAATGCAGCTCTGGCTTCAACCTGAGGCAAGGGGGGCACAGGGTGAGAGGACATGCTGTGCTGGAGAAAGAGCAGGCCGCTTTGGCTAGAACATAGAACAGGGTGTGAAGGGAGGCCCAGGAGATACGGTGAGAAAAAACGGCTGGCTTAAATGCACAAGAGAAAATGTGAATTTGTCTTAGAGCCATAGGACCTGGCCCCGTCATGTTTGGGGAATATCAATTAGGCAGTGAGCAGAGAATGGACAGGAGAGGGGACAGTACTTAGGGAGCAGTTTAGCAGCAGTCCAGAGTACAGGGCCTACTCTGGGGAAGCTGCCATGAGAGTGAAGAGGAGGAACGGGAGAGATGTCGGGGAGGGAGGATTAGCAAGACTTGGCAACTGATTAACTATAGGGGATGAGGGAGAGGGAAGAGCTGAGGGCAGCTGGGAGGTTTCAAAAACCGGCCTGACTGGAAGGAGGGCCCCATGGGCAGCTGGTAGGGACAGAAAGCCTAGAGCTCAGGAGAGGGCTGGAGAGCTCTGGGCGGTATCTGCAAGGTCCTTAAAGAACATCAACTTCAATCCCCTCCTTTCACAGACAGGACTGTGAATCACCTTGGGACTCAGGTCACAAAGTAAGTGGGTAGAAGAGTTGGGACCAGAATGCTAGTCTCCATACTCCTGATTCTGCAGCTGGCCTTATTTTATCTTGGGGAAATCTGGGAGAAAGGCTGATCCTAGGAAGTGTAGCCTCCTTAAACCATGAGTTCAGTACTCGGGTTTCGGCTAGCCCCACCCAGGGGATGTGCCCCTCTTGTCCTGGGGCTTCCTCAAGCCAAAGATGCATGGCCAAGCAGGGTCTATGCCAACCCAAGTGCTTGTCTCTCTGGCATCCTTATCTTCAATCATGGCCCCAGCCCTCCATCATCTATATTCCAATAATGAACCTGGTCGATACATAGAAACCTAAGGATTAATATGCAGGTATCTTAGTAAAAATCAGCCTTTGGGGTTCACGTTCCAGGACGACATCATGAACTAGGTCTTTCCAGTTTCTTGGACAGGCACCAAAACAAGATCCATGTGACACCCAATTGTGTTATGGAAGGTTCTGGAAAGTTTTTAGTAAGAACACCCCAAATTGTCAAATCAATGATTAGATAGCGCAGCACTCAATGTTAGGAAGAGTGCTTTCAATCTGGTTCTGATCAATCTCCTTAGAGGCCTGGAATCCTAAGTTTTGGAGCAAAAATGGACCATCAAGAACATCTAATTTAACTGAAACCCAAGGAGGTTAAGTGATTTGTCTCATACAGGGGTGGGAAACACATGGCCTTCTAGGCCCTTGGGTACAGCCTTTAATGAATCCACGTTTTACAGAACAAATCCTTTTCTGAAGGGGATTTTTCCTGTGAAGTCTGGATTCAGTCAGAGGGCCGGCTGTACCTGAGGACCTAGAGGGCTACCTGTGGCCTCAAGGTGGCAGGCTCCCCACCCCTGGTCTAAGACCACACAGGTATGAATTAGAGCCAGGATCTGAACCTAGGTCCTTTGGTTCCAAAGCCAAAAACACCCCTACTACGCTGCCTCTCCACTTTGCAAGGCAGAGACTGAGTAACCAAAAGCCCCTTTTGCTCGGCCAATGCAGATCAATGCTAGACACTGAGAGTGGTCTGTGCCCCTCAATCTCTGGGATCCAGGCAGAAGGGTGAAGACCCCCCTAGCTCCTGCTCACGTGGTCAAGGGCCTCTGGAGGGATCTGAGCTGAAACGGGGGGCACCTTCTCATGGGCCAAAGACAGCTGGTCTTGCAACCGAGGCTGCTGTATGGTTGCATTTTAGGGCAGGAAACTCGTCTTCTGTCCTCTAGGCACAGATTTACTGAACTTAACAAGCAGCATGCCTTAGTTTCTAGTGAGAAAGGACGTCAGCAACGTTAACTGCTATGGTTTCCAAAGCTCCTTCCTCACAGTTCTGGGAGGCTGGGAGTGCAAGCATCCTTCAGTTTGTTTTCAGATGAGATGCGATGTCACCAGCCCAGCTCACGCAGCCAGTGAGGGTCTGCAATGTAGGGGCTGGAAGCCAAGTCTCCTGCCTCAGGGGCACCTCCTACAGTCACCTCAACAGTTCTTACTCAATTCACCCAAAGACCCCACAAGCACAATCAGTCTCCCTCCTTGTCTCCACCCCGCCCCCACACATCACACACCAAACGGCCCAGAGCACCTACTTTTGAAACTCCCATTCTCTGTTGTCCAGCGGGCACACCTGCCTGGTTTTGAGCCAGCGGGAGATGCAGTGGAAGTGGAAGGCGTGCTGAAAAAGAAGGCAAAGCACATTAAGGAGGATGTCCCCTGCTCTCTCCATTACAACCTCACAAGCAAAGCAGGGGAGAGGGATGGTGAGAGGAATCTGACAAAGCCTAAACCTCTCTCCTGCACGTGCGCAGAGACTCATTCTCAGAGGACACACAGGGCAGACACTGTAGGAAGGGGGCCCATCGGCAGTGGAGGAGGCCAGCATGCAGCTCTCCCTCCTCTGCTGCCAGCTGAGCCCTTCCTTCCCGAGTCGGCCCACGGGCCCCAGCCTTTGTGACTCTTTCCTCAGAACCGTCCACAAGGACCCGGGCTACGGAGACCAGCTCTCCCTCCTCTGCTGCCTCACAACGGCAAAGGGTGGCTTCGGTCAGCATGGAGCAGTGCAGAGTCACTGAGAGGAAGCCGCGTGAAGGGCAGACTACGGTCAGCACAGTCAGGCATCCTTCCTTTGTGAAGTGGATGTGGAGTTGGGGTGAAGGGACTGAGACAGCAGTCAGCAGGTAAAGGGAAGGGGCAGAGAGTGAGGCCACTCCCTGGGAGCCTGGAGGGAGCTATCAGAGGGCCCCCACCCCTACATAACTGCCTATGGAGAATGCCCTGCATGTAGCCGCCAGTGCTGGCTGCCTCCTACTCAGGCCATGGGGCTGGATGAGGAAGCTGCCATCCAAGCGGGTCTGCAAGCGCGCACCGCAGAGTTCTGGGAGGAGGGGGAAGGAGCTGTGTTAACTATCACAGTCACATTCAGGGGGAGTAAATAAAGGCTGGAACCACTGCATGGTGGGCATGCTGGAGGAGGAGTACTGTGCCACATAGAGAACCTGGCAGTAGCTGGGCCTGGGAAGAGTCACAAGAGCTCCCTGGGAAAGAGTGACAGAGACACTGTGCCCCATTCTCCACCAGTGAGTGCTGGCCATGGGCTCTTATAAGGACCTTTAGCCCCCGAGTATGGGTCTGTGCCCCTGTGGGGTTGCCCTGACCCATACCAGCACCTCCTCCACCCTGCCCCAGATGGGCATGGCAAAGGTTGGCTGGCACAGACCTGGCAGCAGGATAACTTAGCTCTTTCTGACCTCCATCTTCCTCCTATTGGAGCAGCTAAATTGCCTAGGGGTGAGACAGTCACCACACAGAAGTGTTTCCCTGTAACCTCAGTCTGAGAAGAGATTTCAGGGAAACAGGGGCTCAGAGCCTATGCAGAGAGCAGAGGTCAGGGTCCTCTGCTGGATCCTAATTGTCTGGAGGTAGCTGGACAATGGCTTGGGAAAAATGCTCAAAGGAATTAGGAGAAGAGTCAGAGCTAGAAGGAAGGTTGGGTCCTGAGAGGCTGTGACTTATCCAAGGTCCCACAAGCACCAAGCAGCCTTCTCATGGTAGTGAGGGTTGGGGGGACCAAGGGTCAGAGGAGACTTCTCCAGCCCAAAGGGGAGCTTCTGGCCATCTCAAAGAAGCTCAGACTTCTCTGAGAGCCTTGTGGTCTCAGGCCACATAGTGTGGAAAGTGGGGAGCACAAGGAAAGAGACTGGTCCTGGCACATTTAGATGACTTGACATCACGACATTATCCTGACCATGAAGCCACGACTAGAGACTAGAATTTACTGGTCCCACAGCATGCTCCTCTGCCCCAGGGAGCGGCATGCACACAGGCCAACAACGTGGCCTTGGATGCCTCCCTGGAAACGGCCAAGTGGCATCATTGAAAGAGCAAAGGGGCTGGCACCTGCGTCTTCTGGGTTAATGCTGATTCAGCCCTCAAATTTACGTACCAACTTAGCTCCAAACTGCTCTGCAAAGATTTATCTGGTACCATCAAGACTAGCAAAGTGAAGCCCCCTCTGGACAGAAAGGTGACAGACAAAATATGCCCAATGAGACACACATTTTTGGCCATGGCCAATAGGGGAATTTTCTTTGGTCTGACTATGCACATTTGGTACAAGGGTTTTCTTTATCTTTCCTTTTTCCCAGTAGGAAAGGGACAAATGAGAGGGAGAAAAAAAAATGCTTGTTAATTGAAAAGATAAAAAAAAAAACAAACAAACCCAAAAGACCAGTGAAGCAAATGTTCCAGAGGTTTGAAGGCCATTTTCAGGGAAGAGTTCCTTAAGCATTCTAAATGGTACTGGAAATAAATAAATAAATAAATGTGTGGCCCACTGAAAGGACTCTCTAAAAAACATTTGTTAAAAAGTCAGCCTTGTGCCCAGGGGCAGGGCTGCCTTATCTGATCTGTGCTGGCCTTGGCATTCCTTTCACTGTCCACTGTGACCCACACAAGAGCTGGGAGCCTTTGCAAAGAGGACAGCATGAGCAAAGAAGGGGCCAGTAGCTATGCTATTTACAGCAGTGCTGCATAATGGCACCTTGCAAATAGTTACTGGCCCAGAGAAGCAATAAGTAAAGCCAGGGGAAGGATTTTTAAAAACCTTACTGACCCCGTGCCCTTGGGTGGAGCTGTGTGGGAATGTTTTCTAATTAACTGCAAACCTGACCGAACAGACAAGGGAGTAATATGTCTGCTGGTACGTAAAGATGCTTCTCTTACATTGCAGACTCCCCATGCGACAGTACATTCTTCAGAGGTGGCAGATGCCTGGTTGGCTTGACATTCTATACCTGTGGGAACAAGATTACACAATCTCAGGAGCAGGAACCCTTTTACCTGTCTGTGACAGCAAATGTCTATGCACTGTGACAATTACTGCAAGGGGGTGTGTGGAAATGGGGGAAGCAAAGTTAAGGAAAATTGGCAGGTGGAAATCCCACTATTCAGGCTTGAAACCTTGCAATCTTCTTTCCCCTTCTTTCTACCCTGCCAGGCATCCTTCTGCCTCTAGCCCTGACCCTTCTCCAATGCATCCTCTGCATCACCACCTGCATAATCTTCCAAAGGTCCTACTCTCATAATTCTCCTGCTCCAACATCTCCAATGGGTTCCTACTTCACAGAGCCCAATTCCTGGCATTTAGTGTCCTCCCTCATCTGGCTCTAACTTACATTTCTTTCCATCACACTCCTGATCTTTTTTTTTTTTTAAAGCAATCGGGGTTAAGTAACTTGCTCAAGGTTACACAGCCAGTTATTTCTGGGTGTGGTGCTGAGTATCTGAGCCCAGATTTGATCCAGGTCATCCCGACACTGGAGCCGGTGCTCTTACTCGCTGAGCCACCTGGCCGCCCCTAAGCAATTGGGGTTAAGTAACTTGCTCAAGGTTACATGGCCAGGTGTTTCTGGGTGGGTGCTAAGTGTCTGAGCCCGGGATTCGATCTCCAGGTCTTCTCCACACTGGAGCCGGTGCTCTTACTCGCTGTGCTACCTGGCCGCCCCATACACTCCTGATCTAACGTTTGATGCTTCAGTCATACCAGACTGACAGCTCAAGTCCCTCTTGCCATATCTTTGTTTCCCCTATGCCCAGAATGGATTGTCTCCCCTCCCTGACCCTCCTGACATCCTTCTCTCCCTTTGGCGCCCAACGTGACTCATGAAGGTTTCTCTGAAGCATAGAATCTCAGACCTGAGACTCCTTCACTGACTCCAAGCTGTACTGAACAGGGATCCCTTCTGCAAGCTGCCTGAGCCCCACCTTGCTGGATCAGTAGAGTTGTCTAACCCTTCCTGCTTAGAAGCCACCTCTTTTTCCTCAAATTTCTTGTGAATTTCTTTGGCCTTCACCTGTTCTAATTTGTATCTGACCTATTTGGGCATATTTCCTTTGGTCCATGAGAGGACAAATTTCTTGAGGTCAGGGTCTGAGCATTAATCCCTTCTTTGAACACTGCTTTACACAGAAGTACTTAACATTTGTAGAATTCAACTGTCTTACATGTAAACTTGGCAGTAACTTGTCCTTTAAAAACAGATAACTACAGGAAAAATTATAACCACGTGCTGACTGGAAAGGTGGGTCCAAGAGCCCAGCCAGCCAGGCTATTGAAATGAAGATGAGAGGCCTCCACAAGTTCCTTGAGGGATCTGCTTAACAGAGGGCCCCCACCTAAAGAAGCATTTCACTTTCCCCCTCTTCAACCCGCTCACTGCACTCATTGCCAAGGGCTCACCCAAATGCAGACCTAAAGCTACTGCTTACCTAAGGGACAGCAAATGACCACGCAGGTTCTCAAGGACTAGAGGGACAATGAGTAGAGGAGGACAGAAACCTAGCTAAAGGAGAGAGGCCATGACTAGGGCAAGAACTTCAGAGCCCAAGAGTGAGGATCAGGACATCACCGGCTTTTCTCCGAAGGTGGAGAGCTTTCTAGTTTGGCTAGGATCTGGTACAGTGTTCTGTACAGAAAAGAGGCTATTTGTAGAAATACACTAGTTAAGTACAATCATCATTTATGAAGAGCCTGATTATAATGATGCTCTTTCTTAGTCAGAAATTTCCTGAAATAACGGAGGCGGCATAGGGGTAGGAACCAGGATATCAGATGAGGAGGGTTAGGAAATTAAAAAAACAAACAGATGTTAAATATTTAAAACAAGGATCAAATGAATGAGAAAATATAAAATCTGCATTTGACAGTTTGGAGGCAGAGAAGAAAGGACAGGTCAAAGTTAGGTGAATCCAGTGTCTGACTTGGGTCAAGTCAGGGACCAACAGAAGAAATGATCCTGAGGAAGGCCATGTCCTGCAGACCTGTGCAGGCTCTAAAAGAAGTCAAAAGATGGCTCAGCCCACAGAAACTACCAGGGCTAGGCACTTGCCAGCCTTGGCAGGTCAGGCCTTTCCTGGGGAACATGAAAACAGCTGGCTGGAAGGAAGCAGACCCTGTCCTCTGCCAGCTCCCTTCCCCTCCCCCAATCACTTCAACAAGTCATTACATTTAATGTCTGCCACGTTATCCTCCTGTGATTTCAGGGGCTCCTTGCCTGTCTCCCCCTTTTTCTGATTCAAGGCCTGAAATTCCTTTAATGAGGAAAAGGCCCTTCATTTCACAACTCATGAGTCTATTGAATTCAGCCAATATTTGCATGCATCACACTAGCTAATGAGAAAAAGTCCAAAGCCCAACAGTCCCTGCTCTCAAGGACCTTACGTTTTCTTAGGTGATACCACACAAGTGAAGAAACACATCACGGGTAGGAGATAAAGGGATTCTGGGATTTGGACATTTGGATCAAACTGAGAGCTTTGAGGAAAAGCTGGGGACAATGGGGAGGGATCTGGGAAGGGCTCCAGTGAGGGGGGTGTCTCTCAACTAAGCCTTGGGGGTAAGATGAGGACTTGGAGAGGCAGGTGAGACCCATGGAGAGAAGACCCAAAATGGCCGGTTAGAAGGATGGACTGCAAGGAAGTATATTCAATGAAGTCAGTCAACAAGTACTTAATCAAGGCCTCGGAGAATCAAGGCACAGTGGTGAGCAAATGGGAAGACGTCCTTTTTATTTTACTAAACAGGAAAGGACAGCTATCAAGACAACAGTGGGAGCTGAGGAGGAAGAGGAGACATGGCAGAAAGAGGCTGAGGACAAAAAGGAGGTGAGAGAGTTCTGCTTCCCATGGGCCCAATTTAATTTCAATTGGAAGGGCCCAATGGAAGCCACGTAAAGTCTGCATTGAGTTATCTGGCTCTCAGTACAGTGAAGGCAGATGGTTCTACCTGACACGAATTCACCTCTCCAGTACAGGGCACACAAAGGGAGAAAGGGCTGATTTCAGGAAGAGACTAATTACTGCTGACAGAACAAGAAGGGGATCTGAACCTTCTGAGAAAACGTTCATGGTGATCAGCGGGTTTGAAGAACCTCACCTCAAGTGCACTGGGGATTCTCAGAAGGTACCGTCAGGTACATTCTATGCTTAGAACCGATGCCGGCCACGTCTGGGTCAGTATCCTAAGGCCAGCAGCCTTTAGTCCCAGCCTAGCTCCACTGATACTAGCCTCCCCTGTTTTGTTCACCCAAGGAGGGAGAGGCTTTCAGTGAAGCTACTAAGACAGTGAGCAGAGAGGAGGATGGCTTGGTCAAACTAGAATCCAAAAAGGAGGGCGATCTTGACAGCTCCAATGCTTTCTGAGAGCGTCAGACGGCCAGACGTTGGCGCGTAAGCACTTTAGAAGCCATTCTCATATGACTGCTGTATAGCACCAAGAATAACAATGAATGTGTGTTCGTGAGTCTTGGAGAGGCAGCATCCCTAAGGCCTACATTCATTCAAAAAGGTCTAAGAGAAAAAGAAAAGAGAGCAAATATGGACTTAAGTCTCTTTGTGACACCAGTAAGGCTGGTTCTCTAACAGCAACTAACACAAATTTTTACAATACATAGTTATTTAAGGGAATAATGGGAAATGTGCATAACATTTTACATAGCAACTTTTATATGAGACTGAACCCAAGTCTGATCCTCTTACCTCTAGGCAAGGACCAATCAATGAAACCATCAAGGTATAGACACTGGCATGGTTGTAATCAGAGACCACACCCACCCACATTTAAGGCTGTACATATGTTCTTCTGTGATTGGCATCTTTCAAATAGACATCCAACACACACGTAGAAAAAGAATATTTGCATATGTACTTGCAATTTCTTGGAAGCTGTGGATTTGCCCACATTTGAAAGAGGAACACTAACCAATTCCTTTCTCCCTTTATAAAAGCCTCAGACCCACAGATAAACAAAAAGGCGCTACCTAAAAGAAAGCCAGTCTAGCCAACCACCAATCAATACACTACAAAACTGTAAGAGCCAGGGTTACTTCCCACCAGCAACTAATGAGTTTTATTTTTTAATTTAGAAAATGTCGCTATGATTACAGACTATTCCCCCTGGCTGATAATTTAATCATGAAAATATATCACAGTTCCCTGAAGCTATTTCCAAAATAAAGAACTAACTTTGGGTGTTTGTAGGTTTCTTGGCCTGATTGCTGATTACAAAACAAACCATTTTTGCACATCAACTCCTGGAGATGGGCTTTTTAAAGTGTTCCTGGTTGATTTCCCTGTCCTTATTACTAAAAGGATAGCCATCCAACAGCATGTGTTCAGCAGCCACCGTGTCCCAAGTGGCACATAAAGATGTAAATAAAATTCCCTCTGAGCCATTGGATCGGGAATGTGAAGCTCCGGTGAGTCTCCATCAAGACGAAGACACAGAAAAGTGCTTTCCCTTAGTCTTCTGACCTTCCCTGCAGCCTGTGCCCAATAAACCATGGCCCTGGCGGGGCATTTCATGACTGTTTATTTTTCTTTTCACTATTTCTTTCTGCCTTTTCGTGCCTGGGCAGAAGAGTCAAGATTATGGAGAGAATCAACAGTGTCTCTCTTTCTACTGTTCATTGGGAAGTGTGGCCTTTCCCTACTTCTATGTGAACAGATTTCTGCCTCCGAGCCGAGAGTAAAAGTCCCTGTGAAAGGCGCCCGGCCTGGATGCCTTGGAATCCCTTCTCTTGGAATCGCTGTGAAGAAAAGGGGTCCAGCTTGGCCAGCCAGGAGCCCTGCCACTTTCTCCTTTCCATCCCCCCCCCCCCAATCAATGACTTACAAAGGTCCATAATGTGGTTCCTGCAGATGGCACAGTTGTCAACCACAATATCCCAGGCCCAGAGGGCCACTGCATTCCACTGTGAAGAGAACAGAGGGGACAACAATGCACACTTACTGCACAATTCTTATAGGCAACACATCCATCTTGCTGTACCAAACTGCAGCTAGCATTTCTTCAGCCAAATGGATCATCAAGTCGGAGGAGCCTTTATGTGACAAAAGTTACCCTAGTCTAAATCAAAGGGGTCCATTTGGAAACGACTACCCCCTGCCAACTCCCCAAAAGGCTGAAACAGGCCGAGCCAAGGAATAATGAGCCATTTCTTAATTAGCTTTCCCAAGTGCCAGACGCCCGAGGGGCTCCAAGACCCATGGGGGGCTCCAGGAGCTGGGCTGCCCTCCGCAGAGGCTGCCCAAAGGGCTAATCCTGGGATGAGACCCCGGCATACACGGGCTTGGGAACTGCCCCTTCATGCTTCTAAATCTCCTAAGTCCCAAGTGATGGGCGGGCTCAGAGGCCGGTGCCCCTTCCAGATCGGGTGGGGTCTCTAACTCCCCCCTCCAGGGGTCCCCAGTTCTGCTCCTCAGTGTGACTGCGGCTTGGGGGGGCACTGCGGCACCAGCTGCACCCCCAGGCGCCCCTTCC
>NW_027186376.1:1821696-1822200 GCF_028583685.1 Petaurus breviceps papuanus | reverse complement strand
CCAACAACCGCCGCGCCCATTGGTCCGTCCCGCTTCCTCGCCGGGCAGCCTCGCCGACGCCCATTGGGCCGCGGCCCCGTCCATCCCCGCCGAAATCCCGCCCACTTCCGTTCTCCTGTGGAGAACCGGGTACCCCAGCAACGCCGGGGAGCGGAGGCCCCCCAGCCCAGCCGTCCCCCGTTCGGTCCTGCAAGCGGACCCGCGCCCCGCCGGCCCCTCTGAGGGAGGCGCCGGGCAGGTCCGACCTTTTTCACTTCAAAGCGCTTCTTGCCGGCGCCGCTGTTGGTGCCGCTGGGGGTGTCCACATCCATCGCCGCCGCCATTTTGGAAAGCGAGTGCCCGTCGCGCGCTCACTGCGCCTGCGCGGCGGCGCACGCCTCCCCCCTCCCCCCCCGGTCCTCCTCCCCCCAGGTTGTCACTGGGGTTGCTCAACCCCCAGAAGGGGCGGGGCCGGACAGGGAGGGGTCGATTGAGCCCAGCTGAAACTGAAAAGCCCACCCCCCC
>NW_027186376.1:1786486-1821596 GCF_028583685.1 Petaurus breviceps papuanus | reverse complement strand
CCCCCGACCCGCCCCGGCCCTAGTACGCACTTGCAGACACGTACCCGCGCGCGTGCACACGTACGGCACCTCCACCTACGCAGTCTCCCCCCGCCCCCGCGAGATCCGGGGGCCCCACGGGACCCCCATGAGCTTTCTGGGACCCCAGAACTCCAGCGTCCCCCTTACACCTCCAAACCCCCATCCTCCAAGATCGTGTCTTCTTCCTGGTCCCTGATGAGAGGAGACCCCGCTCAGCCCCTCCCAAAGAACCCTCGAGACTCCCCTCGGGCCCCCAATCTCGTTTCCCTCGTTACCCCCGTACACGCCGTTCCCCTAAAATCCCTATCTCCATCCTGGGTCTTCGTTGCACCCCTAAAGGACTCTTCCACCCCTCTCTAATCCCCAAGTCTTCTCCAGGACGCCCCCGCTACTGCCCCCCCAATATCTCCAAGATCGGACCTTTCTTGGGACCCAGCTACCTTTCCCGAAGCTTCCTCCACTGTCTCACAACCCTCAAGGGTCTTTGGGGTCCTTGAATCTCCTCAGTTTCCTGTAGATCCCCCCCCCAACTCCACAAAGCCTTCATATCCCTCGGGGGTCTCCACATTTCAACAATCTCCTTTTCATCTTTCACAAGAACCTACAGCGTCGCCCGTCACCCCCAAATCTTCCGGATACAAAAACCCATTCCTTCACAACCGGCCCTTCCTCTTCCTCTAGCTTTCATAGCCTTTTTCATTTAGAGCTAGAGGCGAAGAGCCCCCCTCCCTCCCATCCCTCTCTAATAGGGGTCTTCAAGCAAAGGCTGTGCAAGAAGGGCCCTTTGGAGAGGGGAGCACCTCTGTTCACCGTCTTGCTGGCGCCGAGGTTGCTTCCAACCCAGAAACTGATTCTTTGAAATTTGAGGCTTTGAATATGTGACCCCTTGATGAGACTAACTGACCCACCACCCTCGTTACTTTTACAGAGGAAATTGAGACCTAGAAAAGGAAAGGTAGCAGAATTAGGATCAACTGCCCGTTTTCTAATTCCAAATTCAGCCTTTCCCCTAGGGTTTCGTTCTCTCCGTAGCTCTGGAAATGCTGCTTTGGGTTAACAGTTACCACCTTTCCTCACCTGCCAGGTGAAAGAACTGTGCAGTGTTAAAGTGGGCAGGTGCTCTGGGAGGCTATCATGACCCAAGACAACCTCCTCCCAGCAAGCTTGGACGGCTGGAGGCCAAGGGAAAGCCAGGTCCCTGTCGCTGGATGCCTGTTTTTCAGACATTCAGAGTTTTGGTGTTGGGAAATGAGATCTAGAACATACTTTCCTACACTAAACAGAACAGGTCTTCTCCAACCTCCTTTTAAAAAGCCAGAGATAGGTAGATACATAGGTCTAAAGGTAAGTAGATACAGATGGTGCATATTATAGATGGACCAGTTATTAAACATTTGCTGTGAGCCAGGAATGTGAGCTAAGCAGTGAGCTCACTGCAGACAAGTGTGCACACTTTATGCCTTCCCAAAATGCCACTGGACATGACAAGATGGGATATTTTTCTTTATGATTTTTTATAAGGTATATTTCAATTTCCTTGTAGCTGTTGACAGGTTTCATGCTTGGTCATTCCTGTATTCCCAGAGTTTACTTGGCAGAAAGCACTTAAATACTTCATTCATTCTTTCCTCCTCTCTCTGGGAGCCACTTTAAGCAGCTAACCCACATTTCTAATCGTCTTGCCCATTGGGGCCATTTCTAAGTGTTTTTCAGGTTTCACCTTGACCAGACTCCTCCACTCTAACAAGTTGGAATCCTGATGGCAAACTCATGACTCAGAGGCCTTCTCTTGGTCAAGCCCCTTCATTTAACAGATGAGAAAACCAGGTTCCAGGGAGGTTAGAGCAGGGTTTTGAACCCAGGGCCTCAGAGGCACAAGATTCATTGGATTCACTCTCCAGTTCGAGGCTTTCATGGATTGAAATCTGCTCTCAAGAAAATAGGACAGGAGCAGACTGTGACCACGGGAGGCCTTGCAGTGATTACCTTCCACAGAGGCTGCTGCCTGTGCTCCATTTCCTTGTCTTACTCATTGCTCTGGTGCCAGCATTGGACAAACACAGAGCCATCATGGGGCGAGCCCAGCCTTGCAGAGACACTGAGGCTGTAATACATGGGCTGTGCTGATCCAAAGAGCTTTTGTTGGTCAAGTTTTAAGATGATAATTATTCCTTATCCAAGCAGGGGCTAAAATCCCAGCCCCAAAGGCTTATTTCTTATTTCCTCTTAGGATCAGGGCAGGTGATGGGCTCCCCGTGTCCTGCCCTGGTCAGGCCACACCTGGACCATCTTGTTCAGCAGGAGGGTAGGCCGGGAATGGGGCCACCTTTTAGGATGGGTGAAGAGGGCACCCAGATTGAGCCATCTGAACATCACTGAAGGAACTGGCCATGTTTACTCTGGAGAAGATAAAGGCTCCTTGTCTCACAAGTGTCTGAAGGGCTGATTTAGGGAAGAAGGATGAAGTTTGGTCTGCTTGGCCCCAGAGTCCACAGACCCTGAAGAATTGTTAGAGGCAGATTCTGGCTCTGCATCAAGGGGAACTGATGAGAGCGTAGCAAAAGTAGAGGGGGCTGCTTGGGGGTAATGGGTTCTTCTTGGGAGGTCTTCAAAGGCTGGACAGGGCCATATGTTGAATGGGGCTTTTGTGGACGTGATTCATTCAGAGGTTAGCAGACAGATTAGATAGTTCTTTCTACTCCATCATGACAGTTTCCTTCCTATTATCACAGAAAGTTGGGATGGGAAAGAGCCTTAGCGATCCCTTTGTCCAGTGCCTTCATTTCAAAAGGGCCCTCAAGAAGCGAACTGCTCAAGGTCACACAAGCCAGGGAATGTGAGTCTGGACCAAGATCCAGGTCTGAAGCCTAGAGAACTTACCACTCTCCACCTTCCTTCTGGAAACCCCTCTGGGGTTGACTGGAAATAGCCGCACCTGACAATTTCATGCTTCCCATGATTTAAGTCGTGTTTTTTTTTTTCTAAGAATGGAGGTTGGGGAGCCACTTGAGAGACAGGAAAGCTCTGCATCTCCTTTTTCTTTCCTGTATATCCATGTACATTATCCAACATCCACTGTTAAGCACTGCCTTGGGCACTGAGATTTGCCTGGTCACATAGTGTAAGAAGTGGGACCTGAATCCAGATCTCTCCCAGATTCAAAGCTTGGTTTTCTGTGTTCTATGGTGGAATGCCTCTCACTTGTCATGTTAGCTTAGAGATCTTGCCTTTGTCTCCAAAGGGTTTTCCCTGGAAAGCTTATGACACATGCTCGATGTTCCATTCAAATGGGAATCCTTGTCCACCCTCCTGCTTCCCTGCTTCCATGCCTTTTCTAACCCTTCTCTCAGATCTGGAAAGGACTACACCCTATATTTTGATGGCCTTTCTCCCTCCTTCAGTGCCTAAGACAGAAGTCACCTCATTCAGGAACTTCTCTGACCCCATTCTACCAAAAAAAATGATCTTCCCTGTGGCCAGTTTTTCGGACTAGGGCAGGGTTGGGGAACCTTTGGCCTTGAGGCCACATGTGGCTCTCTAGGTCAAGTATGAACCTTTGACCAAATCCAAACTTCATGGAACAAATCCCCTTAATAAAAAAGGATGTTTTGTAAAACTTGGACTCAACTTGGGCTGCACCAAGGACCTAGATGTCTGCTCACTGGATCCCTGAGCTAATGAGTGCTTTGTGAAAAAGGAATTACTTACACCTTTAATCCCAGAAGAAACCTTTGGCTTCTGAAACATGACAATGAGGCCAGAAGCAACATACAGTATATTGCAGTTTAATTTTTAAACACTGGTAACAATTTTTTCCCTTGTTGGGAAATACCTGATATCTTGGTGGACAAGTCTTTACAAAGTAACAGCATTTTATCCAAATTCAATATTCATAGCACGTATAGTAAGTTCACAAAACTGTCAGAATGCTGGTTGAGATCAGCTACTCCGTGAGGAGACCACTGCTATGAATGTGCCATGATTTCCCCATGGGTACAGGAAGCAGAGGACAGTCAGGAACACCCAGCTGTTCCGTGAACTTGGGAAGGGCCTCGGAATAAGAGAAGAGACAGTCTTCCCCCAAGGGAGCCATGAGGTATTTTTGTGATCCAACCTTTCTGTCCTGTTCCAGTTAAGGACTGGCCTAGCACAGCATCTGAGCAAACTCATCAGCTTAAAGGGACACTACCCTCAGGACAAAGGTTTTGTTAGTTCTAGTCTGATTTTAACACTGTTTGACTAAATGGCAAAAATGAGACCAAAATCAAAAAGCCCCCCAAGCCTCAGACTGCCTACCCACCTCCTCAAAAGCAACAGCCGATTTCCTCTGCTATTGCTGGACCTTCTCTCTGCCACCATGGGAAAAGCAGAGGAGCTTTCTGTGGCTGGAGCTGAGCAAGCCCTAAGTCCCTGAGGGACTCACCCGGCGCCTTTGAAGCCAGACTCTGATACATCTTAAAATGACCCTTGCTCTCAGTGAGGAGGGGAGGCTTTCTAGAATGAATTCCAACACAGATGCTTTGAGATCTGACACCCCCACCAAATGGCGACATCTCAGCAGTGGGGCTGCTGCTTTCTCCTCTCTTCACCCAGAAACCAAGGAGGAAAAAACCAGATTCTTTCCTGATATAAATACAAGTAACAATGGCCACCTTGAAATAACAACTTCACTGTGCGTCGATGCAGTGTTCCTCAAAGTTTTCTCAACCCTCACTCAGGAGAAAAACGAGTAAAAGTCTATTTGAGTTTCTTCCCTGTCACTGCCTAATCAAGTTTTCACATGGGGGTGCAGGTGGACATGGAAAGGATCTAATACTTTTCTGGCTGGAAGATGGCATCTTTATGGGATGCACCCAGGCTGTACCCTGCGTAGAACAACAATCTGCTCTCCAAACCCCAAAGCTAGCAAAGCCAGATACCTCACAGAACAGTCTTCGAGATGACTGTGCTTGGCTTTGACCTTGAGAGCACCAGTCGTTCAGTTCAAGTATCCAGGAGGAGCCAGTGGGGGTGCTGGGAAAGACTGAACAATGGCCAGAACATCACCCCAATTCTGCTAGAAGGCACACTTTGAGCTCTAGGGCCCAGAACCAAGAACCCAGTGACTTGAAAGTTTCTTTGTGAGGGAATGAGGAGGTAAGTATCAAAGCAAGCAAGTGTTCTGCCCAAGACTGGCTGGCTTCTTAGCCAGAAAGTCGAAGACTTGTTACTCTGTGTTCTTTCACAAGGAATGCTATGTAGAAAGAAAAGGCAATCTTTTATTCAAGGACCCCAAGTAAAAAGAAGCCCTTCTGCCTTGCCTGTCTCATCTTCTCCATTTAAGGTGGGGGATGCCAAGGCCAAGTTGGGGCCCAGGCGAGGGAGTGTGTGCTCACATGCGTGCTCAGGGTCAGGGCTCTAAAGGGACGTCTCAGCTCTCCAGGCCTCCTTGTGGACACCTGCTCCAGCTGTCCAGCCGCCATGGGCCCCATCTCGGAGGAGATGGGGGGAGGGCAGCCCGGATATAATTTGTAACACTCTGCCTCTGTAACATTATCCTTGCCTCCCAATGGAGCGCCTGCCCTTGGCTTCCTCCATATCTCTCTCCAGTCTTCCTATCAGATAGGCACCCTTCCAGGGCTTCACAAAGGGTGTCACTTCTCAAGCTCGTTGCCCTGATGTGTTTATTAAACAATCCACGGCCCGTTTACTGGCACTTCGTGAAGTTGGGGCTTTGATTTTTGCCCTGACTCTTAACCCTTTCTTAATACTTCCTCCCTTTCCGGGCCCCAGCACCAAGGCCAGAGCTGGGTGTGCCCAGAGGGGAGCAGGGACAGCTGAAGGCTCATCAGAGGCTTTATCAGCATCAGCACTGCCCTTAGCCAAGTAGTGGGGGAGATAGCAAGTCTCCCCTGCTCAGACTATGCTGCAGCCTCAGGAAGGAGGCAGGTGACATCACTGTGCTAACCGGCCAGAGAAGAGAGGGGACCTGACCAAGGAATGGGAACCACTCAGGGAGGGTTAGCTATAGGAAGGCATGAGAAGGTGAGGAAAAGTGTGGCTTTTCAGGGTCTGTCCAGAACCAAGCACCTCTCCTGTCCTCTAAGCCACAAGAGCAGACAGAATGGACTCCAAGCCTTCACATGCACCGAGGCTGTAGCCTCACCAGACAGTCAACCAGAGTCCTGGACATACAGCGGTCAGCTGAAGGCTTTTGGTTGTGGACTATGGGCAACAACAGGCATAAGGCCCCATTCACCCAACTGAAGACCCACGGGAGAGAAGCAGAGGAGAGAGGAAGGAGAAGCCAAGAGCTTCCTGCCTGATTTCCAGGTCAATGACTGTGGTCTCTAGGGCAGGTTCAGGCAGTGAACCCTCAAAAAACACATCATATGGAAGCCTTAAGGATGGAGCCCCTGGAAGCAGGAACACAGAGGGCTTGATTGGGAGGGCAGGAGATGGGCATCTTTTTTCTGCCTTTGACAATGAATGATTTACTAATTAAAGCCAAGGGGAGATGGTTACCTCACCCACCCTTTACCTTTAAACCTTATGCTGGCCTAAGTCACTACCGGTGTGCAGACAGTTCCTTGTTTTTCCAGAGCTATGTTCATGTATAGTTGAATAATTCCCTCTTCAGGCTTCCCAAGTATAAAAGGAAAATGTCCACATAAGGACTCCTCCCCTACTCCCAAAGAAGGAAGTATATACCTATATATATGCATATACACATATATACGTATATGCATATACACAGAATGAGGATCCTGGAGGTGTGTGTGTGCAGACACAGGTGCAGAGGTCAGGAGCCCCGGTCACAGATCTGCTCTATGTGGTGCATCTCTTTGGGACAATCTGCAGACAGGATGAGCGGCGAGCCCTCAGTCACCACCACATCATCCTCAATGCGCACACCGAGGCCTCGGAATCTCTCAGCAGCGTCACAGTCATCTTCAGGAACGTAGATGCCTGGGAACAGAAGAAAAGGGGAGGGACACAGTGACTGCCCAGGAGAAGAGAAGGCAGCACAGGACAGCTGCCAAAGCAGCTGTAACTAGAAAAACCCAAGCTTCTTGTAACCATATAAAGAAATACTCCAAGGCACTAAAAACGAGAGGAAGGCAAACTCAAGCAGCTCTGAGGTCACACCCATGTCACCTCCACTGTGCTGTTGGATGGTCCAGCTGTTCTGGAAAGGAACTGAGAAATGGGCCCCCAAAGTCACTAAACTGGCCCAGAAACAACACTGCTAGGCCTATACCGAAGAGATCATCTTCTGTGTAGGAAAGTACAGCAGCTCATCACAGTACTGAGACAGAAGTGAGGGGAGGACTCGTCAGCTGGGGCGTGGCTGGACAAACTGCCGCGTATGTAAGGAAGGGAACCCAAGCGCATTTCGGTGGGAAGACTTGAAGACGTGAACTGGTACAGAGTGAGGTGGACAGAACCAGGAGAAGGCACACTCGGACATCTGATCGGAGGGGCTCAGGTGCTCCGACCACCGTTCCAGGGGTTGATGCCCGATGAAGAGTTGATGGAGTTAGGACTGAAACCTATTTTGGACGTGGCCAGTATGTAAAGTGTGTGACTGGCCACTAGGGAGGGAGAACAAAACACAAGCTTCTGCCACCTTCCCTGCACAACAAATACCGCTGTGGCCGAGGCTTAGCTAGGTTCCTCCTGACCCTGGAAGTGAAGGCATGGCATGTTTCTGGTGGGCTGGAACTAAAAAGGGCCAGGGGAAGACAGTCCTATTTCCTGCATCTCTGTTGACTCTGCTTCTTGCCACTGTCCATGAAACAAGCTCACCAGGTCCTGAACAGGGGACATTTGTGAGGATGTCACTGAGGCAAAGAATGTGAGGGTGAGGCTGCACCACCCAGGACCAAGAACTTCACTTGACCTTCGAAATAGTTTCAATGGGAGAAGAGAGATAGGAAGGATCTAGCACAGATGCCACAGAACACTTCCCATGAGAAATGGCTTTGACATTTTCCCTTCTGTGGCCTCAAGGGGAATAATCAGGCAAAAAATGAAGCAAAAGACAATTCCACAGCGCACCTCCCTAAAGCCCCCTGGACCCACTCCATGGGGCAGGGAGCAGCCTGGCTTCTGAAATGCCACAACCAAGATGGGACCACAGTGGTCAAAGGGCAGGCTGGATCCACTGGGTTTGCAAGCCTTTCCAGCTCCAATCTCTGCAATTTCATAACTGAAAAGTTTAATCTCAGATGGAGTAGCTGGAGGTGGAGATCACTGGTTCATGAGCTAGAGACGGCATGTGCAGCCGTGGCAGTGCCCCAGATTTCACTCCCAAAATCACAGCATCAGTCACATCAGGGGACCCATTAGACATTCACACCTTTCTCTGAGGCAAATGAGAAAGCACAGGGAAATGTCGAGAGGCAAGGGAAAGCTGGGTAGTCCTGCAGGGTGCCCTGAGGAGGTGCTGTGGATGAGAACGGGAGGATCTGCCAAACAAGCCACTACCTGAACAGCTGTGGGGCCTGTACAGAGTGCAGGCAGCCTTGGCCTTGTGGAAGCGCTGAGCTAGGGAAAGGAGGACAAAACGCATGTCTCACCACCTGCTGCGATGGCTCCGCAACAGTGGACTCTGAAGCTTACATAAAATGGAAGACTTCAACGAGGTGTTCAGTTTAATCTTGGACTGATAGGGCTGTATAAATAATGCTCAAAGTCTCACACAATAAGAGGCAGCTGGGTGGTACAGTGGATAGAGCCCCTTTCCTGGAGAAATCCAACCTCTGATACTAGCTGTGTGACCCTGGGAAAGTCACTTCACCCTGTTTGCCTCAGTTTCCTCATCTGTCAAATGAGCTGGAGTTTGCCAAGAGGACCCCACATGGGCCATGATATTCCGAGTCCCCTCCCCCTTCTACCTGGCTCGATACAGGTGAGACCTGGACCCTTGAAGAGCACCACACCATCCATGAACTGACAATTTTATCCAGGATCAGAGACCAAGAGGCCTGAAGAGAAACGAGGCCTGGGAAAACGCTGAAAGTCAGTATGTAATAAAGGAACCTCACTGTGGCAAAATACAATGGAAAGCACCCACGGTCTCTCAGCTGAATGGAGGCCAGCTACTTAGCTGGTTAGATGAGGGAAGGGAGGGAGGAATTCAGGCTGTATTTCAGCCTTGTCCGTCTCAACTTGAAATACGGATTCCTATCTAGAGTGCCTAGCATGTGGCTGGTTCTTAATCAGTGCTTACTGATTGACTGACTGATTTGTCTGGAAATGGACCATCTGATTCTGAAGGTCAATGGCACAGCCCTGATAGGATTAGGGTCCCCAGGTAGCAGAAGACTCTTAAGGAGATGTTTGGGTCTAGGCTACTTGGGCCAGAGGAACCCCAAGACCCTGACCACAAGTCCAAGGGAGATGAGAATGATTCCTATAACATCTAGGGGTACGTTTGAGTGGCAGCATGGGAAGCCCCTGCCCCCCCAAACAAAGAATTCCTCGAGTTTTCTGAAATGACCCAGACCACCTGAGGGAATCCACAGCTTAATCTAGAACCATTTTTGCTTTGACAGGTACCAGCTGTCCCCAGGCCACTGTCAGGGAGAAAGGGGTCAGTCACTTCCAAGATGAACAATGCTGACTTGGGATGGCTCGACAGTGCAGTTCGGCTTGCAGGGTGGCAAGTAGCCAAGGGAATGCCGGGCCAGGTGATGACTCCATCACTATCACGGTCTGGCAAGCTGATGCCGCAGAGTGGGCTAGGCAAGGACAAAGGGGGCTTCCCAGACACCAGCGTGCATGCCTGCTAACTAGGCTGGCTATATTCATTCTCCCCAAGGGAGTGGGACATGATGACCTGCTCTTGAAATCCTGACTTATCTCTACATCCAGCAGAGATCAGACTGAGGAAGAGAAAGCAGAAGATGGGCAGCCATAAGGAGGAAGATCCTAGCGGACTGAGCTAAGAGCCACCCAGGAGACAACTGTGCCATTCCCAAACTGCCCAGCTCCATGTCCCGAAGTCTGCCCACACCCCATAAGGTTCCTAAGGTGCTGTAGGCTCCTTCCTGTGTGGAAACCTGAAGCACTGGCTGCTCCCCCTGCACACAAAAGCAGGTGCTGAGGACTTCCCTGGATGCCCTCTTTGTGAGGAGCCAGCGTGCCCCTGGGCAAGGACCCTCGCCTATCAGGAGAAGCGACGGGCTTAAGGCCTGGGTTCTGGGACCCTTGACAGGTTGCCCCACTTGAGGGGGGACACTCCAGGAGTGGAGGTAACCCTCACGAAGGAGGGTTACAGTAAGAAAGCTGGTTGTAACTGGTGATTACCTGTTGATCATCTGTCCCTGGTCCCACATACCTGGGGCCCAATGGTCCCACTGGGGAGATTCCCATTTGCTGGACATTATGCAATCCAGAGAACAAACAAGGCTGGGAGATGGGCCCCAGCTGTTCCTGGATGGACTGTCTCTGCACGCATCCCTTCTCCTTGGAGGGCATCAAGCACGTGTCTCAGACAACAGGGAACACAGACTTCCAGCTTGGGCCAGAGCTGCCAACAGTGTCTCTAGCTCCTTTCCTGGGAGGGCTGGCAGCTAAGAAGCAGGGCAGGGTCTCCAATGGCTGCTCCTCCTCCAGTGCCTCAGCCAAAGGGTGGGAAGACATGGGTAGGGAAGGGACGGGGCAGCTGGATGGGACAGCAGCCAATGATGGCCCTGAGGCCCGTGGTGCCCCCTCACTTAATGGTTCCTTAAGGGGTGTAGTTAGCAGACCTGGGGGCTGCTCGCCCCTGCCAGTGCCCTCTGCCCTCCTCAGAGCAGAGAGGCACAGCCTTAACTCAGACCTGGTCTGTGCCTTGGGGATGGTTGTGCACCACACTGCTTCCCCTCTCTGAGACCAGAGGTGACAGCTGAGGAGGTAGACCTCTGGTGAAGATGATCTGGTCACAGAAACGGGGTGGAGAGAGGCGGCAGAGGACTACTCTCCCCCCCCCACCCCTGCCCCTGCCCTGAGTCTTAGAGATGTGGAAACGAGCTGCTCGAAGCCCCAGAGGGAAAGACTCGAGAGCAGATGTCCCTGGACTACTCCCATGCCAGGGGTGTGCATTCTCTTTACATGTACCAGCCCCTAATGGCTGTAGGTAATGAAGAGACCTTGAGAGGCAGAGAGGCCAGAGAGAGGGCCTTTAAGCCCAGGCAAGGTTCCCAGTCTGCCCTGTGGTCCTCCCCAGGCATTCCCCTGACCCATGAAGTCCCTGGTCTGGCTTCACGTGCAAGGAGGGATGCCTCGGGAGTGTGGAGCAGGGGCTGCATTTCTCTTCCTTGAGCTCCAGAGCAGAGGGATGACTGTTTTGGAGAGGCTGCTGCTTCTCCTCGGCTGAGAAGACACAATCTAAGCATATTCCCTTTCGAGTATGCTCAAGGTCAAAGCTTCCCGAAATGATGTGGAGACACGGTGCTCTTACCTGGCTCGATGGTGACCACCATGCCGGGCTGGAGAGGCAGGGAGCGGGACATGTCTGGCGTGTCGTGGACGTCCATGCCGAGGTAATGGCCGACGTGATGGGGGCAGTACTTCCGAGCTGCCTAGAAAAGCCAAGGCCTGGAATTTACCTGACATTAAGACACAGCTCGCCTCTCCTCTCCTGCACCTCCACGGCCCCCCAGCTAGAGCCTGGGGCCCCACCACATGTGTTCAGTGTTCAGTGCACACCACTGTCCACTCAGGTCTCCCTGGGAGGGGATCCTGGGCTGCTACAGATGGCTTTCTGCCCCATTCCCTCAGCTTAACCCCACCCCTGAGGAACACTCAATTCTGAGAGGCACCAAACAAACTTTCATTCATTCTATGAAGATAATATAGGATTTTTTTTTTAAAGCCTTCCTTAGGAATTATGGTAAAGAGCAAAGTAAAGTGAGTCACTTCCCAGCTGCTAAATGACCAAAGAAAATGAACAGGCATTTTTCAGAAGAAATCAAGGGTATCAACAGTTATCAATATGGAAAAAAAGCTCCAAATCACTACTGATTAGAGAAATGCAAATTAAAATAACTCTGAGGTACCACCTCACACACCTATCAGATTGGCTAATATGAGAGAAAAGGAAAATGATAAATGTTGGAGGGGATGTGGGAAAACTGAGACATCAATGTACTGTTGGTGGAGTTATGAACTGATCCAAACATTACAGAGAACAATTTGGAACTCTATCCAAAGGGTTACAAAACTATGCATACCCTTTGACTCAACAATACTACTACTGGGTCTGTATCCCAGAGAGATCAAAGAAAAAGGGAAAGGACTCATATGTTCCAAAATATTTGCAGCAGCTCTTTTTGTGGTGGCAAAGAACTGGAAATCAAGGGGATGCCCATCCACTGGGGAATGGCGGAACAAGCTGTGGCATATGATTGTGCTACAAGAAATGATGAACAGGGCGCTTTCAGAAAACCCTGGGCAGATATTTATGAAGTGATGCAACAAGGTGAAGTGAGCAGAACCAGCAGATCACTGCACACAGTAACTGCCACACTGTGCAAAGATCAGCTGTGCATCACTTAGTTATCTGGATCAGCAGTGACCTAAGATAATTCCAAAGGATCCATGATAAAAAAAATGCTGCCCACCTGCAGAGACACAACTGATGAACTCTAAGTGCAGAGTGAAGTATCTTTTAATTAACTAAGTGATTGATTTTCTTGCCTCTTTTTCCCAATGTGGCTAATGTGGAAATATGTTTTGCATGACTTCACATGTACAATGGGTCTCATATTGCTTGTATTCTCATGGTGGGGGTGGGAGAGGAGGCTGGAGGGAGGAAATTTGGAACTCAAAAATTTGAAAAAGCCCCAAAGGATTGGGTTAGATATTCTAGGATGACAGGAAAAAACTAGTAAAGTAAAAACATCCCCATCAGGCGGCCACTTCCCTCCTGGTGATCAGGTGCTGTTCTTCTTTGGACAGCTGGTTCTCATGCCCCTCCCTCTGAAGCTCTGAGTTATTTCACACCTGCCCAGGCTTCAGTCTGAGGAGGGAGCTTGTTACTATTACTAACTCATTCCTTTTGGCTCTGTGTTAAGCATTCACTAGCAGATTAGACTGAGACTACTATTTACTAAGTTGCCTGAACTGGGAGGAATTTAGTTCTTTTGTTTTCAGATAAAAATGGCTCAGGAAACTTGACATTTTCAGGGCACAGGGAGATCCAGCTCTAAATATTTGCTTGATGTAACCTGCGATTTTTCCAAAACAGAGTCTTTTAATTTATGATAAATTCTATTTGTCTGAGATCTTGACAAAATCTTCCAAAGGACAACATTAATCCTGATGGCCTTCAAGCACAGTGGGTAGCACACAATAGGAGCTTAATAAATGCACATGCTCATGCACTCGCTCTCTCAGAACATTAACTAGTCTAAGCAATGAGGTCCCCTAACCGGTTTCACTACAAAGAAATCTGACCAACCTGTGCCTGGCCCTTTACAAGTACCCATAAACCACCATCTTGGTAAGGGATGAAGGGTTCATGGCAGACAGGTCTGCCCCCTGCTGGCAGAACCAGCTATTGCCTCTCCCTGTGCACTTCAGATCATCCTCAGCCCAAAGGAGCCTGGCTAGGACACCCTGGGATCGGGGTCCAGCTCCAGGGGCGACACTGCAGGCCTCGGCCCTGGCCCCTGAGCTGGAGGGGCCTAGAGCGAGGCCGTCCGGCCGGCCGGCCAGCAGAAGAGTCGTGCGTGTACCTTGATGATGCCGTTGGCTCTGAGGCTGGTCACCAGCCCAAGCTCTTGCAGCTTCTGCCCTATCAGACCCAGCATGTGGTTGTAGATGTTCTCCAGGCTCCTGCCAGGGCGGCAGAGGGCCAGGCATGCCTTCTGGATGTCCAGCACGGCTTCATAGAGTTCCGCCTGCGCCGCAGAGAACCTGCAGAGAAAGGGAGAAAGAAAGGGTCGCTTGACCACCACCAAAACAGAACAGGGGAAGACAGGTCAGGGGAGCTTGAAGAGGGGTGAGGATGGCTGCAGCACCAAGGACGACCGAGGAAAGAGCCTGGGCCTCTCAGTACGGCCCCAAACGACTACACGGGTGACCACAGGCAAACCCTGTGATCTCTCTGGGCCTTGCCTGCCTCATCTGTGAAAGAAGCAAGTCACACTGGATGGCTCCCTGACGCAAATCTGGGTTTTTGAGCACACAGTAGGTGCTCAATGAATGTTTGCTGAGCTATCCTATGAATAAAAATCATTGCCCTGATCTGCTTCCAGTGCCTCTAAAGGGCTGGCCTTGCCATCAGGGAAGCACCAGGAACCAGCTTGTGGGGAGACAACTCTGCTCCATGTCCGAGACTTCCAGATGCAGTACTGGTTCCTATGGGTGGGAGGAGAGTCCCAAAGTGAGGCGGGCATCCAAGTCCCTGAGAGCTGTAAACGGCCTGGCCTTGCCCCCCACATGCGGAGGCCTCCTGACTGTCTGATGGCCCACTCCATCCCCAGGCCTCCTGGCGGAGCACACCCAGAAGCCTCCCCGCTGCCATGACGATCCCAGGGCCTACCTCCCGTTGACCGGCCACGTGCGGGTGATGTCGCTTGTGTAGCCGGCTGATTCACAGCCTCCGTCCAGCAGCACCATCTCCCCATCCTGGAGGGGAGGAAGGAGAATCAGACGGGGACCTAGCACAGCACACTCTTCTCTCTGTCCGTGCTTTCTCTTTTTCTTTCAGGAAGGAGAATCTGACCAAGAATAGACACAGCCTGCCAAGTTTTCCCTGAGGCCTGCAGTCTGAAGGGGCCGTCTGGCTCACCCAGGGCCCAGCCCACAGGTGGTGACTGACCCACTGTCCGGTGTCACCTGTCATGCACACACAGGCTATCATTCCCTTCCCTACACACATTTTCCTTTGCCTCTCTGGTTTCCTTTTCCCAGCCTAAGCAGATGAGGAGAGGAGAACTTAGGGAACAGTGGTAGAATTGGAATTTGGGTTCCCATGGGCCCAACACTACAGCTCCAGACTTGAAGATGAGTCTTTTAGTGATGGGGTCATTTGGTGCCAACTGCAATGACATCATCACCCCTTGAAAAAACAGCCACAACTCAGATCTGAGCAGTGGGAAATTACAGGAAAACAAACCCTCACGGCTGTCTGGAAGGCTTCTCACCTGCAACAGGCTGCCTCTCCTCCAGACCTGTTGCCCCCTCTGGTCAACTCCTCCCCGTCCCTTATCCCTTCAGTTCCAAAGCCAGATGAGGGGCCGTCTGTCAGAAGTTGGGAAAAGATCAAGGGATTTCAGCCAACTGCCGACTCCATGAGCCACTGGCATCACACAGGAGCCAAAGAAGATGAATGTTCCCATGGAGGGCACGAGAAACCTAACAGCTTCCAGGAGGGGAGGCCAGAACCCATTCTGTCCTCTGCCCGGTGGCCAGTGCTGGGGACTACAGGAGGAAGGACACTGAAGCCTCAGAGGAGGGTGGCCTAAATGGGAAAGCGGGACAGAGAAGCAGCAAAGGTACAGAGAGACTCAGGCTGAGGGAATCTGTCCCAGAAGGGGCTGCCTGGACAGGCCTTTAGTTAGAGGACGGTCTCTTTCTGGGTAGGGTTGGAGACAGCTGGGGGCCTCTTCAACTGATGGGCCTCACTGGCACACTGCCGGCTCAGAGCCTCTGCTGCCCTGCAGTGAAGCTGACGAAAGACCGGGCACACTCCCCTTCTCCTTGCCCCCAGGAGCAGTGGGGGCAGGTGTGAAGGCTACCCTCTCTCCTGTCTGCTACAAAGCACTTGGTGTTTCGGTTACTCTAGAGAATAAAACCAAAGCTCCCCGAGAACCAAGTCTCAGTTCTTCCACGGGGGAGACAAGGCGGAGCTCAAGTGGGGTTACCCAGGATGAGATGTGAGGTGACCTTTGCCCGTCAGCAGCCGCTTAAAGGGCCGGCCTTCTACTGCCTGCCACATGTGAGTGCTGAGTGCACTAACAGGGCAATGGCCAACTAACACGGTGACACAGGTGGGTGCTGCCGCAGAGAGGGCTCACTCTGACCCGTTAAGGACCTCGGCTTGAGAAGGCCGAGGTCTGGCTCTGGAGGACCCCCTCCCTCGAATGCCATCCTCTCTGAGAACAAAGCACAAGCAACCACAGATCCTGGGTGGGACGGGTGGGTCCAGAAGGGAAGCTCAGACTCACCCTGACGATCTGATTGTTCTTCACGTAGTGCAGAGTATTAGACCGGTTACCCCCCGCGATCACAGGCGGGTAGGCCAAGATGTCTGCACCCCGAGACCGGCACTCAAATTCAAACTGCAAAAGTCAGACACAGATGACGAGAGGGACTCCGGGTCTTGTCCCTACACAGCTCCCTTCTTGAGCATGAGCACTGCACTCCATTCCACCATTTACAACCAGAGGACCAGAGAGGAGAACTCTCAGATCCTCCCTCAAGCCAAGCCTCCGTGGTAGGGGTCGAAGGCGTGCCGGTCAGTCAGGGCACTGGGGCCACAGGCTGTGGCTCGGCCTGGAGGGGCCAACCAGGACAGGGGCTGAAGCAGAGGGATCAGAGGGGAGGGGGCCGTGATCTGCACTGACACCCCAAACCGCTCAAGCTCCAGTTTCAGGACATTGTTGTTGGGGCCTCGGCAGATGGCAAGAACAGCTAGTCATTACCCACTAGGTGCTGGTTTTCTTAACTTTCGCATTCATCCTTAAAGGACAATTAGCAGCTCACCTCCTGATGTTCTCTTCTCCACACCCCAGAACCTGGACTCTTTCAATGGCCCCTTTACCCATAATTACCCTGGCTCCCTTCCCCTAAACCCTCCACGCCTTCTCTTCTATGGTCCTCACTCTAGGAGGGCCAGAAGTGGCCACAACTCTATCAAAGGCATAATGAGGACAATTAGGGAGCTCAGGGGAAAGAGGCTGGACTCCTCCTCAGGTCCCCCAGCCCTCCACGGGCTTACTTCTTAAACAACGGGGTGATGTGGAGCACTGACGCACACACACCTGGTGACCTTTTCAGCTTTTCAAATGGCCACCAGCCCACTCCTTTCGGGGGAGTAAAAGCTGATGCTGGGCAAGTGAGTTATCCAAGGCATGAATTTCATTACAGCGGTCCCTGGGAAGCCAGGGTTGGGGGAACAGAGTGTGGCCACTTAGCTGGTCCCATGGGCCTTAATTGGGCATTCATCAGAACAACAGGTTTTCTTTTCCAAACACAGAACTGGCCACTTAGGTTAATTGCACTGTATTTTCTGGTTCCTAAGTTTAGAGGCGGCATTTCCTAAAGTGCAAAAAAGGGAAGGCTAAGGTTCTAAGGCCCTTCCCAGCCCTGACATTCCCTGTTCTAAGGCCTCTCCAGCTCTACCTCCCCAGTTCTCTGGAGCCTCCCAGCCCTGATTATCTTGGTTCTAAGGTCTCTCTCTCTCTTTCCACATTTCTTGTTCTAAGCTCTAAGACTAGATGAAGCTCTCAGGCCCATCGTCCACCAGCTCAAAGTTATCTGCAAACTCCTTAAGAAAGCTTTCCTCTTCAACAATACTTCCTCCCAATAAAACACCTACCTTGGCATAAAGAAATGCTTCATCCACCGGGGCTTTGCTGGCAAACATGGTCTCTATAAAAGCCTGCCAAAGGAAAAAGGGAGAAATACAGTTTTCTTTTATCTAGTACATCACTTCGTGCCCCAGACACCTGGAACACCAAGAACTAGCCCTTCCATTCCCCCAGGGCCCAGAAGGGACACAGTGAATCAATCCATCATGGGCGGCTGCGCCAGAGTCGAGAAGGCAGAATGTACCTTTCAAGAAGTGCCCATTGCACCTACACTGAGATGTGATAAGCCTGGGCCTAGAGTCAGAAAACCTGGCTCTGGTCTTCCTTTGACCAATTAACTGCTGAGTGATCTATAATGAAATCTCTAATTCCTTATCTTCAAAGGGAGAACAGCACCACTTGTCTCATCTTGTAAAAGATCTTGGTTGTACTGATGGCCTTATCTCCTTCCAGAAGGTTACTGTGGGCTTCACATCTACCCACAATGCAAGTGAACACATATTTTGGGGGTAGCCCGCATGTTCCAAGCACTGCTGTTTGCACAGAATCCCAAGCCCACGTGTCAAAGTCTCATCCTCACTTTCCATCTCAGGTAGATAGACGGCAGACTTGAATATGCTTACACCAATCATGTTCCCTCCTTTCTCAGAGGGGAAGAAATCAGATGGGAGAGCTAACTGCACAACAACAGGTGGGGACACTGAAAACTGACCCAATATCAATAACATCTAAAGTCCACAAACTGGAGGGAACTTGGTTGAGGGCCGGATGGTCAGACAACAGACAAAAGGAAGTGGTCCCTCCTGGGTCAGATGCAATAGTGCCCTGTCCCGGCAAATAGCTAGAGGCCTGGGCGACCAGGACAAAAACACGAAAAGCTCTAATGTCTCCAATAAAAAGGGAGAGTGGTTCTGAGATATGGGCTGCAATTTCCACAATGGAGATATACTCTAGACTCTGGGGAAGGGGAGTGAGGAAGGCAGAGGGGTCTAACACTGAGTGTCTCCACCAGGGGTTACAGGTATCACCTGTGCATCCCCCTCCTTTCGTCACTCCTCCTGCTGATCTTCCCTAGAGTCCCAGTCATGCTGCATGATCAGGATTGCAGGGAGTGTCATTCAATGCTTCCTGGCACCAACTCCAAATCTCCCCTTTCTTGACCAAGACAGCCATGAGCTGATACAGATCCAGGTAGCCGGGTCTGTGTGAACACAGGGTGAGCTGGAGCTGCTCAGCAGAGCCCCTGGGATCCTCCCCAGGGCTGGGATGCGCCTTGCCAATGGCCTGGAGTTCTCCAAGCTCCCAGGTCCCAATGCATACTCTCCTCAGGGTTTTTTCTTGGGAGAATTCTGGCTTGTGCCTTGGAAAGGGACACAGAAGCTGGGCAGCTGGGTGGGCATATTTTAGGAAGTTGGGTGGTCTGGGGATTGTTAAGGAGGTTTCCAAATGATTGAATCCTTTCTTTCACTGATTCTAACTCAGAGCCGTGCTCTCTTTCCCTGGCCTCGGGGTCCCATTTCTTGTCATGGCCAAGTTTACTCATCAGTTTCTGCCTTAAACAGTCTCATCTGCTCTTCTCAAAGCTGCCCCACGAGGCCAGCAGAGTTGAGGGTCCTCACCAGTCAGATCAGCCCAACCCTGGCAATGTGAGGGACAGTCAAGGCCATGTTTCTCATGTATCTGAAAGGCACAGGTTTGCTCTGTCTTCCCCCTGTGCCTTTACCACACATCTGTCCCATTTTAAAGAGAGTGATACCACCCAACTAACAATAACTAACGATTCACAAATATACTATCAGGGGACAACACAAATACACAATCACAAGTATTCCACACTGCACTAACAATCCACTTGAATTACAGAAATAAATACTCCACAACTCTAACCAGACACACAATTAAGATGTTAGCTCCAACCAGTTTAAGTGCACACAAAACCAACTCTTATCTCGTGCAGAAATAAGACCGTGCAGTCCATAGCTCGGACCACACAGGAGAGAGAACAGAAAAGCTGCAGGCCCCGGCTGGCTCCACATCACAAGAGTAAAGATGCACACACAAGCCGGACCCACATGAGACAGGCCCAACAACACTCCTCAGGAGGCCGAGCCCGCCCGACCAGGCGCGAGCTGCGGCTCTGGCCAAAGGTCCAGTGGCGTCAGCCCCTTCCATGCCTGCTGTGGAGCTCAAAGGCTTCACCCCACGTCTGACCCCCAAAACTCCGGACACCAATTAATGTTAACAAGACTTTTTCTGAGCCAGTCTCTAGCCTGAGAATGCTCACAGCAGCACAAAGTAGGCCTAGAGATGGGAGTACCAGAAACCAAATCATCTCATTAATCATTTTCAGAATGAAGACTGTTCTCTCAGCTGAAGTAAAAGCACAGATCGTGATTAAGATGAAAGGGACAGCGAGGCCCCATGCCCTGGTCACTCCTGCACCAGGGGGGCATGACAAGGGCCAAGGGGAGATCCAGGCAGATCTCCAGGAGGGCTTTTGGCAGGGGGGCATCCAGGAAGGAGGCAGCTTCACGGGGGCATGGCCTTCACAGGGACACAGTCTTCCTGGGAGGCATGGGCTCCATGGCGCCTTGAAGGGAGAGCCCTGAACATTTGGGAGGAGAGCCAACTGGGGAGGCATGGCTTTGGAAAATGCAGATATGGGGAAGAGCAGCCAAGTTCAGGAACAGGCTGTCCTCCGGGGCTGGAAGCTAGGCTACGTGCGAGGGAGTGAGAAGTCAGGCCTGACACAAGGCTGAGCTCAGCCTGGGGAAGGCCTTGGCTACTGCCACGGCTCTTCACACAGGCCAACAGAAGGGAACCCCTTCGCAGAGGAGCACCAGCGGGCAAAGTGGGAAGCTGAAGTGGTGAGGCAGAGGCCTCGGAGGCTGCATAGGCCTCTGCAGACGGTCACACACTCCTCCCAAGATGTCACAAAGGCATATGCCACAGCAGCCTGGGCCCACAGTGTGATGGTACAGGCAAAGGGACAGTCTGGGGGCCTGGCCCGTGGGCTTGTCCTATCACAGGAGACACTGGGAGAGGCAGTGGTCCACGACAACTGCCAGGGCTGGGGCAGACACTGATGCTGGAGGGTGAGGTCAGTGTGGGGGAGCCTCTCCCAGGGGCTGTGCCAATGCAAGCCAGACGGCAGGAGCTCTGAAGCTCTGGACCCCCTCAGAAGGCCCTTCGCCTCATCTGTTTTCAATATGAGCCCTGCCCAGGATGGCAAGGGGTGACTTGAGACGACACACCCTATCCAGGAATAATGAAGGGACGTGACTTTAGCATCCCCTGCGGCCCTCGGTGACTGACTAAGGGCTACAAACGCCACATCTCCATTTCTCCTCCTGGGTCAGTCAGTCAGTCCACAAGCATTTGGGAAAGGCCTTCCTGTGTGGGTCATGTGCAGTGGGTTCTTTCCCTAGTGCTGTTTACTAGCCTTAGGAGCTTTCTTCTCTAGCCTCAGTTTCCCCATTTGTAAAATGGGGGGAGGGATTCCCTCCTCCCACCTCTCAATCCTGGGAGCTCTGCCTGTTCTTGGACAAGGGGTGATGGGGCTGTGACTCACACTACAAGGTTTCAGCATGACACTGGGGTCCCTGCCCACCCGGCAATTCTTGGATTCCAGAATTGTCTTTGGATAAGGGGAGAAGTGGCATATGGAAGAGGGCACAGCTACTCAGGGCCTCCAGTGGGCAAACCCACCAAGGGAACCCAGGGAGGCAGATTTCAGCTGATCGCTGTCCAATCAGCCCAAGCGCCTCCTGGCCCCTGGCCCTGACCTCCCAGGCATGGGTGACACTGTCTCAGAAGCTGGCTGGCCCCGACACATGGGCAGAGTTCCCATCTGGGCCCGGCCCATACCTGGGACGTCAGTCGCCCTGCGCCCTGCAGAAGAGCTATCTCGGCAGGGGATTTGATGAGCCGGAGGTGCTGTACCAGCTGGCGCACAGCTCGCACCCTGTTCCTGCTCCCGGCTTTGGTTTCCGTCACAGACTTCATGTAGTCCAAATGCAGCTGGGCGTGAGAGGGCTTGGTCCAGTCATACCAAACTGTACTTGTCTCCGCTTCCAACAGGAAACCAAAGAAAACCAGAGGCAGAGAGAAGAGTTAGAAAAAGATGGCAGAAGTGCAAAGGGCCCACTCCCCATCACTGGTCTTTGTAACGGTGACAGCTGGCTCATCTGCTCTGGGACGAGGAATCCCCACTTGCTGCTGATCTGTCCGGCCCTGTGGCAGCCCACGAAGCTAAGCTGTTGGTGGTGATGAGGCCAGGAAGCCAAGTGAGGAAGCACGACCCTGGGGTTCGAGGGTGCCATCCCCTACCAAAGGCTCCTTCTGTGCTAGAGAGAGGGGCCTTTCTTGTTATTCTGGGAAATATTCTTCTCCAGAATTGCTGTAGCAGTCTAACCATGGGATGCCAATTCCCACCTGTCTCCATTCCCTTATCAGTTGATCCTGAAGGATTTGGGCATTGTCCATGGTCAGACCCAGGAGAAGGATGTGCTGAGGCTGAAGAAGAGAGAATGCTGCCAGGGGTCAGGAAGGCCTTGGGTCAGAGTCTGCCTCTGGTATTTAGTGGCTGAGTCACCCTGGGCAAGTCCCACTGCCTCTGTCTTTACAGAGGGCCCCTTTTGGTCTGAGAGCTAGGCTGCTGGGACAAGAGACAAAGACAGGGCCAGCTTTTCTTTGAGGAGCCGTGAACAGGTTTTGCCTGCTTGGGGCCGACAACCCTTGCTCCCACTCTAGTCCAAGGGCGTACGGCAGCTGCCTGACTGGTAGGGTCTTGGAGAGGCTGGGGGGTTGATTGCCCCAGCCTGACAAGCTCACGCTCAGACCACTTGGGGGTACGTGAGTTATGAGAGTCTTCTAACACACGCCCACCTAATGGAGAGCCTCAATGGCAGGGAGAGGCCAAGGGAGGAGGCTCTCCCATGGAGATGCCTAGTGCGTTCATGTGCACCCCAAGTGACATAAGCCAGGCCTTTTCTCTGGCTTCTACCACCAAGGCTCAGGGTACAAAATCACTGCCCAATAACCACAGCCTTGAGAGCCCTTAGGCATCACCATCAGATAAGTTCTACTTCAGCCACCTTTCATTTTCATAGCAGCTCTATCAAAAACAGAAAAATCATTTCCTCACTCTTGGGGAAAAAAGGGGGAAATCCAGGCCCTTTCTGTCTCCCAATGGGAAGGGCTAGGGACCTCATAGGTACCTCTGGTAGATAACATCCAAGTCACCGGCACAGTCTTGGTCCTGTGCACCAGAGAAGACCCTCTAGAAGCCTGACTTTGGGTGGTTAGAGGGATCTAGTGGGATCCCCAAGGGATTTGGTGACTTGGATCCCAATGGGAAATGGTGACCAGGTGGCAAGAGAGGTTCTAGCACCGCCTGCCCTGGGGGCTGGCTACTGCCCCTTTGGTACCTTTCAGTTTGGGGACCAGATGCTTGAACTCCTCCAGAGGGAAAGCTTCATCCACACCCGTGAGAGCCACGGCTCCATCAGCCCCCGACCGTGGCCCGTCCCAGAGCTCCCGGCCAGGATCCCTCCGAGGGACAAAGAGCGTGGCTTTGTGGGCGGGGAGCTCCTTGCCAGGAAGGCTCTGAAGGACCAGGATGCTGTCAGGCTCCTGGAATCCACAGAGGTACAGGAAGTTATTGTCTTGGTGGAAGGTGTAGGGGATGTCATTGCTCATGAAGAAGGTGGGATTGGAGAGCAAGACCACTGCTTGGTCCGTCCCCCCCTGGCCTTGGGCTTCTTTCTGGATCAAAGCCATCAGTTTGTGTCTGCGGAGAGCATATTCCACTTGGGACAGTCCCGGAGTCACCTCGCCTAAGGATGACAAACAAGAACATGATTGTGTGTTTGTGCAGCTGCTTTACAGAGGAGGCCGCCTGAGGCCCAGAACACATGGCCCTGGGCTGCTCCGAGGGGCTGCTGACCCCTGAGCAGCTGGGGAGAGAGCCCAGGGATTCCTCTGGGGCTCAGCCCTCCATTCATCACCTCTAGTCTGACCATCCCAAAATGCCCAGCTCTACCCAGAGTCAAAAATTTCCCTAAAAATTCTGAAATTATCTGGTTGAAAAGAGGCTTCTGTTCTGTGTGCAGATTCGGCAGCTTGTAGCACGGCAGATGTAACAAGGGGGCTTCCTGAAATATAGCTGGATACGGCTTGGATACCATGGGGAGCTCCCCAAGTTCCCCCAGTCATGGCACTGACACTGCCGGCCCCAGCACCACCAACATGGTCTGTACAATCAGGCAGCTCCCAAGGACAACATCTGGCTCCAAAGCTGTCTTAGAACGGGAACTATGATGCAGGTGACCGCACTGATGGGGATGGAGAAAGTAAGACCCTAATTTTTTTAGCTCCACCTTTCTGACCTTGAAGATTTCAGATTGTAGCACAAATTATTACCAAGCAGCTATGCTGTACCTGCTGAGACAATGCCAACTAAAGACGTGGGGGCAGGCATCTGGGAAGGCTTCCTTAAAGCACTGTAAGTCAGTGAGATGGTCTGTCACCGCAGGAGGAAGGGCATGGCCAATTCCCCCCAGACCCCCATTCTGCATCACCCCACCCCGGCTCGTTTGTGACTCCTGAATAAAACCAAACTCTTCAGCTGGGCCCTTGGCACCTCCATCAGCTGGTGACATGACCTTTCTACCCCCTCCCCCCCACTGCCCAAAGTGGTCCCTAAAGTCAATCTTGGGCAGCCTCCTATACTGCTCCTGTCCACGTGTGAACTGTCTTCAGGAATGTTCTTTAAAAACAGTGATACCTGGACCTTAATAACCCATTCTCTGAGGAAAGGGGACATGGGGAAACAGGCCTGGTCAAAGCCCCCGGTTTGTTGGCAGCAGGTGCTGCTTCTCAGGAATTTGGTGGAGGTAAAGGATTCTGCCTGGAGGCTCAGAGGAGGTGACTGGGCTGGGATCTGTCCTGTGTGTTCCTGTGATAGTAATGGCAATTAAAGATTCCCCTGTATTGGCTTGGTTTTCAAATTGATTGTGTTAAAACCCAGAGCTTGTTAATCCCACCTGTGGGATGGACTTGATGTGAAAAGAAAGTCCTGAACTGGGAGAAGCTGGTGACGTAGATTTGGAGAGACAGGAGAGAGGCAGAAGAACTTTTTGGAAGCAGCACCTCGTGGAGGCAGAGAGAGACTGAAAGAATTGCTGGGGGGCCACTTTGAATTGCCCTGGACTTTTGAGACCTGCCCCCTGAGCTGCTAAGGACTGAGGAGACATGGCTGTTTTGCTGGTACTTTGTCTCTCTGTTTTGATGTTGTTTTGTCAGATTTGTCCACTGGTGAAAGACAGTCCTTTTGTTGAAGAAGTCCTGGAATCTGGCTGTTGGCTAAGAGCTCCTGAGACTGTCCTGCAGACAGAGAGTGAATACTGTCCACTGGTGAAGGACAGTGCTGTTGTTGCAGGGGTCTGGGAACCTTTCTGTTGGTTCAGAAGCCCTGAAGAAGGATTTTTTGTTGAATGTTTACAGAAATCCTGGGAGAGGGTTTTGCTAATGTTTTCAGGGGTTCTAGGACTGTTCTACAGACAGAGGATGAATTAATGAAGGGACTGGCAATGTATCTTGTGGCCTTGCTAAGCCTTGTCTCCCCAGGAACTAAGATTGCTGAGAACTTGCCTCCTGTCAAGATGAAGAAAAGACCTCCATTTGGGTATTAAGTGCTGTGCTTAAACTTGATGTAACTCTGGGGTAGATTCAATTGTGATCCAGGGGTGAGGAACTTTTGACCTTTTTGTATTCTATGGTTGAACAAATGAATGTACTTTACTTACATTTGGAAACTAATCTCCATTTGAGAAGAGGGGCTTTGTGGTGGACTAAATGAAGGTACAGCCTAGGGGTGGAGTAGTGACTTTGTAATTGATTGAATGATTGGAAGGTCCTGGGGTGGGGTAGTCCTTGGAGATTATTTAATCACACTTAGTAAATGCTGTATTTTGAATGATGTCATGTTTTGATCTTCTCTGTTCTTGGTTTGTCACTGAATAAAATGGAGAGCACCGATGCTAGTATTCTGAACCTTGGGAAGTTGCCTTTCCTTGGCATTACATTACAGTTCCAGGGCCTCCGCAGAGCAGAGGAGCCACAGGCGCTAGTCTGGGCCAATGCGTGGAGAAGACGGCTTCACCAGCACAGGCAGGATTAGCCACCAGAATCTCAAGATCCAATGTGCTTCTGGCCAAATGACCAGGACAGGAAGGAAGGGGCACTGGAAAATGCTTCACCAGATGGCTGCTACAGCAGCACAGCAAGGCTCTGACCACCCCGGGGGAACCTCTGCAGGGCATATTTCTCTAAGGAGATGAGGCCAGTCCACAGACCCCCAGGCCACCGCCTGAGTTTAGGATGAAGGGGGCTCAGGTCAATTTCTTTAGGATCAAAAATCCCAGGAACAATGGCTGATGAGGAACTAAGGATGAGGATGCAGATTCTAGCAGGCTGGAGACCGTGGAGCTTGGCCAAGCCAAACTAAGGGGCTAAAACCTTTGGACCCATTTTGCCATCAAAAGATCTGGCAGCCGGCTGCCCCTGAAGGTAGGAGCCAGAACCAAGGCGGACTCAGGCCCGACGTCTCAGCTCCTCTCTTCTCTCACAGGCTGTGGTGAGGAGCAAGTGACACCAACTCTGTCCTGCCCCAGGAAGCTCTGCTCTTACCCACGTGTCACTCGTACTGACCCCCACTCCATTCTTCAGCCCCACCCCTCCTCCATCTCCTAGCTATTTATTAGTGAGACCTGACCAAGCCTCCGACTTCACTGACCACACCAAGGGCTCATTCTCTGACTTGTGTGTGTCGCCTCTCCTCCAGCCACAAAGGAAAAGACATCCCTAGGCTTCTTTAAGACCAGTCAATCAATCTTTCTTCTCTCTCTGCAAAGGGTCTTCTAACAAGATGCAAGCACAGAGCAGCTACCAGGGGCCAGGAGAGGAGCCAAGGCCAGGTCCTCCAGGCTCCAGATAAAGCGCTCTGAGCACTGCTCCACCAAGCCATCCTACCCAACCTCCTCCCCACCACTAAAGCATGCAGCAGATGAGGCTCCCGCCCCCGCCGTGTGCCCCTGTAGGGGGCCCCCAATGTCTAACCCTCCTCCCTCCACCTTGCTCAGTCTCTCAGAATGGCCTTCACCATTCAATGGCAGCTGCCCGGCCACCTCCTGGGTCCCTCCACATCCACAACCACTCTGTAGGCCACTACAATGCTCTGGCTGCAGAGGGATAACTTGTCTGTGGCTCCGTTTCCTCATCTGCGAAAGGCAGGGGACTGCATGGTCTCTACCCTCGAGGATGCTCAGAATTGTGCATTTGCTTCATTTTAATTTCTCCCATTACTCAGCACTGTGTCAGGTACAGGCCGCTCAAAAAACACTCCTCTCCCCCGGTAAACGTCTCCTGAGACAGACGCAAGATAGAAACAGGTTCTCCTAGAGACGGGAACAAATGAGCCCTCGGCTGGCACAGAAAACACACCTCACAGGAGACTGGGAATAGGGGAAAACTGAGGCTGAGGCAACTGGATAAACAACCTGGAAGGCCAGGTCAGGCAGGATTGGAGAGCTCTACCTTCCCCCCTTGGGCCAGACTTCATTAAGACATCAGACTTTCACCTGGACGTCTCCAGCTCCAAGCAGCCTTCTTTCGATGGAGCTGAAGCAGGGAACTCTTCGACCGCCCTGCCCCCAATCGTTAAGCCTGGTTCCTAAGGACGGCCTTTATCACTTAACAGACACGGAGGACTTGGCACCACAGAATGCCAGGCCCCAGACTGTTCTTGATGCGGATGGCATTTCTGCCCTGGGTGCCTCATCTCCTCTTCGTTCTCATCCCTATTTATCTCCTGGTCCTTTCATTGATCTTTTCTACTCTGTGACCTGGAGAGAGCCAGGCACTTGTAACAGAAGAGTCGCCCTGGAGAGCACGGCCACACAGAGGCTTCCAGGCTAGCTACGCACTAGATTTATTCAAGCTCCTTACCTATGAGTGTCATTAGCAGAACTGACCGCATACACTGGAAAGCACTGATCAAAGACTTAATATGCTCAGCCACTGAACTAAGTGCTGGGAAGAAAAAGGAAGAAACCAGTCCCTGCCAACCTGAAAACCACCAGATAGAGACTGGATCAATGGCAGACACTAACACTGAAGGGGGAACCAAGAAAGGCTTCTCCCAGAAGATGAATTTTAGCTGAGACTCAAAGGAAGCCATGGAAGATAGGAAGGAGAGAGGAAGGAGGGAGGAAGAAGGGGAGAGATGTCCAGACACAGGGAAATCCAGGGAGAAGGTGAAGTGTCGGAAGATGGAGAGCAAATTCAAGGGAGGGCTACAGATGCAGTTTTAATATCCTTATGTTTACTGTAAGCACATATATATATGTCTGGAAAAGATCAGCAAACATCAGAGCCAAAAGGAGCCTAAAAAGATCATCCCCTCCAACCCTCTAGGTTACAGAAGAGGAAACAGGTTTCGTGAAGGTGACCTGCCCAGGCGCCCAAAGCAGATCAGTGGCAGAGCAGAGATCAGCTACAGCCCTCTGGTATAAGACAGTACTTTAGCGGAGGCCTATGGGGCCGCTAGCCGCTATGACCCAAATGTATTCATTATTAGTGTGCACTTCCCATTAAAAAACAAAGAAAATTCAGGTAATCATAATATAATCTAACACAAAGGACTGGTTCTTTTTGTTTATGGAAAAAGGGGAAAAAAAAAGGCTGAGACAAGAAACTTGCAGCACTTCTCCCACTCTGGACAGCGGACTGAACGTCCCAGGACTGTTCTTGGAGGAATTCCAGCTGATAAGACTGAAGCTGAGCACGCATTCTCCCACCTTATCAAATCATAAATGGGCTCTAAAGTCAGGTGAGGAAGGCTATGGCCATGCTGATTTAACCAATCCAAGTACTTTATCTCGGAAGTCTCCTCAGCAGGGGGCGGAGAGCTCAGAAGTCAGCCAGAGGCTCCTCCAAAACTCCCAAAGTCACAGTACAGCAAAAAAATCATTTCTGAACCCGGTTTCATCTAAGGAGTGAGTACGCAGAGAAGTCTGAAGAGAGGCTTCAAGGAACGCGCCCCTCTGTAACAGCTGCTTCCTGTTAGCATGTGGGCTGAAAGTTTGACTAAATGTGCTCTGGACCTGGACCTGGAAGATGGTGCCTGACTTCTCAAGGTATTCTCTTCAATACTGGGTGACTGAAAAATGTCTCCCCTAATCATTCTCCATGTTCAAACTTTTACTCTATCTGCTTACGGGAGTGGCTCCACTGTGCTTAACTGATCACAAAACAACCATGGGGAGAGGAGCAAAACAACCTATCAAGGTTCCTTTTAGCAAGAAGAACACGAGCCATCTGAAAATGTAATCATGAAATGGATTAACACATTTAAAAAAACTCAGACTGCATCTGATGGACAGGTGTCTTCTTCTCCTTATTACTGTTACACTTTTAAGAATACTGTCTGGATAAAAATGAAAATTTCTCTTTTCAGCTAAGACTTAAATAAGACTTAAAAGTGCAGCTAAGATTCTTCAGCTAAAACTCCGAGGAAATATGTCAGGGAGAAACCTGGTAGAAAAAAGGATTTCCACTTCACCTGCCCAGGAGAGTGATGATCCTCCCTGGAAGCTGGCCATTCAATGTCAGGAAAGGAGGAAAGGAAGGTCCTCCAGTAAGAAGCGCCCCGTTTCATGGGAGCCCTCCCCATTGTATAGATGGAATTACCATGGCTCACAGTGGCTCTTCCTGACTCCACTGTGCCCCCTCCATGCCTATGGCTTGGCTTTGTGGCCTCACATGTGGCTCGTGGACTGAATCTGACCTAGAGACTGCTGGTTCCCCACCCCTAGAGGGCTTTTCCAAGTGACAAAAATCTTTATTTTTTTAGTATTTATGAATTTTAGAGAGCCCCAAGAACCCTAAAGATTCTGCACCTGATTTTCTTCATTCCTCCCTTCTGAAAGCTTTGGCCTACCTATAAAAGTGACGTAGAGAAAGATGGCTGAAGGGGAATCACCTAGCTTTAAAATTCCTACATTTAAGAGACGGAATAAAAGGGGGATTTGTCACTTAAGTCTCTAGTCTCCCCTAACATCTGGCAAAATGATATCTCTGCAATGTCCATGGCCACAAATCTGCCCACGGAGCCTTCCTGAGCACCAATCTCACTAAGGCCTAAGGTGCTTTTAAAGAGTTGGAAGTCTAAAGGGCCACTGAGCTGGGCCTCCTCCATCCCTGCGTGTACTCACTGATCACTGTGTGGATAAACTTACATGAAAGGGAAACACTTCATTTCCCATGTTACCACTGATTCTCTGGCTAGGTCCAATTCCATTTACCATTTGTGGAAAGCAGAGTCTGTCTGAGCTAATGGCTCTGGGAGCTTCCCCAGGCCCTTCTCAGCCCCTTCTACCCTCTCCAGGGGCCCCTAGAAAGGGCCACCACTCATCCAAGTGAGGCTGGGTGAGCAGGCACACACTCCTCTGCCCTTGGGGACCCAAAGCACCTCAAAGGTGAGCTACAGGGTTTCTTCTGACCTCTGAATTCAGTGACTGATTTTTCAGATTGGACAACACAAATATGGTCTGGTAGCATACATCAGTCAGCTAGCTATCGTTTCTTATGCATCTTCTATGGGCCAAACACCACGCAAAGCACTGGGAAAACAATAACCGGCCAAAGCCAGGCCCTGCTCTCAAGAAGTTTATGGTCTAATGGGGGTGAAAAGATGTGAACAACATGTACAGAGCAAACTGGAGAAAATCAGCAGGAAGAAGGGGTTTCTGACAGAAGGAAGCCGGACTCAGGAAGCAGAGATGAGGAGAGACAGAGTGCCAGTCATGAGGGACAGACAGCCCAAGAAAATGCTTGGAGTGGAGTGCCATGTTCAGGGATGAGCAAGGAGGCTGGTGCCCTGTATCAGAGGGTCAAGGAGAAGGTCCAAGAAGAATGGAAGGGTGGGAGGGGGCTGCCGGTCATGAAGGGCTCCACAGGCCACAAAGGACTTTATGGGAGCCGCTAGAGTCAATTATGGGGGTGCAGAGATAGGTAAAAGATATCTGTTAGTCCCCAAACACCATCCCACCCAATGCACAGCTTCCATAGCCGAACTAATAAGGTGATTTTAGATTTGCAAAGGACACTAAACATGTTTGCTACATTTTCATTTTTCTTAAAATCCCTCCCCACCAATGGATTACAAGTTTCCAAAAACTGCACTTCTCTGAGGTAAGGCAGAAGACAAGTCAATAGCAAGAAGGGCAGGGTTGGGCCTGGGATCTCTCTCTGCCTCTGCATTGCCTGTAGCTGGATGGCCTGCCCAGGCTCCACCATCTGGCCCTCCTGCCTCCAGGGCTGGAGCTCTCCCTGCACAACACTACCCCATTCTTTCCACCAGAGGGCGGCCACAGGCCCAGGGCCCCTCACCCTGAGCAGAGCCCAGGGATCCTGCACAAGCAAGAGAACCTTTTCTCACACTGTGAGGACAGAACTGCTTACTGAGTGAAGGGTCCCGGAAATGCAGCTCACCATCCGAAGGTCACTGGCCACAAGGCCGTTTAACAGACTGCGGGGAGGCATGGGACGGCACGGACAGCACAGGCTCCTTCCCAGGGCCCCACTAGCGATAAGAATTGGGGACGCTCAGGTCAGATGCTAATCATGCACAGAAGGAAAACAAAGAGGGGTCAACACCAATCTACAAGCATTTATTAAGCACCTGATGGCATGCCAGGCACTGCACTAAGTGCAGAGAATACCAAGAAAAGCAGAAAACACTCCCTGGCCTCAAGGAGCTTGAGGTCTGCTGGGGGAGCCAACAAATATCAATCAATGGTCAAAAACACAAACTTTAAAAACTGGGCATCACAATGGCTGTCAACTATAAAGAACAAAAGACGTTAGAAAGCTGGATCATCCCTTTGGGGTGAGAGCACACAGGGGACCAAGGGGGAACCGACCTGAGAGTCAGGTCTTTGCCCCAGTCTCACCTACAAAGCTCCAGCCAAAGCGCAGGCCGAGCTCTACACAGGCTCCCCAAAGCCTTCTCCTCCAGGCTCGGCAGCCCAACGACGCTCGGCTCCTGCAGCCATAGCACATATATCTCAACACCAAAGTACACAAAGAACAATGCTGACTTGGCCACCCAACTGTCGGGGTCACAATCGGGTACGGGCTGTCGTCCATAGCACATTCTGGGCCCCTGCCTCTGGAGGCCTTGCTCAGCACCCCGACTTGGCAGCTTTCCCCTTGAGGCCACGTTGTTCCAGCTCTGACTCTGAATGCTCAGAGCCTAGAACACAGCAGGTGCTTATCTAGCAAATGATTACTGGAGAGACGCTGTGGTACAGGAGAAAGAGCTGAGGAGTGAGGACCAAGCGACCCGGGCCTCTTCTCAGCCTGTCTGGTGTCCATCTGTCCAAGGGCGGAGCAAGGCCAGCAAGCTCCGCCACAAGAAGCAGTTATTACCTCTAAGGGGAACACTGAATGCCTCTCCAAGTCTGGCGTTAGCGATTCTCTCCACAAAAACTTGTTGTCCCCCGCCCCCTGAGGGTTTACTCTTCTTGTGCTCTAGACCAAACAGCCACTTGGGAGGAAGTCCTTACCTGGTCTGAGCAGGTGTGGGTGCGTAAAAGGGCTGGGCTGGCCTAGATACCGGCTCGGAATCTTCCTCTTTGGAACGGGCTGGAGGGAGAACCTCCTCTGTAAAAAGGGCGCGCATCCTAAGGAAAGAGTAGAGAATGAAGGAAAATGAGTGGGTCTCGAGAGTCTCCAGCATGCAGCTAACCAACAAGCGTTCACTGATGGCCGGAGATGCGTGAGGCCTCTGGATACAAAAAAGGATGTGCTCCCTCCTCTTCAGCTTACACACCATCCATCCAAACTCCAAGCAGCTGGAGAACCTGACTCAAAGCGAAAAATGTTCAGTAAGCTTTTCCTCCTACTCTTAGACCAATTGTTTAACTTGATTTAGCATGAAGACAAACAGTTCAATAACATCCACTGTCTCAGAATCGGCCTAGCCCAGTTCAGAGAGGTCCAGCACCAGGACGCTGGCATTCTTCTGCCACAGATGCTCTAGACAGGGTGAGTAAAGTGAAGGTGGTGACCAGCAGAAGCCTTAGGCTAGGAGTCAGGAGACTCTTCCATTTACTGTAAACTACCTTAACTCACTAGTCAGCTAGGGAATGTTCTTTATTATTCTTACAGTGTCAGAAATGAGTTGTTTATTGTTAATCTCTTAAATCATGATGAGAAACACAATATTAACAACAGTTATAGCCTGGCTTCCCCAAATCCCCCAGTGAAAGGTTATCCACAAAGGTGAAAGAATGTGACTCCTTGATGGTGAGCCCAGAGTGGGGTGGGGATGGGACAACAGTTCCTGCGGCGGGGCACTCTGGAAAGGAAAGGTCAGAGTTTAAGCTAAGAGGGACTTTGGAGAGGGTTTGCACCCAACCCTAGTCTTCTGGAGAAGCCAGCTCTGTAAGCTAAGTATTGGAGGAGGAGGAAATGGACAGGAAAATCCCATAAAGATGAGGAAGCTCCTGCAGGGAGAGCAACATTGAGACGCTCCAATAGATTCATTAATTCAGGAGGTCTCTCCAATGTCCACCCCTGCCAAGTCCCAGGAGGGGCAGGCCTTCCCCAGTGCTTCTGCTGCCCACTTCTAAGTTTCCACTCTGTCCAGGGAGCCAGGTCTTCTTTGGCCATCCGCACACAGCTCCACGGCGTTGCTCTGCTCCCATGCTTCAGAGTTCCCAAACGTTCGCATGTATGTGTATATACACACATATGTAGACACGCATACATGTGCGTGTGTGTGTGCACAGACACACACGCATCCCACCACGGGCCTTTCCACTGCCCTCACCTCTATATTCTGGGTCACACTCATTCTCTAGCTCTGGTGCTCCCTCCTCCAGCCTCAGTAACTGTGACACAAGCCCCGACCATAGAATGTCCGACCCTTGGAGACAGGGGCCCCTTTATGTCTCTGCATCCCCAGCTTTTAGCACACACGTTTGTTAAATTGCTGAACTTGAGTTGGCCTAAAGCAACGCGGGGTGGCCATGGTCCATTTGCAGGACGTGGAAGGAAGGAGACGGTGAACGTGGCCGAAGCGTTAGGAACACAGCCCCCTGGCACGTCATTACCTGGGCCGCGATGCCCTTGCAGGGCTGGCCCAGAAGAGCCGACCCTTCTTTCTGACAAGCACCTCCAGCCCTAACGTCCCACTATCAGATCTCATCATAACGGGCGCTCTGGAGCCTGGAACGGCGCCCGAACCCCCACTTCCTCCTCGGAAGGCTGGCACAGCCCAAGCCCATCCCGACCAGGCCCCTTCCCCTGAGCCATCCGGCCTCATCTTCCTTCACACTTCCTCCGGCGGGCGGGACTGAGCCCCCAAGGGCTGAAGGGGCGCCAGATACAGGAAAGCGCCGCCTTCTCTCCCCGCCCCCGCCCCCGCCGAGGGCCCCCTCCGGACCGGACGGGGGGGGGGGGGGGCGGTGCTTAGGCACGGGCCGCTGCCCACCCCTCAGCCTCGGTTTCTCCCCCGGCGCTCGCCCCCAGCTGGCAGCCCGGGAAGGCTCGACTCTAACCTGCGAGGCCGCGGGCTCTCCCGGTGGCGCGCCCGAGCCGGGGCGCCCAGAGCAGCCAGGGCATCGCCGCCGGCCCCTAGCGCGTGCGGAGCGCTAGCACAGGCAGGCGCCGCGTCGCCGGGAGACCCAGGCGCTTCCGGCCGCGCAGGCGCGCTGGGCCGGCCGGGGGCTTTCGGCCGGGGCGGCGCGCGGCGCGCGGCGATGGCGTCACAGGCGTCCGGCCCTGTGGCGTCCCGGGGCGCCGCCCCGCCGGCGCCACTCCAGGGCTGCCTTCCGAAAGTGCCTGACTTACTACCGCCGCCGCCCCGCCGCCGCCCACCAGTCCCGGCGGTCAGTGGAAACATGGGAGTAAGCGGAGGCGTGTGCGTCAAGCACGGCTGCGAGTGCGGGCAGGCGATGAACCCGACCGGGGGGCTTCTAGAAGGTTCGTGCGCAAGTGCGGCGGGGCGGGGCGCGGGGGAGGAGCCGCCGCCAGGACCCCTGGACCCCACGAGACAGGCCGGGGGGCGGAGCCAGCCGCTGTCCTGGGCCCAGTCCGCTCCCACGTCGCGCGTCTCCCTGCCCGCCTCCTCCGCCTCCGCCTTCGTCACGCGCGAGCGCGAGCAGCCGCCCGCCGCCGCCGCTCCACAGACCGCCGCTCCGGCCCCCGCCTCCCCGGCCCAGGCTCCAGCTCCAGCCCCGGCTCCAGCCCCGGCCCAGCCCCCGCTCAACATGGACAGCCGCAAGCTCAGCGAGCTCCAGGCCTTCATCCGGCTCTGCCAGCAGGACCCAGGCCTTCTGCACACCGACGAGCTGCGGTTCTTCCGGGAGTGGGTGGAGAGCTTAGGTGGTAAAATCCCCCCTGCTCCACATAAAGCGAAATCGGAAGAAAAAATCAAGGAGGAAAAGACTGAAAGTAAGAAACCCGAAGAATCCCCCAAACTAGAAGAGCTGGACAGTGAGGAGAGTGACGTA
>NW_027186376.1:1763660-1786086 GCF_028583685.1 Petaurus breviceps papuanus | reverse complement strand
CCTGTGAAATATTCTTGTTGCTTTTGGGTGTTTAATAAGACTTGCTATTCTACCTCCATTTGTTGCATCTCAAAGCAATACCTATGGATTACGGCTTAAATTCCAGTAGCCAATCAACAAGCACTCGTTCAGTGCTGACTAGGTGCCAGGCTGAAGATAAAACCCAGTCCCTCCTCTCAAGAAACTCGGATTCTAATGAGGAGATCCCATGAAAGTAACAAGGTACACACATACGAGACATAGAGTGAAGGGACGGGGAGGGACCAGGAAAATGAAATTTGAGGTGAGTCATATGGGAAGCTGAGAAGGCGTGCACGCCAGGTAGGGGGCACAGGCCAGGCAAAGGGGAGGAGTTGGGAGATCATTCAGCCATGAGGGCCTGAGCTCAGAGGAGGTTTTGGGTAGAGAAAAGAAGACTAGCAGCCAGCGTATGTAAGAGATGAGACTCAAGTAAGAAGGACCAGATTTGCCAGTGGATCAGGTGTGTGCAGTGTGTTTAAGGATGATCTCTGGGTGGGGAGCCCGGAAGCATGGCGGGGTGCCCTTGGCAGAAGTAAAGGGAGATTTGGGAAGAGAGGAGGGTTTGGGGAAAGATCCTGAGACCTGGATGTAGCGATCATTGAGAGCCTTGGGAGATGAAAAGACTTCCCTAGAGTCTCTCTCTCACTCACACACACACACACACACACACACACACACACACACACACACATGAAAAGACTTCCCTAGAGTCTCTCTCTCACACACACACACACACACACACACACACACACACAAAACCAGGTCCTTCTGGCTCCAAGGTCAGTGCTTGATCTCTCCCCCGACTTCTTCCCCTCCTTATTGTTGCTTCTAGGAAGAATTTATATGTATTGTGTATTGTATAAAAGTACCAGGGAGTTCGAGTAGACCCTGACCCGGTTTGATCTGCACTGGAGGAAGTCACTTTGGCAGCTGTGTCCTATGGGTAATTAATTTTCTCTGAGAGAGAATGACATAAAACCTAATAGTAGCTGGCAATACAAAATGCTGATGTTGGCCCAATCCCCCAGAATGAGCATTTTGGAGAGGCCCTAACTTGTGGAGATGACCACTTTTTCTAATGATGCTGTATTTTACACAATCTGCTGTACCTGGATGCTGGTTTTTTAATCAATCACAAGCATCAAATGTCAGTCACAAGCACTTATTAAGCCATCACAGTGTGCCAGGAACTGCACTGGAAACTGTTGCTGTTCAGCCTTCATTCTCTGAAGAGGAAGTGATGCCATGACATGCAGGTGAATTAGATTGAAGCGAGGCCCAATGTCCAGACTGGAGATGACCTGGATGCCCTCTGATTGCTTGGCCTTCTAAAGCTAAGGTCTGAACAGGTCTCAGTCTGAGGCAACGCCCGTTCAGTGATTAATGCTGATTTCTCCTGACGGGGGAGCCTTAATCACTGCAAATACAAATACTAACAGAAAGGAGGCAGACCCTGACCTCAAAGAGCTTCCATTCCAATAGGGGAAGAAAGCGGGCTGGGGTCCCCATGGAGGGCCCCTCAGCTCAGAGTAGAAGGTGGGAAGCCCAGGGTGAGGAGGAGCTTGAAGAGGAGGGGAGGGAGCCCTGAGGTGGGCAGCCTTCTGTCCAGTCTGGCGTGTCTCGTTTGGCTTCCCCACCTGGTCCCTTCAGCTCAGCTCTTGATGTAGCCCAGCACTCCTCTTACTCTTTCCCTGTTTAATTTTTGTCACTACCTACTATACAAGCCCCTTTCTGCTTAACCCGCCCTCCATCCCCTTCAGCAGATAACCTTGAAATGAGAAAATTGAAGCAACAATATTACTGATAGCATTTAAAGTTCATTGAATACTTTATTAGACATCTCATTTCGTCCTTAGAACAATCTTGTGAGGTAGATGTTTACAGGTGTTATTAGCACTCTTTTTCAGATGAGGAAACTGAGGCCCAGAGCAGTTGAGACTGGCCTGTGGTCTCACATCTAGTGTCAGAGCCTTTCACCTCCCTCTTTTCCCCTACTCTATACCTCAAAACCATTCTTGTTTTTCCACAAGATGCATGAAAGTACATATCTTTTTTCAATTAACAAGCATTTTCTCTCCTTCCCACCTACTATCTCCCTCCCCTAAATAGGGAAAACAAAACCCTTTTTAGCGTATGCTTAATTGAGCAAAACAAATTCTTCGGCTGGCCGCACCCAGAACCACACGTGGGTCACGGTCTGCCTATCTGGGGCGTTTCCTCCCATCAGGAGAGGGGGGCTCCCAGTCTTCCCGTCAGCCTCTGAGATAGTGCTGGGCCTTCATTTCACTGGTTCCGCTCTCTTCTCTCTGTGTCGGTTCCTATAGGCATTCCCAGGTTTCTCTGCAGGCACCCCTTTCCCTCCTTCCCCAGAACACGGGAGCATTCCATTCATTCATCCACCGTGATTTGTTCAGCCCTCCCTGTGGATGGCATCTCCACCAGAGGTGCTCTCCCCACCTTTTTGTGCCCATGGGTCCTCTTCCTCTTGCTTTGCTGCTCTTTTGACTACAGGGCAGGCTGGGCCAGGTCATAGATCCTGCAGGGCGTCGGGGGGCCGCTTTCCTCTTGGCCCCTCCAGTGTTTGTCATCTTTGTTCTTCCTCTCAGTCCTGAGTGCCGATTTCAGCTCTGAGAAGCCGCTGGCCCTTCCCCTTGTGCCTTCCTGGCTCCTGGGAATCTGCACCATCCAGCATACTCTTTTCTAGGAACATTTTCCCTGTTGCTCATACACAGAACATGCTCAGGTTTCTGTCACCCTTAAGAGATCTTACCTTGACTTCCAGACACCTCGAGGTCTCTTTCCTTTCACCTCCAACCTTCTCCAAAACATCATGTCCATTTTGTTCATCACCCTCACCCCCCTCACTGCCCACCCCTGCTGCTTGATTGGGATAAAATCCCCCCCCCTTCTACTGGACAGCAGCATTTCCTGACCTCGATTCAGCCCAGTGCCTTATCTGCTGATTACCTCCAGTATTGGGACACAGCTTTTGCATGTCACCTTCCACCTTCATCTGGGAACTCCTCGAGGGCAGAGCCCATCCTTTACCCTGGGCCTCAATAAATGTTCATTGTCTGACTGACTGTGGTTGTTGAAGCCTATACCCCTTCCCCAGACTGGAAAAGCAGCTCTAATGGAAGCTGTTGTTGGATAGGACCTGTCAGAGTCCTGGATCTGTCTGTCCGTGTTGCTGGTGGTAGTGCTTGTCTGCCTTGTCAGGATGTCTTTGTCCTTACTCACCGCTGAGTGTTGGGGATGCAGTGACATAGACCAGTAACAGACGCTGCCCTCAGGGAGCTCCCCCTCTGACTCAGATGAGCATGCCCCATGAGCCTAAAGCTGCTGGGGCAGAGCCCATGGTCAGGTGGCCTTGTCTTAACTGTCATTGCCAGTGATGATGTCATTCTGATGTTGGACCATTGGCCTGGGCCAAGGGCTTTTATGATAATTCTCCTTTTTGGCTCTTCTGGAACTGTAGCTGCAGTTTTCCAGGCTACAGTCCCCCCTGGAACAGCTTTGCAGGATCGTGGCAGACGGCACTGGGCTGGTAGCAGGGCTATTCCCAAAAGCTCAGGGTCTGATGGGGGACAGGAGGGCCTGGCCCCGGCCCCTGCTGCCTCCTGTCTCCCATCTCCCCTAGGGTACCCCGCTGCTTCATCTAGGCTGACTGAACTGGGGTCGACGTGGGTGTCTGGACCTTTCTCCACAGGGGAGTGCTACCATTTGTAGAACTGTCACGTACCTCAGATTATTGCTGGTGGTGGTGAGGAAGGTGGGTTGGGGAGGAGACTGGAAGTAGGAGATGGTTCAGGAAGTGGTGGGGCTGCGGTCCAGGCCTCTGGGCTCTCACCCTCATCAGAGCCTTGTGTGTCTCCCTCTCATCTGCGGTGTTGGCTTTGAACGCAGTTTGCCGAGCCAGGACCAGAAGGAGATGGTACCAGTGAAACAATCCTTGAGGTGGAACCCCTGGAGGCGTCTGGCTGACATCCCTCCACTCTCTATTGTCAATTTCACAAGCATTTATGTTGTGCCAGCTGTGTGTTATAATGGTAACCCAATGACCCTCCTGAAGGATCCAGGCACTCAGGAGTGATCAGGCCACTGTCCATTGCTGCGGGCAGATCTCAGATGAATTCTCTGATCATAAATGAATGACATTGACATCCTGCCCACTTGTCCTGGTCCCCGTCTCCCACCCTTGACCAGCCATCAAGTTGTCCCTGGGGATGATTCCTGGATACTACAATTAAACAGATATTTTTGAGTTTTTGTTAGTATTTTTTCATTTTTAACGTTACCTTCATTTTCATGCATCCCTCTCTCCCCTTTCCAGAGATCCATTTTTTGTAACAAAGAGTGGGGGGAGGGGGTCAGCAAAGCTAAACCCCTAATAGTGACTTCTGACCATCCCTGCCATACTCCTGGGCCCAGGATGAGACCTTGGCAGAGAAGGAAGAGGCCCAGTGTCAGTGAACTGGATTCACTGAGTGCCTACTGTGACCCAAGTAAGGCCCTGGGTTTGGTGCTGGGCATTAAGAGATGAAATGCAAATGATTTCTGTGTAATTTCTTTACATTAGCAAATAAATCCCTTTTCCCTCCAATTCCAAGGCTGGGAATGGAAACCAGCCTTTTCCTTCAGGGGCTTAGTTTAAATCACAGAGATAAGAAACCAATAAATACTCATCCTAATTAGGTGCCCTTGCCCAGGAAACGTCCAGAAAATTCTCAGAGAGTGAAATCTTCCAGAAGGGCTCCATCCCTTCTGCTGGTGGCTGGGTTGATTCCAAACCAGGAAGGGAAGTGACTTCATAGCACTCAGAGGGCTGACTGTTGGCATGAATTTTAAGCACACAAGATGCCCTTTGTGCCGTCATCAGAAGGATGTTGGATGCTAGTCATGGAAAACCTGACCTTTTAGGTAATGTTTAAGGTGTACAAAGCATTTTATTTTCTTTGAACCTCAAAAAATCCATATAAAGTATAGATCATGGGATAAATATTTCCCAGTTTAGGGGCGGCTAGGTGGCGCAGTGAATAGAGCACCAGCCCTGGTGTTAGAGGACCCAGACACTGAACCACTTATTAGGTTTGTGACTTTGGGTGAGTCACTTAACCCCAATTTCCCTCCATATATGTGTGTGTTTATGGATCAAGTAGAAGACTCAGCAGCCTAGGGCTACATGGCAAGGACCTGGATTCAAATTTGGCATTTACTACTTAGCAGTGCTGTGTGTTCTTGGAAAGGCCTGGAGAGCCTCCCAGGACTCAGTTGGCTCATTAAATTAAAAAGATTGGCCAAGGTAAAAGGTGGCTGGGCTCCCCTCCCCTTCCAGAGCAGCCATCCCATAACTCTGCCCAGAGCCTGTGGGCTCCAAGTGCATCCGTCCTATGACGTATGACCCCCTTCTTGTTGGAGTAGTGGGAAGAGCCAGGAATGTGGTTATGCAGAAGGAAAAGGGAATGGAATGGTCAGTCGTCCTGAATCCTGCAGAGGTCAAGGGATGGGGAGGGGGAGACGGGCAGCTTTCTAGAAGTGACCGGCGGGCAGCCAGGTGGTGCCATAGTGCACAGAGCCTGGCTGGAGGCCGGAAGCTTCCTCTGCCCTGACACTTAGGAGCTGGGCCACACAGCTGCCCTGCTGTTATTAGTCACTTATTAGTCCGTTTTAGCTGCAAAGTGTCGGCGGCATCTCTCTTGCACAGAAGGAAGGTGGTGGTGGTGTCTTGCTTCCCTTGGCTCACAAATGCTGCCTTTCGGTAGGTTTCACTGTGTGTTTCTGCCAGGGTAACCTGCCGATGGCGTTAACAAAATGCCAGGTACAGCGAGTGCTGCCATATGCCCAGTAGAATAGAAAGCGGTGCTTGTGCCCCAGACGTGGAATCTTGCGTGGCTGCCTTTTCAAGGATCCGAGTGTTCCCCGGTGACTTTCTGAGCCGCTCCAGCTGGCTGTGATACCTCCCAGGCTTCCGGTTCTTTCCTGGGTTGGAGCTGTTTGTTGTCAGCTATGATGACGTAGTACAACTATTTGTGTTAAGATATTTCATGAGTGCTTTTGTTAGAATTTGAGTTTTTTTCTTTTCTTTCTCCAGCTTAGGTGGTAAAATCCCACCTGTTCCACATAAAGCGAAATCGGAAGAAAAAATCAAGGTAAGTTGAGATTAGTTCTAATTTGATCTTTGTGAGTGCAGCTAACTTAGGCTTTCTTTTCTGTTGATTTATTTTCCTTTTTAAAAAAAGTTTTTTATTCAGCCACCTTTCTCTTTCACCCCCCCCCCCCAAAAAAAAAAAGAATTTGAGAACACAAGACAAACAGAAATTGCACACATGTATTGTCAGTCAAAACAAGCTTCTGTGTTGGCCATGGCCTAAAACGTGTGTCTGATTTCACATTCTGAGCTCTGTCCTTGTTGGGTGGGCAGGTGATTTCCTTCTTATGCAGAGCAGAGTTCTGCACAAGCACAGCAGTTTGTTTTGCTTGGGACTTATCCCCCATCTCCTTCCATTCTACCCTTTCTAATTCCCTCCTGTTTTCCTGCTGAGTGAAATGTATTTCTGTACCCAGCTCTTTATGTGTGTGTTGATGCGATGTGTGGTGTGGATGTAGATTCCTTCTTTGGACCAGTTTGACTGAGAGCGAGGTTCACGTGTCAGGCCTCACCACCCCTGCTCCACTCCTCTGTTATAGCTGCCACTTATATACCCTTCGGCGTGAGAGAAGTTTATCCTGACCTCCTTTTCCTCCAGAGTGTATTCCTCTTCCTCTCCCTTTCCATTCTTTGCTTTAAAAAGATCATCAAGATGTAACAGAGCCACTCTTAGACCTTGAGTGACTCACTGGGCTCCCTCTGTGGTCTCTGGTGGTGATGGGGTTCACAGGGACCTGGGCATCCTCTCCCCATGCTAAGTTCATCTGTGTTTCTCTTCACTCCTATATTTAAATCTCAGCTTCTCTGCAACTCTGGTCTTTCGATCACGGATGCTCAGAAGTCCTCTGTTTTTTCCCAGAGGTCCAGCTTTTCCCCTGTAACATCATGCTCAGTCTTGCTGGGTCAGTCATTCTCAGCTGCATGCCTGTTTCCTTTGCCTTTTGGAACGTCGTGTTCCGGGTTCTCGGTGATGGCGGCTACGAGAGCTTGTGTACTCTCACTGTGGTCCTCTGGACTTGGGATTTTTTTTTTTGGCTGTTTGTGTTGATTTATCTTTGCCGTGGAAGCCCTAGATTTTGGCAATGATGCTCCTGGAAGTTTTCATTTTGAGATTTCTTGAAGGATGTGATTTGTAGATTCTTTTTTTTTTTTTTAAGCTTTCTCCTTTGGTTCTCAGAGGTCTGGGCAGTTTTCTTTTTGGAAACATTTATTTTTAAAAATTTTGAGTTCAAAATTCTTTCCCTCCAGCTCCTTCCCCACCCCATTGATAAGGCAAGCAATATATCAGAACAATTCCATATTAGCCATGTTGCAAAAAAAAAAAAACAGCCAAACAAAAAGTGAGTTTGACTTTGCACTCAAAAGTTCCTCAGTTCTCCCTCTCTATCCAAAGATGGGTAGCATTTTTTCATCATGGCTCTTTTGGAACTTGGATCATTGTCTTGAGGACAGTAACTAAGTTTCTCCTAGTTGATCATCACTATGGTATTGCTGTTACTGTGTGCTTCGGTCTGGTTTATGCTCATTGAACTTTGCATCGGTTCATATAAGTCTTTAATTTAATTTCTTGAATTAGAATGTCTAGATTTTTTGGTCATGGTGTTCAGATAATCCAGTGATTCGTAAACTGTCCTCCTCAATCTGTTTTCTAGGTTGGTTGTTTTTACTGTGAGATACTTTACATTTTTCTTTTTTTAAAAAAATTCCTCCTCCTTCTCTTCTAGGACTTTCTGTTTGAGTTTGTGCCCAGGCTGTGTTTTTCTCTGAAGCCTTGCATGTAGATGTTGTAGAGCCATTCTCTCCCTCTGGGTTTGTGTCTTGAGTTTCCCTGCACTGTTTGAAAAGCTCCTTAGGATAGGAGTCTTTTATTTGTTGTCGGCCCTTCCAGCCTCCTTGACTAGACACTGGATGGGCTCTGCACACTTCCGGAGGGAAGGTCTGCCCTAGTCCTGTTGCTGCTACTTGGGGTATTGAATATCTTGTTATTTTAGGGTCTCGGGTACAGCTCGGGCTGGGGACCTTTAAGCTATCAATGATTCCAGAATGATCTGACCAGGGCAGAGTCTGATTGCTCTGCAGACTAGATGCTGCTGGACTTGGCTCCTGTTAGATGGCATGGGATCTCTGGGGGTTCAGAGCGGCAGAATTGTGGGCTCCCCTCTGGTCTGGAATTCTCACTCTGGTTATTCCCCTGCAACCTGGGCTAGAGGCTGGAAGTGAGACCCTGCTCTGAGCTTGGAGTTTAAGCCACATTGATGCTGCTGCTGCTGCTGGTGGCAGCCTCTGAACGTCCTCCTTTCTCAGTAAACAGCTCAGGGCCTGCCTACCCAGCGGTGCCACTGCCCTTCTTACTTTGCCTTGGGACTGGGTAGTGGGCAGCAGAGATGCCAGTTGGGGCCTGGCATGGGCCTGAGGGTGCCCGAGTCTGGGTCTGGGACCTTCTTTTGTGGTGATACATAAGCTCTTCCTGTGTACCAGGCACTCCTGCCTGGCATTGTTGCCATCTGTCTCCCTTTGTCAGCCTGGGCCAGGCAAAGGACTCACAAGGAGTTTTTTGGATTTCATCATTAAGATTCATTCTGGTGCATTTTCTAGCTCCAGTCTGGAGGAACTGTGGACAGGAGCTCAGCTTCCTTCTACTCCACCCTTTCTTTGGGTTTCTTCTGGATCTGTTTATCTCTCTTCCCCTTAAATTCCTAAAGTAGCCAGCCCATTTTATCTATGGTCAGGTTTTTAAGATGAGAAAAATAGCTGTTTTGAAAAATTCTGACTTCTGGCATTTATGCACTAGCTGCTGTATGTCAGGCCTGTGCTGAGCACTTGACAAAGAGCTCCTTTGATGAGCCAGGACATGATGGCTTCATAGCATGTAGATGTTTTCTGAGCCTGATGTTAAGTCCTGGGCTTGTTAAACCTGAGTCTTTGGACCTGTAGCAGGAGGGTCTTCAGTACAGGGCACTCCTTAAACGAACAGCCAGCATTCTTCGTCAGATGGGAGTGTTCTCCCCGCCTCCCAGCCTCTGCCCTCAGTGCTGCTGGTGAGCTCTAACATCACTGAGTGGAGCCTGACTCTGTTGGCCCTTCTTTCCTCAGGAGGAAAAGACTGAAAGTGAGAAACCCAAAGAATCCCCCAAACTAGAAGAGCTGGACAGTGAGGAGAGTGACGTAGGTGAGGAAGGCGTGGTCGCGTGCGTACCTGGCTGCGGTGGGGGGGGGGATCTCCTGGCAGCCTCCAGATTACTGAGAGGCTGGTGGGTGTTTTCTCTGCCCCCTGCAGAGATCGATAATGAAGGAGTAATTGAAGCAGATACAGATTCCCCTCAGGAAATGGGAGATGAGACTGCTGAGGTGAGTTCTAGACCCTTCTTTTCTTCTACCTTGAGGCTTGGGCACTGCCCCCTCTTTTCTCTAGTTGTGAAAGCTAGAATGAGCATCAAGTATCTACTGTGTGCCAGGTGCTGTGCTGGGAGACCAGGATCCAAGGTGAGATAATGCCCATGCTGTCAGAGGAGAGAGCAAGGGTGCCTCAGTATCCTCAGAATAAGTACATGGTGGGAGGTAAGGGCCAGGGCCAGGAGAGGGTGGAACATCTGGCTTCTTTGAGGTGGAGGGAGTGGGAAATGCACTTTGTGACAGCCGGAATAGAGAGCACACTGCCCTGCCTGGGGGGGGGGGCCTGCTCTAAGGATTTTTAACACATGCGGAAATTTGTGATTTGATTCTGGAGATAATTGGGAGACCTTGGGCGGTTCCTCAGCTCCTTGAGGGAAGTCATTTGCCTTCTCTGTGTTGGGTGGAGTAGATTAGGAGGAGATGTGAAGAAGGGGAAACCAGTTAGGGGATCATTGCTGTCTCCAGGTGAGAGGTGATGCCATTGAGCTTGAGCTAAGATGGATGCTGTGGGAATAGAGAGAAGGGGGCAGATTCACCGGGTGTTGTGGAGGTAGAAACTTGGGCAAGATTTGGCAGCCCAGTTTGGGCTGTGTTAGGGTACAGGAGAATGAGGAATGGAGGCTTATGCCACGGTTATGATGGGGTGCTGTACCTCTATGAAACAAGGGTGTAGAAGCAAACCACACCCAGCTCTGTTTAGTACATGCCGGGATTGGGGTGTTTTGGGGGACATCTAGTTGGAATGTCCAGTAGTCCATGGGTCCTGGAAGTCAGAGGGTGGCCTGTCTGTCCATAAGGAGCTTGTGAATGATGAGCCAACCAAGGAAACTAGGAGAGAAGTTTTTACAGCCTAAGTTGGATTAAATATACCACAAATTTAAATCATTTTAAGATAGGTCAAGAAAGGTCCTAATAACAAAAGAACATGCCCTGAAATCTGTTAAAAGGAAAAAAGTCTATTGTAGAAGGTACTTTTTGTAGACTTTGTTCTTTTTAATGTCATAAGGAGAAAGACTTGAATACTAATGAGTGTGGTTTTTTTTTTTAGAATCCTGGGGGGGCGGCTAGGTGGCGTGAGTAGAGCACTGGCCCTGGAGTCAGGACAACCTGAGTTCAAATGTGACCTCAGACGCTTGACACTTACTAGCTGTGTGCCCTTGGGCACTTAACCCCAATTGTCCTGCCTTCCTCCAAAAAGAAAAAAAAATCCTGGTGGGGAAAATAAAGACCTGAATAGAAGGCTGATCTTGGGCAAGTGATACAGAAATGTATTCTCTGCTGCCATAAAACATCCACACTTGTAGAAGGTGCCTTTACTGTTGCCACCCGTTGGTGACATTAATGGGCAGAAATGACAAGAGGGGTGTACGCACTTCCTTTTGGCCAGTCAGTCAGCTTCCCTCCCTTTGGAGCAGCACGGCGGCGCTTATCTCAAAGCAGTCAGAATCAGACCCCCTCTAATCCAAGTGGAGGCATTTATTGAAGATTGACATCCCTCCAAATCGGGCTGGGGTCCAAGAGGAACCAGCAGGAAGACGACACAGGAGATTTATAGTGTAATGTTTCTGATTATGCAACAGATGAGAGTATTAAAAAGGCAGGAGGGGCTTCTTAAGGGATTAGCTAATAGGCAAGGGGTCCCCTCTCTGGTTCGATGATGTTCAGACATTGGTTGTGCTGCTTACTGATTGACTAGCTCCTGTGGTCCCGTCTGTCAAGATGGAGTTAGGCATTGTGGTGCTGTCTTGGGTGAAGTGATTGGTGTGATTGTGGTTGAGTACAAGGACTTACCTGTTCAAATATGTGAATCGGGTCTGGGGGTAGGGGCTGTGCTGTGGTTAAAGCCAGATTGTGTGGTCAGATCAGGACATGCCTGGTTTTCAGTGGGGCCCAGAAGGAAGTTAGAAGATTGGGGCCGGGGGCAGCTTTGTTCAGATTCCATCTGTATTGTTCTGTGAGTCTGGCTGATGTAGAAGTAGAAGTTGGGGCAGGGGGGCAGGGTAGAAAGAAGAGCTGAGGAAGGAGGGATCGTGAAGGGAAGGGCAGGGCCCAGAGAGAGTGGGTTTGGGGGGGGGGGGGGGTGCGACAACAGGTGCATGCATCGGGAGCAGGAGGGAGGGGCATTCCATGCTTGCAGGCTTCCCTCTGTGCCCCTCTTTGCCCTTCCCTTCTCCAGACCAGATATAATTGATATTCCCTCAATCTTTCTCTAGATAACAGATGAGATGATGGATCAGGCTAATGAAAAGAAAGTGGCAGCCATTGATGCCCTCAATAGTGGTGAGTAGTGGGGGCTTCTCTGATCCCTCCAGGAGTGACCGTGAAAGTCAGGAGGTGCCTGCCGTAGACATGTGCAGGTGCACTGAAAGAAAAGTGTCTGGTCTTATTCCCTCCCAGTACCATTGGGAAAGATCTGGCAGTTAGGTGTGAATGAATCTCGAGAGCCAGCAGAGGGAGAAAATATTGTGTTTGGAATTCCGGTTTCTTAATCCAGAAGGTGGTGGTGCTGCTTCTTGGCTGAGGGCCTGCAAGCATCTTTGGTGTGGTGCTTTCCTGACCCCCCCAGACCTCAGCCTCTCTCTGGCAGGGATGCGCTTTGCCATCTTCACTCCTGCTGCTCTGCCCTTATCCAGAGGGGGGGGGTGGTAACAATCCTGATCTTTTCCTAGCTTCCCTTAATGGGATATCTGATGAGTCTCCAGCAGCCTTTTTGATTAGGGAGAAGGATACAACATTGAGAAAAGTATAAGTCTTGGCCCCATAGGGGTTTCAGATTTAGCAGTTCATTTCCTTCCCTGGGTGTTTGCAGTTCAGGAGACCGTGAAGCAGACACATTTGTCTCCTTTTCTAATAGCCCATTTTGCACACTTACCTAAGTAACCACTGGCCTTTTACTGGGCATGAGAAGAATATAGATAACTGTTCTAAATGTTATCTGGAAAATACTGGGTAAACAAATATTACAAAAATGATGAAGTGGTTCTACATTTTGGCTTTTGCTTTCCTCCTTGACTATTACATTAGGTGACCTTAAGACTGCCATTCAGTTACTCACAGAGGCCATCAAACTGAATCCCCGTTTGGCCATTTTGTATGCTAAGAGAGCCAGGTAAGGAGCCCCAGGGGTAAAGTAGCACGCCTCCCTGATGTGCCCCTTCCTAGTTTGTGAGGAGGAGGGAGGTTCCAAATGGGATTCTTCAGCAGTAGCTTTTCCTCTTCTCATAGGGACTTTTGTGTCAAGCTTTTGTGAAATTGTTTCTGCGAATGTCTGTAAGTTTCATCTGAAAAGAGTGCTTTATAATGCTACATCTCTCTCTTCAGTATCTTTGTAAAACTGCAAAAGCCCAATGCTGCTATTAGAGATTGTGACAGAGCGATTGAAATAAACCCGGACTCCGCCCAGCCCTACAAGTGGCGAGGGAAAGCCCACAGGTGAGAAGGGGAGTCTCTGGGCCTCTGGTGGCTCGGTGACACGGTTGGTCCCATTGCTTAGTGGGACAAAACCCCTGGGACGGCAGGGAGTGAGTGAGCAGCAAGAGGCTGAGCGCAGCCAGAGTCCACCCAGGGCCTTCCATCTCAAGTTCAGCCGTTTATCTTGTGCCCCTTCTAGGAGATCGAGTTAACTACTGATATCCATTTAGCCCAGTCCCCACACCTTCTACACCCAGAATGTGGCATATTGAGGGCTATTGCCTTGATGATGAAGAATTTGGCCCCTGGCACTGGGTCTGAGGTCAGTTTCCTTGGATTCCAGTGGTGAGGCCTAATCCCAGTAGTAGGGCTTCTAAGGCTCAGAGGTTATAGAACAGCTTTGTGACTCTTCTCTCCCCAATTTGATTCCTCTGGAATAATACTGAAGTCCATTTTTAGTGCAATAACTTTTGTTATTACATATTTTTCTCCATTCACACAAGTATATTTCCTTTGCATTGATTATTGTGTTGAGAAGTTAGATGGGATTTGGAAAGGCCATTCTCCTTGACTGTATAAGGAATATGAACCAAGAAAAGGAGGCAAGAAAGCAGAGGTGACTTAGTTTCCAAAGAAGAGCTTAATGCTGACCATCTGGTGCAGCCAAATCTGCACAGAGAGCAGGAGCCCCTGGGGGAGATCACAAGTCCAGGAAACTGAGGGGAAAATGGAAGGTCCTTCAAGCACAGAGTCAGTGAGGAAGGCAGAGCAGAGGGCAAAAGAGTGGGCTGTATTGACTGAAATCCTCTAGGCATTAAAGGGGCACCGGGGCACCTGGAAGTCAGGGAGACTGAGTTCAAATCCAGCCTCAGACATGTCCTAGCTGGGTGGCCCTGGGCAAGTCACCCGCTGCTGCCTGCCTACAAAACAGGTGTGATGGCAGCCGCTCCCTCTCAGGATCCAATGAGATGTTTGTCAAAGGCCTGGCACAGGGCAGGTGCTGTGGGCATTGTGGCTGTTGAAGTGAGCGAGTAGCTTAGAGAAGGCAGAAATCCCTTCACTCCGGTCCCATGGATTTGACGATCAGAGAATGAAGGAGCCATCAGGGTAATATGCTAAAATTCCAGCAGGCTGAGATGGGGGGAAGAGAAGGTTCAAGGCATAATGAGCTTAGACTTCTTGGGTTAGCTAGGAGAATGGCATCTCTTTAGAGATGAGAACTATGTAGTTTGTATCCCTCTGGGTATTGATCAGAAAGAAGGCACTTAATGCAACTCTTAGTGAATTGAAGACTGCTCTCAGAAAGATTGATCCCATTGTAATTTAGATCCTGTTTATCAACAGGATAGAGGTTGTATTTTTTTGCCTCTCAAGGTCAGTCTTAAATTCTGTTTTCTCTTCCTTTCCCTATCAGTAAAAATAGAAGAAGCCAGATGGGCAGATCTGTGGGTGAGCCTAGAGTGGGTGCAGAGCAAGGATGGAGAGTCGCCTGGAGCCAGAGTGACCAGCAGAGGAGTTTGGGTTTGGGGGGCAGTGAAGCTCTTTAGGCACATCTGTTGCCTTCCCTTGTGGAAGGAAACCAGAGAGGTAGTGTGGATAGTTGAGGGAAATGAGGAGGAGGGCCTGGATAGGGGTGCTTGTGTGAATGGAGAGAAAGGCAAGGACGGGGAGTATGCTATGAAGGGAGAATAATCAAGACTTGGCAGCCAGTGGGATATAGGTGATGTGGGCAGTCATCTCCGACTTTTCACGGCCTCTTTTGGGGTTGTCTTGGCAGAGATTCTGGAGTGTTCGCCATTTCCTTCTCCAGTTCATTTTACAGATAAAGAAACTGAGGCCAGCAGGGTGAAGTGATTTGCCCAGGGTCACACAGCTAGGAAGTATCTGAGACCAGATTTGAACTCAGGAAGAGGATTCTTGCTGATACCAGGCCTGGTCTGCACCACCTTTCTGCTAGCTAGTCTGTAGCTCTTCATTTACAAAAACTCCAGTCAGTGTCTGTGTGTCAGGGCATGTGGTTTCACAGTCAGGCCTTTTTTTTATTGAGCTTTGCCTGAGATGAGTTCTGAATCTTCTTGGGTGCCCTGTGTGTCTTAGCCCAGCCCACTCTGTCCACCTGTTTCTTCTCAGGTGGAATGTTTCAGGTCTCAGTGCTTACCCATAACCCCTCATCCAGTGGCAGAATAGGAGCTCTTTAATGTTAATTAAGGGTCTGATAATAATAAGTTCATGATAAAGGCCTGACCCTGAGACCAATTACATTTTTACAAAAACGAGAAAAATAACAATTTTCTTTGTCAGTTTCCTGAAGATTACTGTGGGGGAAGGATTAGGTGTATTCCCCAGTTATCCCATGTTTTGTCCTAACCCTGATCCCCGCTCTTCTGCAAGACTTGGGGCTGGGTGGAGCTTTTCCAATTATTAGGAAAGGGTTTTTTTTTATATTTTTTCATGAAAAACTGAAATAGCAGGTAGTATTTTTTCTTGTTTTTCCTTCAAATAGTAGCCACTCACACTTCTGAGGCCAGAAATAATGCCAGTTATTTTTCAGTTAGGTCAGAACTTGTAGTCCAGCAGTGTAGCTAGTGTGAGGGCTAAAGCACAGAAGGACAAATGAGCTATGCTTTGGATTCTTACCCAGCTCATTCAGACCTTAGAATCATCCTGTTTTGGTTTGCTTTGGACTGAAAAGCAGGTGCTGTGGTGTGCTGTTTGGGGGAAGGGGAAGAGAATGCAGAGAGAGGAGGCGGAGAATTTCTCAGCTGATTGTTAAATCCCTTGTAGACTCCTTGGCCACTGGGAGGAGTCAGCCCGGGATCTTGCCATGGCTTGCAAACTGGACTATGATGAAGATGCCAGTGCTATGCTGAAGGAAGTCCAGCCAAGGGTGAGTGCGGACGTGCAGCTGGCACAGTCTCACAGCCTCGTGTTTGCTGGTCTCCATGGGGGGGGCCATGCAGCAGGGTCCGAAAAAGCAGAAATGATCCAAGATGTGGGTGATGGTCCCAGCCCGGGGCAGTTGGTGCACCATGCTAAGGGTGCTGCGTACCTCAGAACGGTGAGGAAGGCTGGCATGTGGAGGCTTCTGCTCTGGGTAGCCGATGGGCAGAGGTGTCACTGTGACCACAAGAGGGCCCTCTACCCCTCTGACGTCCTGAGTTGGCTTTGAGCTCGTGACTCTGCTTCTCCCTGCTGTATAGCAGCATCCTCAGGAATTACTGCAGTGGGGCCTCTTCCCGTCAGCCCCTCTTCCTTATTGGCTATGTTGCTCTGAATAGGTTGCTAACAAACAAGATCATTATTTAATTGTCCATTTCAAAATTTTTTAGGGTATTTGGTCAGTCACAATTTTACATTTTCGCAGGGTGGTGGGAAAGGAGGACAGCAAGGGAATTAGATTTCTTGGGTAATGGCTGTACAAATTTTTTTCTCATTCATACTTTAGAGAAAATAGATATATATTTCTCTTATCATTCTACCAGGCCCAGAAGATTGCTGAACATCGGCGAAAATACGAAAGAAAACGTGAAGAACGAGAGATCAAAGAAAGGCTAGAAAGGGTGAAGAAGGCTCGGGAGGAACATGAACGAGCCCAAAGGGTAAAGTCTTTGAGCCAGAGCTTGAGATCAGGGCTTGTTGTGGATGTCCATACTGCATATATGTCCACAGGTTCCTAGATAGTGGTGAAATAAAGAGGGCCTGGCTGGGGAGTTGGTGACCTGTGTGGGTGGAGGTGAGATCCACTTGTGCTACCTCTTCGGGGAGTGGATGGTTCCCATCTTGGGGCAGCTTGTTTGTCCCTAGTACAGTGGTCTGCCCTGTCTGCCACGCTGAAATTCAGACTGGGTACTGTTGGGCCTTTGGTGTAGTCTAGGGTTTTTCTGCCCACTGTTCTATCAGACAGCTCTCTCTTCCAGGAAGTAGTTTCAGCAGAAATCTTCAGAACTGGCCCACTACCAAAATACAGTTTTCATCCAAGAAGGTATTTTTCAAGACCACAGATTCTTGTATGGAGATCCTGGTCACAGGGAGCATGGGACCGTGATGGGTCATCACTCTGGACACCAAACTTAAGAAACTTAGGCCTCTTAGAAGTATAATCAGCTTGGTTTCCCCGACTATTTGTTGCCTAGGCTTACGTTTAAAATTCAGTTGAACAATATGCAACAGTGCCATTTGTTTATTGATGGACTTTTATTTCAGGTATTTTTCTCATTCTGGTCTTTGTACTGGTGTTTTAATGCTACCCTGTTGGAAATTCTTCTGTCCTTGATATATCTGTCATTAATTTATTAGGAAACATTTTAAAATCTGAGTAAGCAATTATTTAGCACCTGCTGTGTGCCAAGAACTGTCCTAGGTGCCTGAGTATACAAAGACAAAAACGCGGCTCCAGCCTTTGGAGAGCTAATACTCTACTGGGAGCGGCTGCAGCACCTCAGGGCCAGCTTCCTTGAGCGCTCTCAGACACTCCATTGTTGAGTCAAGCGTCAAGATGATTCTTTGGGAATGATGGACTTTTCTTTTTTTCTTTTTCAAAGGAGGAGGAATCCCGGCGGGCCTCCGGAGCGCAGTTTGGCTCTTTTCCAGGTACCACCCTATAAAAATAAGAGATGTCCGTGTTTTGAATTACGGATGTGGATTTTGTTTTTTAGCCACTCCTGGAAGAACATTAATCTCCATTATTGTAATTTCTTTCCAGAAGATCTCATTCCTAACTGTCTGTGTCCTCTTCTGCTCTCATACTCTTTAATTCTGTAAAAATAAATAGAATTTTTGAATTCTTAAGGATCTTAGATTGCCTTCTCTGATCCTCTCATATGACAGATGAGGAAATTGGTGCCACAAAAGATATAATGATGAAATCAAAAGTCCCACAGCTCCTGGCAGTGAGGAGAGTCTTGTGACTCCTGGTCCTGAATTCTTATTACTGTGTCTGCCAGGGACCAATGAGTAGACAGTATGAAAATGTCAGTTTAAACAACTCTTCTATGAATTCCAAGAAACCTTGAGGTTGCTGCAGTGTAATTTCCTTGTGCATGTATTAGTGGAGAACAGTTTGCGGGATCTAGAGAAGAAATCATGTGTGGCACTGTATGTGCCAGCTAGATAATCTTATGTCTCAGGAGAACAGGATGGAGAAGGACAAAGCATGAGACCCAGTTTGAATGGACAGAAGTGATGCCCAGAAAACTTAAATGATAACCAAGATTCATTTTTCTGTTGAGAGACAGACTGGAAGTGAATCAGGTCTTTCTGCTGGGTCTTTAAGTGAATTTAGGGCTTGCTGAGGCTGGGCCAAGGATTCTAAGAGGCAGAGGCAAGGAGAACAGGCTCTCCAAGGTTGTGGTTGGGACAAGAAGCCAGACAGACTGGATTACGGGGAGAGGGATGAAGGCACTGGGTCCTCCCTCTGGGGGGCTGAGGCCTTTGGATGGAGCTTATGTACCTCCTGGCAAAGGCTCCAGAGCTGGAAAGTGAGGCCTAGAGAAGGGAAGCGACAGGCAGGCCCATGGTCATGTGGAGGAAATAAAGGGCAGAGTCAAGATTTGAACTTGGGTCTCTTTCCTCCAAATGCTATGAGGTTTCCCTAGTGCCAGGTTGTTTCCATAACTTAAAAGAGGAAGCATTTAAAGTTCCATGGATTGAGATCATGTGAAATTTCCCTGCTTTTCTGCAGTTTGGACTAGTAGTGATGGGAGTGGGCATTAATGCAATACCTAAAATGGGAATGAATAATCTTAATATTAGTGGAAGTTGTGCAATGTACGGTGAACCACCATCTAGTTGATGAGGAAAGATATTTGAGTAGGAGGAAGAGATGGGGATCCAAGACATGGCTTCCCTGATCATATCTTATCTATATTAATAGGAACTGTGAGGCTTCCAAAGATGTCTTTAGTTGTAACTTGCTGAATTGTAAAATGGAAGATTAGTGTTCTATTGTAGAAACTTGAGTAGAGAAAAACCTATTTGTCCAAAACCTGTTCTGATCAATAGAATTACTTGGAAAGTCAAAGACTCTTGGCATTGTTCTCATTGTCTAGTCCAGCAGGTTGATCCTGAGGGTACACTTGGCCCAAAACACTCCCTCCTGAGTGTGACCTGAGCCAGATTAAAATGTGATTGGGAAACACTTCACCAAATAAATAAAAACACAGTGTAGTACAGGCAACCTGGCATTTTAAAGGTGAGTTGGTGTACAGCACGGAGGGGCCCTTATCTATGGGTTAGTGGCCCCAGGCCTAGGCTACAGCCAGAAGCCTCCAGACAAAAGCCAGCGGTGAAGAGGGTATGAGACAGATTTATCGATTTATAGGATATTACATATTTACGTATTTAGTGGCAGTCTTGGGAGCTGGTTGGTCAGTGAGTGTTTCCTGAAGAGCAAGTCCTTGGGAATCATGTTTTTAGAAGTTTGGCTGCCATTCTGTGATGTTGTTTGTTTTATTCTCCTTTTATAGGTTTTCCTGGGGGTATGCCTGGGAACTTTGGAGGCATGCCTGGCATGGGAGGGGCCATGCCTGGGATGGCAGGAATGCCGGGGCTCAATGAGATTCTTAGTGACCCAGAAGTGCTGGCAGCCATGCAGGTAAGCCTTGTGGAAATACATCATATGCTGATTCTTTCCTCACTAGGTGTGGGCAGAAGCAATTTTATTTGCTCACATTGCCAATTAAACCTTTCTAGGAATCACGATTTTCCAGTTGAGTGAGTGATTGATCATTCAGGGAGCTCATGAAGGGCTCCCCTGCCCCGTACGTGGGGGAGAGATACAGAGCTTTATAGTGTGAGGCTTTATGAAACAGAACCAGCTGTTCTTTTCCTGCAGATTTCCCCCCCTATTTTCCATTGTGACTGTGACTCAGTATCTTTCCCACCAAAGACTAGCATGCCAGGGCAGCATGGCTACTGGGGGTCTGTGGACACACTGTGTTGCTAACACTGTTCTCCACAGCCTCCTTGTGGTCAGAGAGGTAACTTGGTGCACAGGGGTCAGGCCAGCAGAGGGCAGGCTCTGGTCCAGGTGTCTCATCTTGGGTCCAGCCTAGCTAAGACTGGGGACACTCCAGAAGGTTGACTGCCACGCTGCCTACTTATAAGGTGTCTCCTGAGGTGTGGAGGGACTGGATCAGGGCAGGGCGGAATGATGACCCTGGGAAAATCAGACCCTTTCTGGAAAAGGCTGTCAGCAGAGGAGGTTGGTTGTAAAGCTTTTAAGCTCACCATGGATTTGGAATGCTTTCTCTTTTTTCTTATGCGTTCTACAATTATTTAAGAAGCTTTACAAATGGTGGCTGATAGAACAAGAAGACAGCTGCAGTGTAAAAGGCTTGGCTCACATGGGGGAGTTTTTCTGTACTCGTCCTGTGTTCTCTCATTGCTTGGGTACCATGGCATGGTAGAGAGGAAGTAGATCTCGGTTCCAGCCATAGCCAGAGTCTATGAGATGGATTGACAGGAGGGGAGGGATCAACCCAACTGATGGACCTAAAGATGAACCGGGCTCATTTTCTGGAGAATCGTTTGTTCTTTGTCACCTTTTAAGAGAAGCAGAGAATTTTGAAAACAGTGAAAACCATGGGTCAGAAAGCTTAGTGGCCAGCTACCTTCTGTTCACAGACTAGCATCCAGATGAAGGGGCAGCAGCATTTAGGCTGACAGAGGAGTTCACTGGGGGCCTTTTTCCTCCAGCATAGTCTCTAATGCTGTTAACAACTTTGTTTGCAGGACCCAGAGGTGATGGTGGCGTTCCAGGATGTGGCACAGAACCCCGCAAACATGTCCAAATATCAGAGCAACCCGAAGGTTATGAATCTCATCAGCAAATTGTCAGCCAAATTTGGAGGTCAAGCATAAATGCCCTTTTAACAAATAAAGCCCTTACTGACGGAAAAACAACCCATATCACTTAATGGACCTCGCAATAATACAAACCAAATGTACCTCTGACCTTCTGGTGAAGAAAACTGGGGTGCTTGGAAGATAGTCCCCCCTCCTCTGCCCCCAGTACAGCAGGAGCATTTTACAGTGATTGGTTGGCCATTAGTCCACCAGATAATGTCCTACTCTGAATCACAAACTTAAGCATAAAAGCATTTTCCAAAACTTCTAAAATTACTTAAAGTTTGAGAAAGGAAAGATAGCGCCTAAAATTATTTTCTTTACTAATCGTTTTGGCTTTCCCTTGGACTTAATTAGGTTTCAGGGTGAGGAAGAAGACTTCTAGTAAAGATTTCTTATCGAGTCATGGTGGGAAATTGGGCTAATCAGGCGAATATTCCTTATGTACAATCTAAGTGGGCTCGTGCCCATTGGGGGTTTTTGATTTGTTTTTTTTTAATTCTGATGTGCTTTTTAAAAAATACTTCTTTTGATGGCAAAACCAAATGTGGGACCACCAATGTGTAGTACAATGGTGTAGTAAGTACTTGGGCAAAGACTGGACCTGCCTGCAGTGAGGGCTGGGGGATTGTCCCTAGGTGTTCTTTCCCATGGCATTGGGGGCAGGAATTAAGCGGTCAGCCCCTGCATTGGCATGAGGGCATACGTTTTGGGAATGCTTCTGTGAGACTGGCTCACCACATTGTAATGTTGACTCCCCTGTTGTCTGTCTGTCGCTGTAAACATTTGTGTTTCTGTTTAGGGAAAGGAAGGTGGAGGGTCCTTTTCTTTCTTCTTGGATGTGAATTGATGTCTTTTTCTCGACAACGAGACATCTGGCCCTCTCTGGGCTCTATGTTTTCAGTTGTTTTCCAGTCTATTTTCCCCCCCATTTTATTAGGCTAAAAATAGTCCTCATACATTCAATACGTTATGATGGCCACCATTGGAAGTATACTTAATTGTGCAAACATTTCCAAATGCTTGGCTTCATGTAAAATGCAACACTTACTGTTTCTATATGTAGGCTAATGCTCTTAACTTCTCATTTGGCCAAGAAATTTCATTTTTATTCATTGGGACCCTGAGGACCCCAAGCATTACTTATTTTTCTGTACTGAAACATGGAGGAAAGAAGTTCCTGGTTTCCTTTCTTTTACTTGGGAAATATCCCTTGAAAATTACATTTGCATTAATCTTTCCATTTTGGGGAAGGAGGGCGTGAGTATTGGATTAGTGGATATGTAAACATGTAGGTGAACTTGGCTATATGATCCAGCATTAAATATGTGATTCATAAATAGATTAGATTTGTGATTCTTTTTGCATCATAGGGTTATTTTGTGACGGATCTCATCACTGCTTTCTGGTACGGAGCTGTTCCTTTCTGTAGGTGCTGCCTCTGCTTTCCTTTCCTCAGTTTTAAATAACAGTAAGCTGGTGTGGTTCTGGCCCTGCCCATATGGGCAGGGCTCCTCATCTAAAGACCTTCTGTGTGTGTGAAGCTCATGTACTGCCGGTGTTTTCTTTTAAGGACAGGAGTAGCTGGGGCAGTAGAATGAACATGGA
>NW_027186376.1:1714270-1763560 GCF_028583685.1 Petaurus breviceps papuanus | reverse complement strand
ATCTCATCACTGCTTTCTGGTACGGAGCTGTTCCTTTCTGTAGGTGCCGCCTCTGCTTTCCTTTCCTCAGTTTTAAATAACAGTAAGCTGGTGCCATCCAGAAAACAGTTCTGGCCCTGCCCATGCGGGCAGGGCTCCTCATCTAAAGACCTTCTTGTGTGATGCTCACATACTGCCTGTGTTTTCTTTTAAGGACAGGAGTAGCTGGGGCATAGAATGAACATGGAACATCCCTGAAATAATTCACGGCTAAACTTTGCCCCCCATGTACCTGGCAAGTGCAGCTAGTGCAGTGTTGGATACTTGCTCAGGCAGAGACTCCTGTGCTTTTCCTGTTGGTATGCTCTCCTTCCTTACAGTCCCCAGCATGACACCATGCGTCCTCCCAAAGTCTTTGGGACTTTGTCACTGGGTTTACTAAACCTGACATCCTACATTTAAGCAGCGCAAAAAGTTTGTTATAGTTGACTCTCGGTAAGCTCTCTTGATCTTAGGAAAACAGCCTGTGTTCAGAGTGTATTGGGTCTAACTGGTTTGCAAATACCAAGCTTATCCTCCATCTGTCTAGGAATGCAACATAATAGCCGAGCCTGTGTCTTTTCTTGTCCGAACAGCCCTACAAGAAAGAAAAATGTGAAAGGAGAGTTTGTTTTTTTGTTTTTGCTTAAAAATAGAAGTTATTGGATATTTCTAGTCGCCTTCACAAATAAAGTGTGGTTTTCAAACCGGAAGTTTTTGTATTGTCTCAATTGACCAGCCAGACTGGTGTGAAAGGTGAGGGCTATCCCACATATTTTTACCTAGCTCAGGGGGTACCACTGATGGCGAGGGACTTTTTCTCTGGGAAGGTAAAGAAGAAAACCCCACTGAGGTAGAGATGGGCAGTCTCAAAAGTTAGGCTGTAAGTCTTGTCAGTCTCAGGAGGTCTTGTGGCCATTGCCACTGGCCTACCTGCCATTGCATTCAGCCTCCCCTCAGGTTTGGGGCAATTTTAGTATTAGAAACGTTCTTAACTACATAAAGCATAGATTTAATTTCAGTATTGGGATTTGAGAACAAATGCTTGAGGCCAAGAAAGGGATGAAAGGTGTGAAGTCAGTGTTACTGGGGTTATCCTCAAATGTCCATTCATCAGACAAGTTGCCTGCTGTGTGAATTGGACTAGTCAGGGACTAGACAAAATGAAAGAATGAACACACAGGTTCTGACTACCCTACAGAGGGGTCCAGTGAGTGCTGAGGTGATTACCTGACATGGAGGGAGGAAGCCCAAAAGGAAGAAAAGATCTATCTTCACAGACATAGCCAAGTTTGACGTTACCTGTGTCTGAAGTTTTGAGTCCTGAAACAGCTCGTAGACTCCCAAGAATTTAGTAACCAAGCTACTGGCTAAGCATCTCCTAAACACTGGACAAAGTAGGAAACCGTTTCTAGATTGTTGGTCTAGCACGTACTATGCCCAAGGAATTTCTGTATTTAAATGGCAACATTGATTGATAGAAAAAGCCAAGTGATAGGATGTTGGCCAAATGTGTGCAAGATATATTTATTTTTAAATTTTAAATGACTAAAATATCTTCCCTTCCTGGGGGAAAAATGTGCCAGTAGATTTCCAGTAATACAGATTGGGCAGATTCATTATCCAGTTAACTGCACTTTGGGGTCAAATTACTTTGTATGGTGTTGGTCATAAGCTCTCTGTATCCAGGAGGGTACAGCCCTTCCCCAAATACAGTTTTTAAAATTGACTCAAAAGTATATAATACTTCTCTCTTTTGGAAAGAGGATGAATGACATGGGGCTGGGGAAACTCTTGGAGATAATTTTAATTTCAAATTAAATATTACTTAATATCAAGTATGTGCAATTTATGATCACTTGTATTTAAATTTTTTATCTCCTGGTGCCCAAAAGGTTCATTGTTTTCCCCCTTACTTGAGGAACATTTTAAAAAGTGTCCCCTCTAAAGAAATCCGTAGAGGAAGAGAAGGACCAGATTGTCCCCAGGAGGGGCAGCTAGGGAGCTTATCGTTAAGTAAGGTAGTCGATGATCGATGTAGTCATTAATGTGGTGAGCATTTTACCCTACCAGGAGTCGGTGAGGTGACCCGGGAGAAGTTGGAGCCTAGAGAGACACTAGACCAACCCACTCAGCAGAAGACAAGCGACGCATTGGAAGAAGTGCCCAGTGAAGATAGCTTAGAGATGCTGGACGTTTCCACTGAGGAAGAGCTTTGGATCACGGGACAGAAGTCTGTCTCTGGTGCTTTTATCCCTAAGAACAAGGGCGCTTTCCCTAGTCATTACAAACCTGGAGAGGTGAAGCGCTGGGGGCGAAAGAAAGTGAGAATTGAGGAGTTGGGGGGTCTGAGCAGTGAAGAGGAAGTAAATGAAAGGCTGCCCTATATGGAGGATTGGGTCAGTGAAGAGGAGATGATGTGAGAGTGGAGCTGGAGGCCCAGAAATAAACAGTCAAAGAGAGCCTGCCTCCTGTGGCATTTTTCCTAAGGTCTTTTACTTGCCCGTGGGCATTCTGCCTTTGTCCACCCTTAAACTCCAGGAGAGGCAGATGCCTGGGGGCAAGCAGAGGTGGGTGATTGACCTCTAGAATCAGAATAGGCAGCCCACAGGAAGAGTGGCAAAAGCACAGTCAGGAACCGTGGGCAGTGTCTTGTGTGTGCACTGTGGGAGCGCCGTGATTGAGGGTGCTCAGTGATGCCTTTGCTTTTGTCACCTACACATCCCACTGTGTCCCCTCCCAGAGCTATCCTTTAGGGTAAACAGTTTTGCAGAGTAACCAAAATCACAAAACCTGATGTGATATATCCCACCCTCCACCTCGGAAAAAGGGGAGGGGTTTTCTACAGTGTCTACTATTTTCTGTTCTTTCCATTTATGTTGTGTTTGTAGTGACTTGTTTTCTTTAGTGGAAGCAGTTTTTAAAATTTTCTTCAGGTAACGGGAAAAACAATCCTTTGGGCACCAGGGATAAAAATTTAAATACATTTAAGTGATCAGAAATTGCATGTACTCCATATTAAACAATATTTAATTTGAAATTAAACTGAACTCCAGGAGTGGCCCCAGCCCTATATCATTCATCCTTTTTCCAAAGGAGAGAGGAGCAGTGTATGCTTTTGAGTTGGTTCTGTTGGCTTAGGCATCGACCATGATACGCTGACCCACCCCCAGTGGATGCATCTTCTTTGTATTCCAGTTCTTTGTTTCCACCAAAAATGCAGCTTATAAATATTTGTATTATCTGGGATCTTTTTGTCAAAGACCTCCTTGCTGGGTCTGGGTCAAAGGGTTTAAACTTGCTGGTCTCTTTTGGTAAGTGTGTGCTGTGGGCCAGACACCCTGTAAGCAATAGGAATGTGACTTCAAAGAATAAAGCATTCCCTACTCTCAAGGACCAGACATTCAGTCATGGGAGACAAGTACTAATCAGAGATAGAGTTAAATCCCAAGGTAAGTTGGGGTGAGCACTGCCAGTAGGCCAGGAAAGCTTGGAGGATGTGGGGGAAGAGAAGTTCAGTCCGAGATGTCTCTGGGACATCTATTTTGAAACGTCCAATAGGCAGTTGGCCATGTGGGACTGAAGCTTAGGGGAGAAACCAAGTCCTGAGTGTAATAACAGCCAGATTTTATATCATTTTAAAGTCTGCAAAGTGCTTTACAAATACTTGATTTTGTCTTCACGCTCCTGTGAGATTGGTGCTGTTGTCTGCCCCCATTTTACAGATGAGAAAAACAGGCTGAGGGGGATTGTGACCTGCCTTGGGTGTTAGAGGCAGGATTTAAATTTAGATCTTCCTGACTCCCAGGTCTACCCATAGTGCCACCCAGATAACAGATCTGCTAAGAGATTGTTGTATCTGGAGAGAGTGGTTTCAGTTGAGCCATGAGGTTTGGACCTAGATAACAAAATTGCTTAAGAGCATGAGTAGAGAGACAGTGGAGATGCTGCCTTTTTCTGGCAGCACTTCACCTGATAAAGAGCAGAGATGCAGACCGGGCACTTGAAGGGATGGTAGGATTTGCTCTTCCAAATGGCAGCCACCCCCATGGTGTTATCCTTGCTCCTTGACCCATCTGGGGTGAAGCCTCCAGGTTGCTTTGCTTTGCATTTTTCAGTGATTTGGAGCAGTCTTTTATAGTTTATAGTTTGCAGTTCTGAAAACTTCCTTTCCTTTGACCAAACTTAGGAGTGACTCAGTGTTTTTAAGTTTCTGCTGACCAACTGTCAGACATCGGATATTTGGCGTGTGTGTGTGTGTGTATTTGCCAGTCTGCTACTTATCCTAGTTGTGTTATCTTTGCTAAATATTTTTATTTTATTTGTATAATCAGAATCACATGTTTAATCTTTAGTGATTGCCTCTATCCCTTGTTTGGTCAGGAATTTACTTATCCCCTCTCTATAGCTGGGAAAGGTAGAGTGGATGATTTCTAATTTCTTATACTCTAATCTTTACTACTCGGGACACATGGCCATTTTAAAGTCGCTGAATATGGTATCATATAATTGATCCAAATCTTATTTCTGACTTGAGGCTTTGCGGAAGAATCAGACAAACAGGTCAGGTCAATGCTGAAAGCACAATAGGTCCTTTCTTGAGTCACTTAAGGAAAGGCTGTAGGGTTTCCCTGGGGTCATCCAAGAGAGCAGGGCCGGGGGCCCGGTGGAAGAAGCAAAGAGAAGCACAGGACCACGACCACCTCCCCTTCCTCCTGTACCGGGCAGGGAAGGGCCATTGTCAGGAATTCTTTTAATTGTCTCCAGGAGGGAGTACACACAGGGCATGGTTCATGGTTATCCCAAGCCCAGAGTCTCGGGGCATCCATCATGCTTTGTTTCCTACTCCAGAGGTCTAGCACAGATGGCAATGCACTAGAAAAGTGGAGGTTTCTAGAAAAAAAAATTTAGATGGAGGGGGCTCCAGAGGACAAGCAGAAGGTACCAAGCCGGGGGACGAAAGTGTGGCGGTGGAGGAGGTGACGCTTCAAAGGAACAGAAGAGGGCAAAGGCATCTCTGGAAGGATGGTTACCAGGAACAGCAGGAGGGTGATGTATGTAATGTCATCAGGATGCCTGAGCCAGAGGGAAGGATGGATGGCAGGTTGCAACCGATATGATCTGTGCTGCATAAGGAAGGAGAGAGGAGAGTGTGGCTGAGGGTCATAGCATGGGAGACTGCAGATCAAGATTTTAGTTCTTTGGGAGTGATAGAGATCATTGTCATTAAAGTCGTTAAGGGAATTTAAGGTAATCTAAAGGGATTGCTGAATAGAAAGAGTCAAAGACAGACATTTGGAAATCCCTCTTTAAGAGGCTGATTGGAAAAGGATGAGCCAGTTGAGGACAGATAAGTGATAGCCATGAAAAGTCGGAAGAGAATCAGGAAAGTGATTTCTCTGAAGATGAAAGAAAATCCATTGTGGGGGGTGGAGGGGGTGAGGTGTCACTAGTATAAGAAGCGGGAACGGAAGCCAAGGAGAGTCAACACTGAAGAAGTGAATGTGGGGTCAGTCCATGAGTTCACTGTCGCTGCCTTGGTAGGCAGGCGGGGGGCGGGACAGGTGGCAGGTGGTTGAGGAGAGCCTGCTTCAGGTGGTGCTGAATGTCTGGAAGAGTTCAGGCCTGTGGGGGGCGGGACAGAGGAGCCAGGGACAGATCCCAGAGCAGCCTCGGAGACTGGAGAGTCACAGAAGTGCTTCTGGCGATGCTGAGAACTCTAGGGAGCTGCCCATCATCTAAGGCGCAGTCTGTGAGCGCAATGGAATCTTTCCGCGCTGTAGGAAACCTTGAATGCAGTGAACTTGGAGAAGCCTGAAATTTCCATCCACTGTGGGAAAACCAAGCCCCGTAATACAGCATTTACTAAGTATTTACTCTGTGTCAGGAGGTGGAGAGTGCCGGCCTGGAGGCAGGAGGACCTGAATTCAAATCTGATGTCAGACACTAGCTGTGTGACCTTGAGCAGGTCACTTCACTCTGCCTCGGTTTCCTCATTTGTAAAAAAATTATCTGGAGAAGGAAATGGCAACCACTCCGGCATCTTTGCCAAGAAAACCCCAAAGGTAATCGATGAAGATTTTTCCCCTTGGGACTGGCTCCTATTTCTCCTACGTGCATCTCGTATGCTGTACACAGAGTTCCCGGAAGGCAGGGACCCTTCGGGCTCAGTGCTGGCTGATAGGCACCAGTGGGGCTCTGTGCTAAGAGGGCTGCTCATCCCTCCAGTCGGCCCTGCAGTGCCCCTGGGGCCTAAGGATGCTCATCCGTGAAGACCGTTCATGACGCCACAAAACCACACTAAGACTTAAAAAGGTGCACAATGGGGCAGACCCTGTCCGTCAACGGTCAAGGCACTGATTGCTTTACTTTTGGGGACTGCCCTCTGTTACCATACTTGGAGGGTCTGGGAGAGAAGCGGCGCTTTTAAGAAAGTGAGGGGGACCAAAAACTCATTCAAACGGAAAAGGCTCCTGATTGGAAGAGGACTGTGTACAAAGTGAGAATCGCCTAGCGCGCCTGCTCCTGGCGCCGGGCGCCCATTGGCGAGCCCGCGCCGCCCGCCTCCGATTGGCTTCCCCGAGGCCCCGCCTCCTCGGGTCCCGCCTTCTCCGCGGCGTCGGGGGCTCCGAGCGACCCGGAAGTGGTTGCCATGGCGGAGGCCGGCGGCGAGGGCGGGGCCTGGGAGTCTGGGAGCCCGACGCTGGGCCGGCCGCCGCCTTTGCCGCCTCTCCCCGCAGCGCGCCCTCCTCCCGCTCCACCCGCTGGGACAGCCGCGGCGGCAGCGTGCTCTGGGGTCGGACGGGAGCCGAGCCCATGGCCGCCGTGCTATCCTACGAGAGCCTGGTCCACGCCGTGGCCGGCGCCGTGGTGAGGAGGGGGCGGGAGAGCGGAGCGGGCTGGGGGGGGGGGGGGGGGGGGGGGGGGGGGACCCGGGATGGGGAGGGCGGGCGCCGGGACCCCGGGATGCCCGGGCGGGGGCGGGGGGAGGAGGGGGCCCGCCTCGGGCGCGTGCAGCTGGGGTTCGGAGGGGGGGACCGTGGCTCTTTTAGGAGGAGGGGGTCCCCTGGGTCCGGTCGGGAGAGCCGTGAATGTTTCCCCTGGCCGCGCAGTGGAGTGGAGCCGGGCCTTCCATTTACGAACCTGGGGAGGGGAGGAGCTCCCCTGGGGTCACGGACTGTCTAAGAACCTCGGGTCCTGACCAGCCCCCTCATTTTACAGGCGAGGAAACTGAGGCGGCCTCGGGCCTTAACTCGTGCCGCGCCTCGTCTCCCGCACGGCCCCCTGTGGCGGCTCGGGGGGCCCCACCAGCCGGGATTGTGTGGTCTTCAGGACCCCGGCCCTTTTAGCACCCATGCTCTCCGGAAGTCACGTGAAGGAGCAGTAAGGGTCTTTCCTGCGCCGGGCCCCGTGCTGGTCGTCAGCGCTGGTTAGGGCGGGCCCTGCGCTCTGGGAGATGCTCTGCAGGGGCTCCTCGGCCCCCCGCTGGGCTGCTGCCCCTCCAGCGCAGTTGCTGGGTCAGGCCGCGGGCCTCACTTGTGGCTCGCTTCGGCCCTTTCCCCGGAGCTGCCCTTCGGGTGGCTGCTGGAGATGGAGCAGTCACTCGGATCGGCCTCCCCTCACCCCTGCCCCGGTGCCCTCTTCTTCACCAGCCCCTGTTGTGTACCCTCTTCGTAAGTGGCTCCAGAGAAGCATCCCTTGGCAGAGGCCCACCCCTGCCGTTGTCAGCTCTCCTGCTGTTCGGGGGCCTCGGTTGTTTCTGTTATGTTCCTAGCCTTTACCTTCAAAACGGAGACACTCACTTGAATTCTCTGGCCGCGTTAGGCGGAGGAAGCAGCCTCTTACTGGCTTATTCATTCGACACAGAATTAAGTCTGGAGTTTCAAGCCAGAGCGACATCAGGGGTGGCTGCCCAAGTCACCACCCACTGGGCACCTGCTCTGGGCCGCGGCCTCACGGAGCAGACGGTGCACAGACGAGGTGGGAGGGCAATAAAGGGAGGCACCGAGAGCCGTGGGACTTCATTGCAAGGAGATGAGGGGAGGCGTTTGAATCCCTCCCAGAAGAATGCCAGAATCGGTGCTGATGGAGTTGGGGGTGGAGGGGATTAAACTGAGAGGAGTAGGGGGAGGAAAGGATGGGAGGCTGGCAAAGTGCAGGCCCCAGGGGAGAGCAGGTGGGGCAGAGGCTTCTTTCCGATCTGCCTGGAACAAGATCTCTCCTGTTCCCTCCGTGCTTCAGTTTCCTGATGTGGCATTGCCTTCTAATACAAGCCCAGCCTCCTTATGTAACACTTGAGCTTACATGATACAGAACTTCAGTGCTGCTGCATTTTTCTATTTCCCCTATAAAAAAATAAGATTCTAAAACACATGTGTGAGCATAGAACAAAACGCTGTGCTTTAGCCTTCTTTTTCCCCACAGGACACTCCTGCCTGTCCCTAGAACATACCGGTATCTACCTTGGTGGAAAGTGCTTTGCCTCTTTTCTCCTGTAGCTCTGTAGACCTGGTCTCTGACTTTTTCATGTCATAAGCAAAGGCCGCAAGGACTACATACATTCTTCAGCAGTATCCCAAGCAGATCTGTCACTGAGTGACAGGGAAGTGGAGCCTTGCTTGGGATGGGACTCCAAGGAGCCAGTAGCTGGGTTTTTATCGAAGCTTAGGATCATGAAGCTCCTGCAGGGCTGTTGTGCAACCCAGAGTAGTAGCAGGTCAGCTTGCCAGACCGGGAAGGAGGCCTTCTGGAATTTTCTCTGAAAACCTTTGGGACATTGTGACTTTGAGTGGATGAATGAATGAAAGAACAAGCATTTCATCAATGCTTAGAAGTGCCAAGGTGACAGTCTGGAAAGGAGACCCATCTGCCCTCAGGGGAATCTCACTCTCCACAATGCCTCATGGCAGATATACATGGCTCCTGTGCAGTCTTTGAGTGGGAAGGGACATCAGAGGTCATCTAGTCCCACTACATCTGATCCCAGATCCCCTTAACTTCCATGAGAAATGGCCCTTGCGAGAGACACTCCCTCCCTCCCAGACAGCCCACAGCTTTTCCTGGCAGCTGTGATTCTTGGGAGCTTGATGCTACCTACCTTTGATACCCACACCTGCCTGTTTTTCTTGGTTCTGCCCTCTAGGGCTGAGCCCATTTCTTCTCCATGACAGCCTTTCAGACATTTGAACACAGCTCCCCTGGGCCCTCTATATGTTCCACATTGGCATTAATAGAGAGCAGTGTTCTCCATAGTGATCTTTTTGAAAAGAAAACCATTTAGGTATGTACTGACAAATACTTGCCAAATCTCATCTGGACTTCTCTCGGGTTTTGTACAAGTTAGATCAGTTTGAGGAGAAATGCCCCCCAGGTTGAGAGCCCTGCGCTGTTGCAGGTGTAGACAGCCGTTGTAACCACAGGTGGCTGCCATCTGAACATGCTTAGAAACGCAAAGCAGACTGGCGCTGTTGGAAGGCCTGGCCCCCCTGTTACAGTTTCTTCACTGTTGCATTTTTGCAGAATCCAACATTATGAATGAACAACATTAGGGAAGAGTACATCATGTGAACATATGTGTAAAAAGTGGACTGAAATTTGTTTGGTGTATTATTTTGAGCTTTGTGACACCCACTCATTATATTTTGTTGGCAGCTTGGGATGTTGTAGAATGGGAATTGAGAATTGTTTTTAAGGGAGAATGGCATTTTACCAGAACTGATTTAGAGGCTAAGGACAGTGGACTGAAACCCCCTGGTCAAGCAGAATCTGTAGGACTTCAAGGAAGCAATCATTGCAGACAGGCCTATCCTTACTTATCTGGGTCTCTGGCCTTGACTAGAAGACTCATAATTTGTGGAAATAGAAATTTGGAATTGAAAAGGAATTTTATTCTTTTAAAACTAGGTTCTAATGCCCTGTAATGCCACAAGAGCCTTATTTTGTTGGAATTGTCCAAGAAGATTGAGAAATCTTTGGTTTCACCATCAAAGCAGACTTGGGAATGATAATGATGGTGTTAATCAGTAACTTTCAGAGCACGTCTTGGCTCTGGCCTCAGACCTTTGTGAGGAGAGGGGCATGATTTCCTTGACTCTCCTCCCAGGCTCCTGCCTCTCATCAGCTTCTACCTTCCTCTGAAAGGAACCTTTGAGATTATCAGTGCTATCTCCTCTCTCCTTTTACAGAAGCAAAAGCCGAGAGCCTGAGAGGTTAAGGGATTTGTCTAGAACTCAGGCCCTTGGGCTTCTTCCCACTGGGTTACTCACCGCTGAAGAAAGTACTTGTTGCCTGGGCCTGGCCTTACATAGAGGAAGCTTATGTTAAATGTGTCTGGCCTCCATCTTTTCCCCTGGACTGAAGACTCACAGCTTTCTGTCTCCACCTGGATGTGCTCTGTGTATCCAAAATTGAATGCCTCAAATCTTGGCCCCTGTGTGGAATCAGTGTGGTAGAATGGAAAGAAAACACATTGGTTGTGGAGGCAGGACCTGGATTCTAATTCCACTTCTGGTATTTATGTGCCACCTTCACTGTCCCCCTGGGGCCTCAGTCACTCATCTCGCTGCAAAATGGTAGAGTATGGCCCTGAGGTGCCTGCAAGCCCTAAACCTGTAGTCATCTAGGCTCAAATGGTTCCCCAGCTGTCATTCCACTGCCTTACCTACTGTATCCAGCTGGTGGCCAAAGTCTGTGCCTTCTGCCCTGCAGGGGGAAGGATGTAGGCCTCAGGACACTGTTGCCACTTTTACTGTGTAGCCTTAGGCCAGGCTCTCCAGGCCTCAGCTTCTGCTGGGCTAGTAATGGGACCTGGGGCTTTGTAAGTTATATAGCAGTATCTAAATGAGCCCTGTTTATGCCCCTCCCTCCACATCAGCTCTAATCCAGTTTGAGAGCAGTGGTCTTCCAGCTGGTGACCAGCCTTCCCATCGATCCTGGGTGCTACTGCCAGATGTTCGTGTCACTGTGCTACCCACAAACCATCCAGGTTTCCCCTTACTTACCAAATAAATTCTCATTTGCCCTGGTATATCTGTATATCCTGCCTAATGCTGCTGTCATTGGAGTCTGAATATTGGATTTTAAGCAAAACAGTTCCTCAAGCAGGGTATATCCTAGGAAACTACATATATAGACCAAGCATCACAGGAATCCCTGGTGTCCAAGGTAATCACTGCATCCTCTGGCCTTCAAATGCTGGCTCAGGCCATTGAAAATACTCTGATTTTGGGGTGGCCAGGTAGCACAGCGAGTAAGAGTACTGGCTCCAGTGTCAGGATGACCTGGAGATCGAATCCCGGGCTCAGACATTTAACACCCACCCAGAACACCTGGCTGTGTAACCTTGAGCAAGTTACTTAACCCCAATTGCTTAGGGGCAGCCAGGTGGCTCAGCGAGTAAGAGTACTGGCTGCAGTGTTGGGATGACCTGGATCGAATCTGGGCTCAGATACTCAGCACCACACCCAGAAATAACTGGCCGCGTAACCTTGAGCAAGTTACTTAACCCTGATTGCTTAAAAAAAAAAAATACGCTGATTTTGACTCAGTAGACATTTTAAACTCTTCTCCCAAAGCCCTGGGCTCTGCTTTGGGGCTATGAGGTCCAAAATAGCCATTGTTCTCTAGGAGCTTATAGCCCTCAAAAACTTGAGGGGCTCCCTGACCAGCTCTACGAACTGGTGATGCATTCAAGGCTCTGACTGACCTGGTTGGCTTCATACCGTTGTGCTTGCCACCTTAGCTGTGCCACTCTCCCCTTTCTCATCTCTCTGTGACCGGTCCAGCCTGTGTCTTGTCTCGTTGCTGCACTGCCATCTCTGCTGAAGCATCTGTCTTTGTTCAAGGCCCAACTTCGATTCCGCCTCCCTCGTCTGCTCCTCCCATCCCCAGGTGAAAGCGAGCTCCGCCTTCTCAGATTTCTCCTAGTACTTTCTTCTCTGATACTTTGTGTACTACCTAGCATAATGCCTTGTTCATGGGCAAGTTTGACATGACCACTGAGTACTAGATGAATGACGTCATTGTTAGACACCAGGTGGGGCTGCAGTTTGGGACCCAGCTGCCCAGCTTCCTCTTCCTGTCTATAATCTGTTCCTAACCAGACCTGATGACTCCCTGGTTCTTGAACTTGTCCTGCCCTTTGCCATCTCATCCCCTTTGTTCACCTGCAAAGAAAGCCCCCTCCAGGTCTGCCTGTAGAAATCCCTGGCCATCCCCAGAAGTCCTTGTTGCAGCCCTTGCACAGAAAGCCTCAAGCCAAGTGGAAAATTCCTTCTGAAAGCATTTCTCTTTTGCCTTGGCTCTGCTTTTTCATCTTCTAGATTGTATGACAGACTGCCCTGCCCTGTTAGATTGTCAGCTCCTTGAGGGAGGGGATGGGGCCTCCCTCATATGATTTTACATATGATAAAACAGAGCAATTACAGGCCCCAGTCCAGAGAAAGAAATGTTAACTAGACCCAGACTAGAGCCCAGGTCTCCTGATTCCAACATTGTGGTTCTTTCAACTCTGTGTCACCTTGCTCCCCCATCTTCTGATTTGGCAGTTTTGGGTTATACTAGAGTTTGCCACTTAATTTAGTGCAACACCTTGAATCCCCAAAACCATACTAGAAGGTCAAGTCAGTGACATTCCAGTTTACTGGCAGGGAAATTAAGACAGGGCTGTTCTACAGCTTATATAGTTACACAGTGAATAGAGACCCAGCTAGACGCTATTTCATGTAAAAAAAGAGTAGGGGAGGGGTGAGGACTATGGATTACAAGCTCAGTGATAAGATGACTGAACAGCCAGTGTCAGCTTTGTCCACCTTAATGGCCAGAGAGAGTTTGGGGCACAGGAGTCTGCTTCCTTGGCCTCTGTCTCATCTCCCACGTTGGGAGGCCTGGCTTCTGTGCTGTGGACCCTGTTCTAGGAGAGGACTCGATAAACGTGAGCCACGGTATGTTTAGAAATGACTGAGCTAAGGAGGAAGCTGAAAATGCCATCATGCAAGAATTCTGGCTGTTTGCACAGGAAAGATGCCATTAAATTGGCAGACATTTATTTAATGCCTTACGTGTGCAGTCACAGTATTTGGTGCTAGGTGTAGAAAAGTGGTGTCCGGGACTTAATAAGTGGGGACACATCATGCACAGAAGTAAGCAGAATACAAATCCCAGTATAATAGGAACAAGAGAGGTTGAGACAGTGCTTTAGAACATTGGTGGAGGGAGAGAACTTTTTTTTTAAGCTTTTTGTTGATATCTTTGGCTTTTGTTTTCTTTTTATATTTGACTTTTTTTTTTTTTGCTTTGTGTAGGGGTATTTGGGGTTAAGTGACTTGCCCAAGGTCACATGGTTAGTAAGTGTTAAGTGTCTGAGGTCAGATTTGAACTCGGTTCCTCCTGACTCCTGCACCACCTAGCCAGCCCAATATCTTTGACTTACATCAGTTACATCAAAGGGACCAATGCGTCCCTCCCCTAGCCAGAATCATCCCTTTTAGCAAAGAATAAAACAAAGGGGGGAGGCTGGGTAAGCAGTTCAGCAAAACTAACTCCTGTAGCAACTAAGTTTGAAAGTATATTCGGTGGAGAGAATGGTTAGATTAAGCAAGACTTTGTAGAGGAATTGGCCCCACCGTAGGCGGGAAGGAGGACATACACACAGGGCAGGCCTGGGGCACGTTCCTGTCCACATCCAGGAAGTAGGAGATGGTCGCCAGGTTGGCTGAAACAGTCATGGAGAGCAGTGCTGGGAAAGTCGTTGGGAACTGAGTTGTGTGAGTCCTCTAGGTGCTGGGGTTTTCTTCTCTTGGCAGGAGCTTCTGAAGGTACGGGTGAAATCCTTTCTCCAGGTAACCCCCCTTGCTCCTTATTCTGCCCTTTGGGATTCACAAGAAATCCCCTTAACCAGGTCTCTGACAGGCGAGCAGACTTGGACGGAAGCCCGCCCGTGAGCAAGCACGTTGGCAGGGATGGTTAGTCTTGTTGGCCTAGCTCTGCTTGGGCCCTGGGGTCTAGGCCGTGGGATGAGTGGGTGGCAGATAAACAGGACAGATTGTTGCTTATGGTGGACCGGAGCTGTCCACAGCTGGCACAGGCTCCTTTGTGGAGTCACAGTCTTCCAGGGAGGCCTTGAAGCAGAGGCTTCGTGGTGCTTGACAGGGCTAGAACCCTCCTGGAAGAGCTTGAAGGTCTCTCTTCCTGTTGTTAGGAATACCTTCTTTGTATTGGGGCTAGGCCTATACCAGCCTCTCATTTCTTGGGTCTGAGAAAAGAAGTGGACTTAACTATTACATGGAATCACAGATTTCCAGCCTGGAAAGATGTTCATACCCATGCTTCCTACTTTACCCCAGGACGTCATAGGGCATGATGTGGCTTCAGTGAACTTAGGGCCAATTTTCTAATCCAGTCCGTCATTTTATTTCCTTGTTTTAAATTTTTCTTTTTTATTATGACTTCAGAAAATACCAAACATGAACATTACCCTCTGTCCTCCCATCTTACAGATGAGGCCCAGTAATACAAGATCAGATCACTTGTAACAGAAACAGAACAGAGACCTGGCTCTCCTGACTGTTAGTCAAGTAACCTTTCCATTTTCAATCAGAGATTTAGATCTAAAAGGTGATAGGTGATTCACACCCAGACCCTTTGTTTTATAAGAGGAAGACCATAAGGGTAACACTGGTCAGAGATCATACATGTTTAGGATCTCCCATCAGGTGGGACAGTTTGTGAAGTCTGGGCCGCACTTGAAGACCTAGAGGGCCACGTGTAGGCTTGAGGCCATGGGTTCCCCATACCTGTTAGGCCAAATCATTAACCCAGATGTCCCTGCTCCACTGAAGCTCACTTGTTTCATCCATATTCAGGATGTGGTGCTTAACACATCCCTTTTCTGCCCCCCAAGCAGGGGCCTAGCTTTCCTGAATGTTCCCACACTCCATGCCCTGCTGGCTCCTGTTTGCCTAAGATAACTTTTGAAAGCTCGGTGCTCTTTTTGGGTTGGACTTTTCTTTTTCCAGGAGGGGAATAAGAACTAGCCCAAAACATCAAGGAAACCCCTTACAGAGCTGTGCTTGCTCCTCAGGGCACATTGTCTTCCTCTGGTCGTGTACACCCGGCATCACGACTGAACTGTGCAGTCACCGTTGGTGCTGGCCCCAGAGCTTGGCTGCCTTTCCCTGTGAGCTCTGGGAAGGCATGCTTGAGTGCCCGGTGAGGGTTCAGTCTTCCACTGACCTTCCTCTCCAGTCTCTGGCCTTGACTCCTGGTGACCTGTCTAGTTAGCAGTCTGATCTCGGGTTAGCTCAGCCAGTAAGCATTTGTTAAGTGTGTGCCATGTGCCAGGGACTGCTAAACTCTGAGACTACAAAAGAAGCAGAAGACAGTTCCTGCCTTCCAGGGGCTCCCTGTCTAGTGGGGAAGACAACAAAGAAGTATGTAAAACAAGCTTTATGTGGGATAAATAGGAAATGATGCAGAGGAGTTGGGAAAGGCTTCCTGTAGAAGGTGGAGCTTGAGGGCGCCAGAGAAGCCAGGAGGAGGAGATGAGGAGAGGGAGGCGGCCAGTAGAAATGCCCAGAGCTGAGCAGTGGGGTGTCCTGGCTGTGGAGCAGCCAGGAGGCCGGTGTCACCGCACCAAAGGGCACAAGACCGTGCAGGCAGATAGGGCGAGTCATGAAGGGCTGTGGATGCCAAGCAGAGACTTTCCTGCTTGGTCCCATAGGTGAAAGGGAGCCACAGCAGCCCACAGCTTTGCCCTCACGATTCCCCCAAGGGAGCAGAGAACACAAGTTCCTTGGGTTCTCCTCATTTGTTGGCAGTTAAAAAAAGCCTTTGATTTAGGAGCCCCGTCCTCAGGCATTATTGAGATGCCAGGCGTTGTGCTAAGAGCTGAGGACACAGGAAAGATGTCCCTGCCCTCAAGGAGCTCCCATTCTGATGGACAGACTGCAGGGAAAGGGCCCCTTCTGACCCAGGCCTGCTTGTTTGTGCCACAACCATAGATGATTCCTTTGCACTTGTAAGAGCAGAGATGACTTTGACCCCTTCAGCTGAGGCATAAAATGAGGAAGACATTGGCTGGCCTCAGGCAGCTGCCATGGTCACAGAGGCCCTCCAGGTGCTCCTGTTTGTGAAGGAGATTGTACTGATTGCCCCAAGGCCGGAGACCTTGCAGAACCCCATTTCTGGATGGCCAGTGTCTGCACTGTGATGAGTGACTAGATGGAAGGCCTGGGCTAGGCTGGGTGGGACAGTGAGCTAACTCAGGATTGAGCCAGAGAGCCCGTTGGATCAGTCTTTGGGAAGTGGCCTGGTCCGTGACCCCAGGCTTCTTCCTGGAATAAAAGGCCATGTTTTTATTATTAAAAGTGTGCTTTTGGGGCGGCTAGGTGGCGCAGTGAATAAAGCACCGGCCTTGGAGTCGGGAGGACCCGAGTTCAAATGTGGCCTCAGACACTCGACACACTAGCCGTGTGACTTTGGGCAAGTCACTTAACCCCAACTGCCCTCCACAAAAAAAAAAAAGAAAAGTGGGCTCCATTTTGTTTCACACACAGTCACTTCCCACCACCCCTCCTGCAGTTCCTGACTCGAGGGGAGCAAGCTGGGTTAGCTCTGAGAAGGCCTCTCTGTGTCTTCACGCTGAAGTCACGGGCTCCTCCTCACCCCGCCAAATCTTCCCTTATAACATGGAAAAACATTTAAACAAAAACAGCTGAGCGCATCCGATAACTTCCCGCATTGTGCCTCTGGGGAGTCTCCTTCCAAGAATTTGAGGTTACAGGTCTGTGAGGACATTGTAGCAACATTTCCTGGCCTTCTGATACAAGATGAGGAGAGTTCCCATCATGTCCTACAAAGAAGCAGTTTTCAGGTGGTGTCTCCTTTGATGTGCGCGGCACGGTGATGTAGGTCGTGTGTTATTGCCAGGTCCCAGAGGAGGAGCCTCAGGGTTGGACAGGTTTGTGACAGCCAGGAAGAGGCCCTTCCTGTCAGTGGGCTTTCATGTTCCCCTGCAGCAGGGAGGGCACAGCCTGGCTTTTCCAAGGTTTTGTCCAGGTGTAATGTAATGCCAAGGAAAGGATGCTGGTATTCTGAACCTTGGGAAGTTGCCTTTGCTTGGCATGACATTACACCAGGGTCCCTCCTCTCCGTGCTCACCTCCAGCTTCTCTTTCTGCAGGACTTGACACTTCTGCTGAGGCCTCTGATCACTCCCTCACCTGGATACTCTTTCTTGCCTGTGCTTCCCAACACTTCTGTCCAACTCTTCCTTGCCAGTCTCCGTGACTGGATCACCTAAGAATAATAGTAATAACAATTCATCCCTAGCATTTGTAGAAGCTCACTCCGATGCTTTGCATACAACCACCCTTAGAGATAGGTGCACCATTTTATAGAAGAGAAAGCTGAGACTAGAGGCTAAGGGACCTGCCTCCGGTCGTTTGTGGTAAGCAGAACTCTAATCTTCCTGCCGCCAAGCCTTGGGCACTCTGTGATGTGCCTTCTGTCTTTTTGTTCTGAGCCCCCTTTCCCTCTCCCGCCGTGCCTTTGGATACAGTGATCACCTCTTGTTGATGACTCCTGGACTTCACTGGCCAGCTGCCTGTTGGATCTCTGCATCCGCAGGGGCCGAGGGCACATCAGGCTCGCCGAGTCAGAGGCAGACCTCGTCTTCCCCCAGTCTCTGCACTTCCCACTCGGCCCAGACATTAACTCTCAGGAAGAAGTGTTTCAGATGGCTCTGATGGCTGAGAAGCTGGGAGATAAAGGAGAGGGGGAGGCATCATGATTGGGGTGTGTTTGAATTCCAAGCTGCTTAGCACAAGCCGAGCAGGTGCGTTTATGTTGGGCTGCCCTTCCTGTGAACATCAGGGTCCTGTCCCCTCCATCCCTTCACTTGCCCACATTTGCAGCCTTCATGCCTCGTGTCTCACCTACTCTCCCCCGGCCCCGCAGGTGACCTGAGGTGGACCAGGCACGTTGGCAAGTCTTCTGGGGACCTTTTCTCAGAGATCTTGCTCATGCTGCCTACATGAGCATCCGGCCCTTCTGTCAAGGTGGTGGTGAGCTTTACCATACACATGCCCTGCTGTGCAGCACCCTGCGGCACCCCCACGTGGCCTTGATGTTTGGATGACTTACCTGTCCTGTGGCACAGTCTCCCCCTATCAGAACTCATACTCAGTAAGCACTCAGTGTTTTTCCATTCCATTGGCAGGGCTCGGGCCACTGCCACCACCCCCACCCCAGCCTGCCCTGACTCTTGAATGTGATCATTAGACACCGAGTCGGTGAGTGGCAGGCCCCTTCTCGCCTCTTCTCGGTATTCAGTGTCATAGCACAGTCTAACACATTCTAACGATCCCCAGCCCACAGAGATCTGCCCTTCCCCTAAAGGCCTGTGGCATTCTGGGGTCTGTGAATTCTTTGGCCCTGAAGTGTAGCCGTATCTCTGTCGGGCACTGCCACCCTTCCAGGCCCCTCCCTGCTGCCGGTGAGGCCAGTGGGCTGTGCTCCCGGCCTCTCTCACATCCTTCCCTCCTCCTTTCTCCCAGGTCCCACCTCACCTTGCCTCCACACTCTAAGTGCCACCCTCTCCTCTCCTTGTCATCCTGCACACACTGGGGCACACTTGCTCACGACCACCCATGGCTCCCTCCTGCCTCTAGGGTAAGACTGACACTGAAGGCCCTCCATAACCGCGCTCTCACCCAGCCTTTCCAGCCCAATTTCTGTGACTCCCATTCACGCACTCTGTGTCCCAGCCCAAGCAGACCATCAGCGCCTTGTCTCCCATCTCTGTGCTTGTCAGGCCATCGTCCTTCCTCCTCTCACCTTGTGGAATCTCCGGCTCACGACCTGATGGCTCTGCAGAGCCCACCCTGATTCTCCCTCCGGAGCCCACCTTCCCTCTGCCCAGCTGCCAGGGTTCTCTCCCTTGTTCCTGAATCACCTCGTGTTTCCTTGTCTGGGCATAGAGTGCACACAGATCGTCTTCCTGTCCTTCAGGACCGGGGCTGTAGGGGCCTTCTTTGTCTTTGTAGCTGCCTCACTGAGCACGGTGCCCTGCGTGTAGTAGGTGCCTAATAAAAGCTTGGTAAGCTGAAGTAAATCTGTGCCTCCTCCTAGCTGACCGCCTGCTCCATAGGAGCAGGAACCTCTGCCTGGATCTCTGAGTGTTGTGGCTTCCTGGTGCCTTTGTCCAGGGACTTTGGGTCGTTTGTCCTTTTCTCTTAGGGTCTGCTAGAGTGCTTAAAGCTCCAGGACAGCTGGCTTCTTCTCCAGCCTTGTTTGGCGCTGGAGCCTCACAATGAGTGAGGGGATCCAAGAGACAGAGGGGGGCTAGGGTTGCAGGGCATGAGGGATGATGGGATGTCTTTTGTTTGGCTGCAACTTGTGGGTGAAGCCGGTTGTGAAGGCCTTCCTTTAGATGGCCCACAGAAGTTTGCATCTTTAGCCTCCATCAGAACTCAGCTTGGCCTCTCCACCCCTTCCTCCTGTTCCTAGCTCTGCTTTCGGCAGCCACTGAACCAACACAGCCCAGCAGTGCTGGGGAGGTCACTCAGCTTCTCTGGGTCCTTGTGAGTGGATGGTCTGGCCTTTGTTCTTCATCGCCAGCAGAGGTCGAGTCCACTCTGAAGGAAGTCTGGCTCTGTCCCTGCACGCCTGAATGTCAAGCTTCCGCTGAGTGGTCCCAAGTTTGTGTGAAGCAGCCACCTCCTCGTACTTGGTCCCAGCCTCGTGTGTTTGGCCTTTTCCTGCTCTTTGTGCCTCAGACACAATATCCTGCTGGCCTGGTGTTTTGCTCTCTTACTTTCACTGATCTTTGCTGGCAATAGATGCTGAGACCACGTCCTGATCTCTGGGAGACCACAGAGGAGACCAGATATCACAAGGGGACCTGTACAAGGCACTACACATACAAGTTTGTCTTCGGCTCCCATTTACAGGGAACTTTCAGCCAAAATATCCAAATATGGTCATAAGAGTTAAACGTATTCATGCAGCCAAAGGTTCTTGAAAACGTCTTTAGGGTTTCACTGCCAAGCCAACTCTTAAAATAGTTTAAAATGTCAAAGCTTTGCCTGTCTGCCCTTTAGGCTGAATCACAGGATGTTCAGACTCAATCTCTCTCATCTGAACTGATGATGCGGCTCCCCCCAGGGCTTAGGATGGTGACTTCTTTGGACAGATTGTAGTTGGGGGCAGCTGGGCAGAGCACTGGCCCCACGTCAGGAGGACCTGAATTCAAATGTAGCCTTAGACACTTGACATTTACTAGCTGTGTGGCCCTGGACAAGTCAGTTAACCCTGATTGCCTTGTCCCCAAAAAAACTGTAGTGGAGCTAGTCCAACAAGGTTCTCAGCAATTGTAGGGTTTGGGGTTTTACTATGAAGCAGCACATGCCAGAAACTCCTGGGCTGAGGGTGGTGAAGGGATCAGTTTTATGACTAAAAAGTATCTGCCTTAAGAAAAAGAAAATGTCGCCTTTCTGCATACTTGGTGTTGCCTTGGGCCACTCCCCCAGAGATGGTGGCAAAATGCCCACTCAGGCAGAAGTGGAAGACATAATGCTGAATTTCTTTTTATTTGTGACTGGTAGCATCCTGGAACACTTACCTTCTGTGTGTAAGAGTCACCCCCTTTGCATATTGGCACAGATAATTCTCAGAAACAAAAAATGACACGATAGACTGAATCTGACCGAAATAATGATGAAAAGACTGGATTCGCAGCCTTTGGCAGACGATGGATGATGGGCATACACAGTGTACATTTTACTGTAGCTTCGCAGGCTTGGAACAGACCTTAGATGAGGAAACAGGCTGAGAGGTACATGGCTGACTTGCCCAGATCACTCAGGGCTTTTCTTTACCTCCAGGCATCCCGAGCCCAAGACTAGTACTCTCTCCCCAGCACCTCATTGAAGTCAGCGCTGTGTACACAGAGCTTTTCATGCCAAGGATAGAAGAGAAAATTAGAAGGCCAGTTTGGGACAAATCTTTGCCTCCCTGGGCCCCAGCAGACCATCTTCTGAATGATTTCAACTGTTTGTCGAATTGATTTTTAGACCGTTCTCCTGTCTCTGGGTCTGAGTTTTAGGATGCCCGTGGATCTCTGGCAGAAGAAAGCCAATATCCTTAGCTCATATTACAAGTGATTACCACACACTGCTTGCCCAAGTTTGGTGCCCACCAGTTTCATCTCTTAAACCAGTTATTTTGTCTGTAGAAAGCTCAGACCTTCTTGAACTGATGCCTTGGAAACAGACTGTGTCCCCATCTCCAGCTTCCCCTCACCAACCAGCAGTGATGATTGAACCATTCTTTGTAAATTGTTTGGAATTAGGAACAATTGCCTAAATGGTGGGTAGGTTTCCAGACTATACCATAATAAAAGTGAAATACTATACAGTGAAAACCCGAAAGCTCTAGCAATACTTTTTTACTAATAAATAAAAGGACCCCCCACCCCAATGTTCATAGGTCTTGGATTTAGAGCCAAAAAGGTCGTCTAGTTCAACCCATATGAAGAAACAGGCCTACAAATGTGAAGTGACTTTCCCAAGGTCACGCAGCTAGTACATGGCAGTCTGGATTTGAACCCAGGTCCTTTGACTCCAGACCAGTGTTGTTTCCAATATACTACCTTAATACTAATGCTTCAGAAAACCCAGTAATCAGCTGACTCATTGGACTGGTGAGTTATTTCTGGAGCTCCTATAAGAGCATCTTAACAGCCCAGTATGGCAGGCCTCCTGACCAGTGTATGGTGATTTTTGAGCATGGAACAAGTGGCAGTGACAAGAAAGAATGTGGAATAGTCGGGGACTGTCTGGGAGAGCCTTGAGGCATGTCCCAGACTCACTGACCCTTGGCGAATCAGGCTGGTACCAGGAGAAGACTCCGATATGATCAGTGTGGGTATTCCCTTCAGCAGTGCTAGTCACCTTCCAAGCCTGTCAGGGGACCTCCCTTGATGCCTCTTGACCCCTTGAACATGCCAGCACAGCACACCAGCTAAACCATCTACTTATTGACTGTCTTTTTCACCACAGGACCAGCCCATCCTCTTTTTCAATAATCCTTTGCTCCTGTTCTTATAATTCTCTTGTTCTGTGTTGCAACGGCTCACACACCCACCACTGCCCTCTGGGTGATCCTCATGCTTAATTCCTGGGAGACTTGTGTTCCATGACTCATGGCCATGCATTAATACTGTGGAATATTGGTGTTTTAAAAGATGGTTCTCTGTTTCTTGGAGAAGTACGGGGTCTTTATTAAAGGAGCTTTGTAATTTCCCACAGGCAGTCCAGCCCACTCTCTCCCCATTTACCAGATGATGGGCTCAGGCTCGTTATCCTTTCCATTGCAGTGTTTGTTGGAGATAGAAGTAGTGATGGATGAGTGCTCTGGGCTTGTCTTGCCTCCATAGCCAGAGCTGACATTTCTGTATGTTCACAGAGGACTTTCCATCCTTCATGTACAATGCAGCTCAACAGGTATTAAGTACCTAAGAGTTATTAGACTAGAAGCCAGAGTAAATCAAAAACAGGCCCTGCCCTCAAGGAGTTTCTGTTTGGAGAGGTCAGATCCCTTCTCTGTCTTCAGTTTTCTTATCTGTATACAAGAGGCTGTTGGACCAAGATGGGCCCTATGGGCCCTTTTACTTCTAAATTCTGTGCTCCTGTAAGTCACTATGTTTCTACAGTTGAAGAAAATCTCAGAGGGAAGGCAGTGAGATTGAGAAGGATTGGGAAGGGCCAAGAAGTGGAGGTGAGGAAAGAGAGCCTTCCAAGCATGGAGCACAGCCAGAGGAAATGCCTGGAATCTGGAAGTAGAGGGTCTTATTCATCAGCCAGCCAGAAGGCCAGAGCCACTGGATCAGAGCAGGGAGAAGGGAGTGAGCGTGTAAGAAGACTGCGAAGGGGGAAGGGTTCGAATGCCAGACTGAGAATTCTCTATTTGTTCCTGAAGGTAGTAGGCATCCACTAGGGTTGACTGAGTTGGGGAGAGAGAGATGATCAGTCCAGTTCTCATTTTGGAACATCAGTATAACAGCTTGTGGAGACTTTCCAAGCCAAGACAATGGCACAGATTGGATCATGGGCCTTCTGGAGTCAGTCTCATTATTTGTAAAATGAGGGGTTCTGAAAAGTGTGTCGCAAAGACCATAGAGCCTGCAGGAGAAACCCAAGAGTGCTGGATGTGAGGACTGAGCCCCAACTGTGACCCATGTACTAAGTGTCTCCCAGGTCAGTGGCTTCCTCTGGAAAGTGACCAGCCTAGACTGGATGGGCTCTTTCTTAGCTGCTGTCAGCTTCCAGATGCTAGTGATGCCAGCAGCTGTGTTTTGTGTGTCTGTGATGTTGTCTCTGCTTGCCTGCCTGACCTTTGTTTCTGTTGGGAGGAAACTAGACATTTCTGTGAGAGCAGACTGTTCCTGTACAGTCTTGTGGGTGAGTGTGTGTGTGTGCGTGCGTGCGTGTGTGTGTGTTCAGCCTTCATACATCCCTGGGTTTCTCTGCTGGAACACCCTTGTACCACACCAGCCCCCTTCTCCCTTTGGGTGGTTCCTCCCTGGGACTCCATTCTGGGGGAGGACCCAAGCTGCCAACTCTTTCCTTCTCAGGTAAGCTTCTGCCTTCCCAGACTTTTAGACCCATTCAGAGCCCTCTGTGGGAGCCTTCACCACCTCTTCCTTTTCATCTCCTTTTGGAGTGCTGTTCTCTTTTCCCCCTGAGGGCAGCACTGCCATGCTTTCCAAGTGCTGAGCACAGTGCCTGACTCTCCTTAGCTCTCAATAAATGCTCGTTGGTTGCCTTCCTGTGTATAGATTGTGCCTATGTGTATAAAAGTAGATTGTGTGATGTTTGTGTGTGTGTGTCCAAGGTATGTAAGTACATGCCCAAACATACAGCTACCACACGTTCCCTTTATGTAAGCAAACCCATATGTAAGGCTCTGGTTTGAGGACCATTGTGTGCAGCGGGCATGGTGGGGGGCGTTACATGGGAAATGAATTGGGGTTCTTCTGCCTGCTGGTTCTCAAAGCAGAGAGTTTAAATGAAGGAAGGCCAGAGAGCTCCAGCCAAAAGTCAGCCGACCATTTCCTCATGGCCTCTGTTTGTAACTTGTCTTCAGATTTCTCATAAATAACTCTGGATTCTACCTTTACAAAAAGGGGAAAAAAAGTCATAGGCATTTTCTCCAAAGCCATCATATTACTCTTGTGAAATCTCTAAAACTCAACTACAGTTGAGTGAACTTGATTCACATTTTATGATTCCAAAGCATCATAGTCTCATTTGAATTATATAATGACCTCAAGGTTGTATAAAGATTTTAAGCCTTCTTTGACAAATGAAGCAACTAAATGCAGGGCTGTGGTCTGATTTAATCCTGGAAACAGCCCTGTGAAATATCCTCATTCAAAAGATGGAAAACCTGAGGGTGCAGAGTTTTCTTGACTTGTCTAGGATCAGACAGAACTAGGGAGTTCAGAGATGGGAACCTGCGTCTTCTTCCTCTAAGTCCTGGACCCTTTGCTTTCCACTTCATGTGTTCCTGAGAGAAATTTGGCCTCTATACCAGATGGGCGCACCTCTCTGTCCTTCATCTTCTGACTCCCACCCAGCTGCCCATACGTGCCTGGGCTGGTCTTTTTCCACAAGTAGAATTGTGCCATACAGTCTTCGTGATGCCAGTGACTGTTGGACTTTGGATCTCCAGCATGATGCCAGGAATATAGGAGGTACACACTTCCTAAAGGTTTATTGAGTTGACATCATGCCCAGGCCTACTCTTGATGGTATATTTGATATTTTGGCAATATCGAATCTGTGGTCTGTTTTTAGCCTGCCGTGTTCTGGCTCTAGCTTACCTATTAAGCCTTTTCTTTCACATTCCAGCCAAATTGGCTTGCTGGCTGTTCTCGGAACTTGACCTGCCACCTTCTGCCATCCTGCATTCCTTCAGCCCATCCTTAGTGCCTGCAGGCTCCTTTCTTCTCCTCTCCACCCCTCCCCCCCCCCCCAGCTCTTTCTTTTCCTTCTAGGCTGAGCTCAGGGACTGCATCTTTGGGGAAGCCTTTCCTTATGACCCCCTTGGAAAGCAGCATCTTCCTCTTTGAATTTCCTTAGGCCTCTTTACCTCATTGTGGATTATATTCTTTTTATCTTTGTTCATATCTCATTTCCTTGAGCAAAAAACAGTGCCTTTTTTTTTTTAATCCCTATATCAGCACCTGGGGCAGCTAGATGTTTCAGCCAATATAGAGCTCTGGGCCTGGAGTTAGGAAGACTGGAAGAATCAAATTTGGTCTTAGAGCTTACTAGCCATGTGATCCTGGGCAAGTCACTTCACCTCTGTTTACCTTAATCCACTGAAGAAAGAGATGGCAAACCATCCAGTATGTTTGCCAAGAAAAGCCCATGGACTCTGTGGTCCACTGGTCATGAGAAGTTGGACATGAATGAGCCACCACAGCAGTCAGTACCTCACACAGAGCTCTGCACATAGTGGTCCTGATAAGTGTTTATTGGGTTACATTTTATTCCTCAAAAGATGCTTTTGTGTGCTTTTCTTTGCAACACCAATTAGTAGCTTAAAGAAAAATCTTGAACAACACTTGTCCAAGTTTGTTATGGACAATAAGACTGAACAACTAAATTGTGTAAATTGAACGGGAAAAGGCTTGGATTTTTTTTTTTTTTTTAAGCAATCGGGGTTAAGTAACTTGCTCAAGGTTACACAACCAGTTATTTCTGGGTGTGGTGCTGAGTGTCTAAGCCCAGGATTCGAACTCCAGGTCATCCTGACACTGGAGCCAGTCTCACTGAGCCACCTGGCCACCCCTAAGCAATTGGGGTTAGGTAACTTGCTCAAGGTTACACGGCCAGGTGTTTCTGGTTGTGGTGCTGAGTGTCTGAGCCCGGGATTCGATCTCCAGATCATCCTGACACTGGAGCCGGTCTCGCTGAGCCACCTGACCGCCCCTAAGCAATTGGGGTTAAGTAACTTGCTCAAGGTTACACGGCCAGGTGTTTCTGGGTGGGTGCTGAGTGTCCGAGCCTGGATTCGATCCCAGGTCATCCTGACACTGGAGCCATTGCTCTTACTCGCTGTGATACCTGGCCGCCCCAAAAGACTTGGATTTTAATCCTAGCTCTGCCATGTGACCTTGGGTAAGCCAGCTTCACCTCTTTGGGAGTCAGTTTCCTCATCTGTAAAATAAGAGGGATAGACTAGATGGCCCCTAAGGCTTCTTTTACCTCTAAATTCTCTAATCCTTGGTTTTTCCAATTTGAGGAAGGCAGGAGAGAAAGTGTTGACTGAATAAATAATAAGAGTGTGAAAAGAGGTTTCCCTCCCATTGACTCTTGCTTGGTACCTCTCTGGGCAGCAGGGAGAGACTGACTGTTTTCCAGTGAAAATTGGTCCATGTGGTGGCTCATGTTGTCCAGCCCCTGCATTAACGCCTTTACCAGGGGTTTCCTAGATGTAGCCCAGCATTTTCAGAACCTGTTTTAATAAACACATGATCACAGATTCCTTTTTGTTTTGGAAAATTCAGTTCTTCCATCTGTGGATCTTTTGAATGCTATAGAAATGTTGATGTTATTCCTGTTTTTATTCTTAGCAGAGGTGTGACGTGAAGGAATGATTCCCAGAGGTGCTAAGAGGCTCCTAGAGCCTGGGCTGTTGAGGCTGGGGAGGCCACCTTGTCAGGGAGGGAGGGCCTCCCCCTTGTGAAACTGAGCTAAGTGTTCTTTCTGCTTTTACAGGGAAGTGTGACCGCCATGACGGTGTTTTTCCCTTTGGACACTGCCAGGCTTCGACTTCAGGGTGAGTAAGCTTCTCCTTTGGGGTGAGCGTGCTCACATTTGCTGGATGGTCAGCAGCTGCCCATACTCCCTTCTTCCTTGAGGGACCTGCCATCACCCTTTTCTGCCAGCTCTAGATGTCAGTTGTTAGAGCCCTTTGCTAATGAGCAGGAAGAGTCATTCCCAGAGGACCTAGAGGTGTGCCCATTTTGGAATCTGAGAGAAAGCAGACAGATGAGATTGCTTGATTACGATCTCTCACACAAGCGTTCGCCGCCTCCCTGGACACTGAGGCTAGCCCACAGTGGTACAGGAATTCCTGCTGCAGTGTGCACCCCCGTGGGCAGCTAGCCTGTACTCAGGGACCAAAGACACGCGTACACTCTGATCTTAAATAGCTTTCATTGTTGGGAAGCCAGAGTGGGTCTCTCCACAGCTCCTGGTTCTTCCTCGGTGGGTAGGGGGCCACGCAGAATGAATCTAGCTGTTCTTTCCCTAGCATAGACCTTCAGCTACTCAAAGCCAACCCTGTTGGTCCCCCCCCAATTTTCTCCCTTTTCTCCGCACACTGCTCATTTTCATGGTTTCCCATAGCCCTGTGTGTCAGCGGTGCCCAAGACTGAGCACCTTTCTCTAGGGCAGGGTTTCTTTGCACTCCCTTCTCTCCTTTCTTCCTCTCACTCACTCACTTTCTTGCATGAGTGATTTTCAGATCTTATGAGAAGTGTTGTGAGGCACATGCAGAAACCCACGGTCACCAAGTGCCTTACATGGCTGGCTCTTGGAGCAGAAGGCCTGTCTGCTGAGTCGACCATCCCAGCAGGCGCTTGTTGGGAAAGAAGCATGTCTGCTGATGTCTTTTGTTTTGGTTACTCATTTTGGAACTCTCAATACCACCAGAAAACTACTAGAAGCAAAGTCAGTGTCAGATCCACAGGGACACACCACAAAGAGGAAACAAAAACATGAAACCCACTCTGCTCTCCTCTGCTGATCCAAAGAGCTGGCTGTCATCCCCACCATCTTGGTTCTTCACCCTTTGTGACAGACGCTAGAAGACTATCGAGACATGTGGCCACTGAGAAGAACAGTGTAGTTTTACAGTAATTCTTGTATTTAGTAAGCCCTTCCTACCTCACGGTAATGCCACTGTAGTTCTCAGAAAACGGTGGGTTTCTAGGTTTGCATGTTTGAAAAAGATAGAAAGCAATTTAGAACTCTGCCATCAAGGCCCCTAAACTGCACATGCCCTTCGACCCTTGGATACCACCACTAGGCAGGCATGTACCCTGAAGAGATTGAAGAAAAAAGGAAAAGACCCATCTGTGCCAAAAAAATAATAGCAGAACTTTTTGTTGTAGCTAAAAGGAAGTACCGTGTTTCCCTGATAAGACACTGTCGTCTTATTTTTTTTTGACAGAAAAACACCAGAGGGCTTATTTTCAGGGGAGGGCTTATTTTAATGAACATTGACAGCAATTTTAATAAACAGGTAAATGTGAACAAAAAAATGTACCTTTATTCAATAAGCAAATCACTGGGGAAGAACAGGATGACGCGCTCACTGCTGCAGCTCTGATTGGATGCAGCTTGGAGCGCAGCGTGCGTTTCCCCCCGGGGAGGGGCCCGCGATAATGTGGCGTGTAGCGCAGGGGATCACCTTCACTCTAGTAGCAATCTCAATAGGGCTTATTTTCGGAGGAGGGCTTATTTTAGAGGAATCTTACACAGTAAGGGGAGGGCTTATTTTCGGGATAGGCCTTATTATCGGGGAAACACGGTATGTACTGACGAATACATATACATACATACATACGTGTGTATGGTCCCCCCCCCATCAGAATGTGAGCCCCTTGGGGACAGGAATTGTTTTGACTTTTCCTTACTAAATACTTAATAAATGCTTATTGCTTGATTGATTGCCCATCGATTGGGGAATGGCTGAACAAATAATGATAAGAATGGAATGGACAAGAAAGGGTGAATTTAGAAAAACCTGGGAAGACTTGCCTGGACTGATTCAGAGTGAAGTGAGCAGACCAGTGCAACAGTGGATAGTTTATGCAGTGACCACAGCCCCTTAAAGCAGGCACTGCCCCCTTTTTGTCGATCTGGGAAAGCCTTTGGACCCTTTCTCAGAATCATGGTTATGAATTCATGAAGTAAAATACATAGGATTCTGTAAGAAACCAAATAGAATGGATTAAAGATGTAGCTTTCTTCCCCATCCGAGTTCACAGATCCCCTGCAATTTTGGTTCCTTGGACTGCAGGTTAAGAACTCACAGTGACAAAGAAAACATCTTTAAAAAATGTAGTAGCTCTGATGAGTACAAAGACCAATCCTGATTTCAGAAGTCTTATGATAAAACCTCCCTCCTACCTGGAGGACCTAGACCTCTGAATTCTCCATCAGTGGGAGCGCTTCCTCCAGCAGTGAGGGTCACAGACAACCCAGTTCCGCTCTGGTCCACGGCCTCCTCTTCCCTGTGTTAGTCCAGGGTGATCCAGCCAACCCGTGGGAGGCCTCCTGCCCTCTCTCTCGAGATCACAGGGATGCTGGGGGAGCCCATGAATGCACATGAGTGAGGGATCCTAACGGTCTCTTCTTTGATCTGCTAGTTGACGAGAAGCGGAAATCGAAGACGACACACACAGTGCTGATGGAGATCATTAAAGAGGAAGGCCTGTAAGTGCAGGGCAGTGAGGTCCCTGGTCCTCCAGGCACGCAGGGAGGAGGGGTTTTGTTTCCTGACTACATGGGAGGACAGGAGGTAGCAGCCCTTGAGACCAGAGGCTTCCTTGTGCTTCCCGTCTGCCCCAGAGTCTGGGCGACCTCTCCAGCCTGGCTTCTGTTAGGTGGGGCCTGATCTCTGCAGGGCAGTTACTGGCACGTGCCCCTTGCCATATACACCTGTGAGGTGGGTGTTTTATGCTTCTAGCCAAAAACCAGCATCGATGGTTTGGGAAACAGTGATGGTGGCCCAGACATCGGTGCTGGGGCCGCTGCGGCGCCTGTCCCAGCCGGTGCACTGGGAGCCCTCGGTGCCCAAGCACGCAGTTGCTTTTAGGATAGCTGAATTCTGGGGGCCACCGGGGTGCATGTAGGGCTCCGACGTGACTGTGTGACCCTGGGCAGGTCACTGGCCCCTGAGGATTGGGGCGGGGGCAGGCAGCCTGGACCCATTCCTGACTCCTTGTTTGTTTTCTCCTAGCCTGGCGCCTTACCGAGGCTGGTTCCCCGTTATCTCCAGTCTCTGCTGCTCCAATTTTGTCTATTTCTACACTTTCAACAGCCTCAAGGCCGTTTGGGTCAAAGGGCAGCACTCCACAACAGGGAAGGACCTGGTGGTTGGATTCGTTGCAGGTAACAAGGGCTTCTTGGGGAAACGCGGGCTTTTCAGGTGTCCGTTGTCACGCTCTGCACGTGCCTTAGAAGGACAGATTCTAGCCCTCAGTAATGCCCCATAAGGGATTATGGCTTCTACTGGGCTAAGTCAGCAAACATTGAGCGCCTGCTGTGTGCCAGCCACCCTGGCTGATGCATCAGGGATACAGACAGTATCCTGCCCTCCCTCGAGGAGACCAGCAGCGGACAGCCAGACGGGATCTGTGAGGGACGTCCGGCTTGGGGAAGGCGCTAGAACAGAGCCGGGGCAGTTCAGGGAGAGGCCATGGGGACCCCTTCCCTATCTCATCCCCCCGTTGGCATAACCGCAGTTTAAAGGCTTAGGAGGATGGACGTGTCCAGAGCTATGTTAGATGTGGGGAGGGCTGGCAAAGAAACAGAAGATGAGGGTACAGACCCCTGCATGGGGTCAGGAGGACCTGAGTTCAAATGTAGACACTCAGACACTTAACTAGCTGTGTGACCCCGAGCAAGTCACTTCACCCTGATTGCCTCAAAAAAAGAAGAAAACACTGGGTTGGAATATTCTGAACAAAGCAGCTTTTTCCCTGGGAAAGCACTTTCCCATCATCCCTCGGGGGCCAGTATCTAGTGACAGTCCTGTGCAGCAATGTCAGGTTTCAGAAGCACCAGAGGAAAGGATGAGCCTAGAGTCCTGTGTCTGCTGTGCTTCATCAATGGGTGTTGAGTGGACTAGAAAGGCCCCCTGCGGGGCCTCTCCCAGATTGCTCAGCCCCATCCTCCTTCTCTCCTGTCTCTAGCTCCTTGTGGCATCAGCATGTGTGGGGTTGAGCTGTGGAGCTCCTTCGTTGTCTGGCCAGTTGTTGTGCCCTCTTCTGTGGACCCTGGGGAGTCTTAACTGGTGCCCCTCCTATAGCATCTGGGCCCAAAGGGTGTTGGGCCACATGGGAAACATCCCCTTTCTAGGACACCCAGGAGAATGCCTAGGCTGCCCCTCTCTAATAACTGGCCCTTCTCTAGCACCTTAAGGTTAGGAAAGCCTTCAACTTCATCGAGCCTCACAAAAGTATTAGGAGATAAGTGGGGTCACCGAGGTACAGGTTTGTCTGCTGAGGGATTTGCCCAGGGTCTCACACCTCACACCTGTGGAGGCAAGATTCCAGCCCCGGTATTCCTGACTCTATGAACTCTGCCATCCGCCCTCTGATTAAGGAGTCACTGAGCCCTCCTGGGCCATGAGCCTGACTTTGGACGAGTCTGTTTAAGCTGTCTTCCTGCTATGAGAAGGTCATATCTTGGAGATTATCCCAGTGTTGATGAGTGGAATACACGCAGATGAAATAATGACATGACGCCTTGCCACGGGGGCCCTTTCTGGCCCTTTCCTTGTAAGGCCGGACTTGCAGAGGGCCAGGCACAGGGCAGGGAGGGGCTGTCAGGGTCGCCTGGCCCAGCAGCGCGGGCAGGGGGGGCAGTTGTTGAAGCATCAGAAGATTGTTCTTTGCTTTGGGCCTCGTTATTTCTCATAATAACTGTTGTTTGGGGTTTTTTAGTCTTATTGCCAATATATTCTCCAAGTAATTAGAGAAAATGTTGCTTTTCCTGCTGGGAGCCTTGTCATGGTATAATACACTGTGTGGGAACCAAACATTGTTCTCTCCAAAGAATAGCAGAAACCCGGCTGCTCTTATTCAAACTCTGCATCAAACCTGGGAGTTTACTCCTTGTGGCTGAGTTTATGCCTCAAACCCACCGCAGCCAGCCCCCTGTAGCGGAGCCTTTCTGCGTCGTTGCAGTGAAGGTAGAGGCTGGAATGGGTCATTCCCTTCTGATGCTGCCCGACTCTGAGGGCTCGTGTCTGCTCAGACCGGCTGGGACCGATCCCAAGGGCTCTTCATACTGCGCTTTGGGGCCTCAGCTGCAGCCCTGAGGCGCTGCTTGCCTTTCCTGGAGCTCCCTGTAGTTAGGAAGGCTTCAGGCAGATCAGAGGGCTTGTGGGCAGGGTTCCAGAGCTCCAGTGAGAGCTCCCTGTCCCTTGTGTAGTGCGCTCTCCTCTGCCTGCCCTTGGTGGGCTGGGGCCTGGCCCAGAGGGTGGCCGACTCCTCCCCTGGAGTGCTGTGGTCTGTGCCTCCGACTGTTGCAGCTCACGGGCCCCCACCGGTATGCTCCCCATTGAGCACATGCTGGATGGTAGCGACTGGCCAGCCAGAGGTCATTAGTGTCTTGTTAAGGGCGTTTGCCAAAGAGGTAAGAGAAGTTGGTGCACCATGTTCCCTCTGGAAGTCTGGGACCTGACGGCACATCCAGAAGCCAGGGAGGTGGCTGCTGGAAAGTCTTCTCTTTTCGTGGCAGCCCTCCCCTTCGCCATAACTTTCCACTGGGCTGCTTCTAGAGCCCTGAGCCACCTTTCCTTCGGGTGTCTAGTGTGTGCTTGGATACCGCTTCTGGCTCTGAGCAATCCAGCCCCACGTCTCAGTGGTGTGGCTGGTGATTGAGCGATTCGGTGAAGGAATCTGGTCTTTTCATGTTCACGGGGAGGGGGATGACCTCCAGCCTTAGGCTCATACTTACTTCTTGTTAAAAAAGCAGTTTGTTAGCCCTTCCTCCTGCCCAGCAGTGGAATCCCCCTTTTAGCAAGTACAGCTCTCGAGTTAGCAGTGCGCTCAGTGTTCTGAGCCCGTACCTCCCCACCTCTCTCCTGGGAACAGCAGAGGTCCCTGTCTCACTTCAGCCCCTGCTGGACAGTGTGTCCTGGGCATGTGATGAAACGTCATTACATCTGTGTGGTGGTACCAGTGCCATGGGTGTTGTCCAGTGAGGCTCCTATGGGCCTGGTTAGGAGGAGGGTTGGAGGCAGAGGGAAGGACTCCCCAGTGCCCTTGCCCATTGTAGTCGGTAAGCATTTCTGCCGTGCTCTAGGCCCAGAGCTGAGAATGCCATGCTCCCCTGCCCTCCAGGAGCCTCCCATCTCTTGGGGAAGGTGTGTACATGCATCTCTCAGAGGCAGCCTGGGGACGAGTTGCCATAGCAACAGTCATTCTCTGGAGCCAGCTGGCCTGGTCTTTCAGAGATAGGCTCACAGCCAGCCCATCCTCAAAGCCTTTCCCAGGGGGCAGGCCAGCCAGGGCCACCCCGGCCCACTGAGCTGCCCAGATCCAGGGGAGCTCAAGGGAGGCCTCGGCTCTCAGAAGGAGCCGCTGCAGACCTGGGGCATGACAGGGCTGGGGCACGTTATTGGCACTTTCATTCGTCATCAGATGTTCTTGGGGCTTGAGTCAGCAGCCTTAGCCTGGAAGTTCTGTACAGCAGGAGAGCAGATAGAACTGGAGTCTCCCGGGCATGCCCTGTGGCGTCCACTCCCTGTGCGCCTGCCTCGAGGTTCCTGAATCAAAGCGTCCTGGGTCCTGGGCCTTAAGGGCCTCAGCTGCTGCCTGGGGTCCTGCCTGCTCTGGGTGGCTAGGCCAGGCCTGCCTCCTCGGCCCTAGTAAATGTCACTCTCCTTCTGTTAATTATTTCAGGATTGTCCTTTAAAAGAATCCGTTAGAGTCTCAAGATGATAAAAACTGGGATGATGTGTTTTTCAAAGAGAAGCTCCTGGCCTCAGAGTGTTGTTCCAGCCCAAGGCCTCCCTGTGGGACCCAGGTCCCTGCCCCTCCTGAACCTTGTAAGCAGCGAGCAGCGTGCTGTTTGTGCCACTGTCCCCGGCCCACAGCTTGCTGCCTGCCTGTCTGCAGGGATATGCCCACGAGTGGGAGGGAGCTCTCCTGAGAGCTGGGGCTTCTCCCCGCCGGCCCTCCCCGAGTCTCACTGTGTCTGCGTTTGTCTCAGTAAGGACTGACCCACACTCAAGCCAGGGGCAGAGAGTGGTGCAGGTGCCTGCATGGTCAGCAGGTCACTCCCGCCTGTCCTCACATTCCTCATTGGGAAAGTGGGGGAGTCTTTTCTCTGAAACAGCCCACACCAAGATGCCGGCTTGTGTCTTGGGCAGTGCCCACAGCACTGTGAATGCTGCTACTGCACATGAGGACTGGAAGGTTGTGCCCTGCTTTTCCAATGAGAAAATCCCAGTTTCATGGTCAGAGGCAGTTCTGTTAATTGTTCTCTCTTTTGTCTCTCTGTCTCCCTGGGTCTCTGCATGTGTCTGTGTCTCTGTCTCTCTGTGGTCCTTCTCTCCCACCAGCCACATTCCCTCCTGAATTGCTTCTAACAGTAGAGGCTTGTGTGCCCCCCCACCCCCCAGCCCAGTCCAGACAGGCCCAGGCACTGCTTTGACTTTGGTCTTTGTCCTCCGTGACAGAAGAGGTGGGTGGGAGGCAGCACTTCCCTTAGCCCTCCCTCTGGTTCCCTTCCCACCCCAGGTGTGGTGAATGTGCTCCTGACCACGCCTCTGTGGGTGGTGAACACCCGGCTGAAACTCCAGGGGGCCAAGTTCAGAAATGAAGACATTGTGCCCACCAACTACAAGGGCATCTTAGGTGAGTGCCTTCCAGGCAATGGCTTCCTGCTCTGTTCATCCCCATCCTTTGGATGACCCTTCCTCAGGGGCACCCTCCAGTGGAGAGGAGGGGCAGGTGCTTCCTGCTTTGACCAGACGTCTCCCCCAGGCTTGGCTCATCACCATGGGGTTGTGTGGAAAGGTACGCCACCTGAGCATCCTGAGCTGGGCAGGCATCTCTGTGCCTGGTGTCTGCACTGAATCTGCAGGGCTCAGATGGGGAGAAGGGTGGGGCCAGAGCAGCCTCACAGAGCTGCCTAGGGCCCTGGGGGCCACAGCCAGTAGGAATCAGTGGAAGGCCCGGGACCCAGGCCTTGTTGTCTCCAAGGCCAGAACTGTTCCTGCTGTCACAGCAGCCTCCCCTCACCATCTGTCAGGGGCTTGTTTGGGCCTCTCTGGGTAACTGGGCCCCAAGCTGCCGGCGAGGAGCTGCTGTGCCCGGGGAGCCCTCTCCCCTCAGCCCCTTTGGCTCTGCAGCTTCCTGTCTCTTCTTCCTCAGACGCTTTCCACCAGATCATGCGAGATGAAGGGATCCTGGCTCTGTGGAATGGCACGCTTCCCTCCCTCCTACTGGTCTTTAACCCAGCCATCCAGTTCATGTTCTACGAAGGGCTCAAGAGGCAGCTCTTGAAGAGACGGGCACAGGTATGGGCCCCATTGGGGAATCAGGCCTCCCTTGCCAGGTGGAGGGCAAAGGGGCCTCTGGCCCTTGTGGGTAGCGGCATGGGGGATCTGGGTCCCGTGGCCAGTGGCGTGGGGGCTCAACTCCGTTTTCTTCCCTCTGCTGGGCAGCTTTCTTCTTTGGACGTGTTTGTCATTGGGGCCATTGCTAAGGCCATCGCCACCACAGTCACCTACCCGATGCAGACAGTGCAGTCCATCCTGAGGGTGAGTATGGGCCTATCCACAGCAGCCTTCGCCCAGGGCAGCTCCTGGAGCAGGGGCTCCCCAAGCCTCAGCTGTGGGTGTTAAGGCCTCACTGTTTGATGAGACCTTCTGGGGAAACTGGAAGGCCTGGTCTCCCATGTCCCACCACGTCCCAGTGAGAAGCCCACGTATCCAGCAGGAAGCATGACCTCGGCATAAAAGAGATCACATCGTAAACAAATTGTAGGCGCTTCATACAGGAGAGGAGAGGGGAGGGAGTAGGGAACGTGGAAGGTGGCATGGACTGTTTGGACTACACAGAATTGCAGAGGTTTTGTGCAGTCAGAATCAGTGCTGTTCAGATGAGAAGAGAAACAATTAATTGGAGAAAGAGATTGGCAGAACACAGGCTCGAGCCACGTCCTGCCTCTCCCCAGAGGCTCTGACGGGCAGCAGTGTCCAGCAGCAGCAGCACAGACCCCCGCTGCACCCCTCTGGGTAGTCTTCACTGGGTGGTTTCCTCTTGGATTGGGTGGAACCTTGTGTTGGGCCGTATCTCGAAGACATATGGGATTTTAGAAGGCTCTGACTGGGGATGTCTTTACATTTTAAGAACATAGGGTCCTCAAACCCTGCAACATTGCCCCTGAGACAATGAAAAGCCCAAGAGACAGTTTGTGAGTAATTAATAATCAATTTATTAATTAGGCTGGCTGATAATCAAAATTGATGAGCAGTGATCTCTCTCAGTAACCAAAGACAAAACCATGGAGATCACCGAATATTTAACTACCTTTGGAAAAGGGGTGCCCCTGAAAGGTGAAAATCAACCCTGATTGGTGAGCAATTAAGGGACTGGACTTTCAAGTGAGGAGGTGGTCTGAAAGCCCTCAGCCCCTCCTCCAGAGAACATGCCTTGATCAGGAGACTCAGCCACCTCTGGCTATCTAGACAGAGGAATCCACCTTTACAAAGACCACTCTGGATGGTTTTCTCTTTCATGAGCTGGTCATCCTAATCTCCAGTGCAGGGGTGCAAGGACATGAGCTTATCATTTTGGGACCAGAATTCACCTAGATTAGATTATGCTTACGCTCAGGCAGAAGTAAGATCCTCCAGTTGGGTGAGGTCCTGCCCAAGATCACAGAGCACACAGGAAGGCCAGTCTCATCTATCAGCCTTATCCTTCAGAGACCAATGACCTATAGGGGCTGGCCCCTGAATGAGGAAATAGAAAGAAAAACCCTTAATCCTAATGTAATAATTGGTTGTTAATACAGCAGAAAAGTCATCACTTCTCTCACCACTCTGGTCCTGCTCCTCTGCCACCTTCTGACTTCTCCAACGATGTGCCAGGGTAGCCTTTGGCACATCTGCAGTCTGGACCCTGCTGGCCTTTGTGCCTGGTGCTGTGGGCAGAGGGTCATCACCATGTTGGCCCCAGGAGGAGGAACTTGGGGGGCCACTGTCAAGGCACAGATGAGCTGAGAAAGCTGGGGATGATGGAGGAAGGACCCATTGATGACCCCCAAGATGGAACCCACTTGCTGCCTTCTTGTTCTCTCACAGCAGATGCTCTGTGAGCCGGGTCTCACCAGTTACAGGCACTGGACAGAAGTCAAGGCTCCAGTGGCCTCTCCAGCTTAGCCAGGAGCATTGAAGGGGTTAACAGTCACAGCTTTATTTTAGGGCTGAGTGAAGTAGATTGATTTTGAGTTCTCTGTGGGAAAGGTGGAATGCTGATGAATTGGTCCTTGCTCAGCTCATTCTTAATCATACTTACCTTTCAAAATGTCCAGTTAGTAGAAAGGTTTGTGCCTGGTAATGGTACTCCTCAATGGTCCTTGGTGGCCTGGGCTTCTGCCAGGCAGTGCCAATGGAGCCAGCCTTGGGGAGGACCAACCATGTGGTCCCCAGCTAAGAAGCAGCCAGGAGGTGTTTGCCAGGGGCTCCCCCTGGGTCTGCTTTTCAGCCCCAGAAGCTGCTCAGAGGACATATGAAGGGCCTGTCTTCTGGGTTGGTGGAGGGAGGGTCTTACCAGGGCTCACGGGCCCCAGGAAGATGGAAGCCCTTGGGCCAGTGGCTTCCAGAGATGCTGAAGGGAACACTCTAGTGATTGGTCACCAGCTCTCTGCTGACTAGGCTTAGGTGAAAAAGGAGAAAAAAAGGAAATGGTCATTGTCTGGGGCTTGCTGGGGCTGGTGAGAGACTCCCACTGGCGCTTTGCTGGGGAGGCGAGGCCTCTGATGGTGTGTGATGAGCGTCTCCATCCCTGCCTGTGGCCACTGTTAGCCCCCAGCTCTTCTCTCTGCGGACGCTAAGGTGAGTCAGCACAAAAGTAACCGCTAGGGGGTCTCTGCATTCTTTTCCAGTTTGGACGTCACAGGCTGAACCCCGAAAACAGAACGTTAGGCAGCCTTCGGAACGTTCTTTACCTTCTTCACCAGCGAGTGAGGTGAGTCCTTCCCTGCGCCTCCTGGTCCTCTCTCATAACAAGGAGACCTCTGCCAGTGTTGTTGGGGGGCGAGAATGAGCTTCATCCCTCGGCTTTTCTGTTCATTTACAAACTCAAAATTTATTATTAAATAAAATAGGCTTAAATTTGGGGGCCCCACCAAAAAAATCTGTGAGCACTCTCCTTATTGTCTCGTTGTGAAATCTCTGCTGCTCTCCCAGACAGGCAGGGGCCTTCTAGTCCTGGCTTCTCCTGAGGCGTGGGGGCCTCCTGGGCTAGGGTTCTAGCCAGGCTGTCACTCTGCCTCTCCGGCATCACCCTAAAAGTGAGGGCAGGAGTGTAGAGGCCGCTGTGGAAGCCAAAGCTGTGTATTAGAGTTCTGCCACTGAGCCTGCATAAGGAAGCATTCATTCACCTGGCCTTCCCCAGCCAGCAGAAAAGCATATATTACCTCCCCACTCAGCGCCTCTCTCCTTTTTCTGTAGAGTTTTACTGGGCTGCACAGTTGGGGGTAGTATGGATTCACCAAGGCCTCACAGTTTGTCCCAGGACACACAATATAGCAGCACAGCTTGGGGCATAGTGGCCAGTGGGGCTGTCCTGTCAAACCTCTGGCCAGAGGCTGACAGTGACCCCGCAGGTGCTGCCAAGTCACTTCACAAATGGCTTAGTTCTTTCTCTCTCCATTCTGGCTTCTGTCCTTGCCCCAGGTTGGGTTGGGTGGTACCCACAGGGGTGGGGTGAGATAGAACTCTGTTCTGCTGGAAGCTTCATCCCCATTCAGCTGCTCTTTGGAGGTGGAAAGGGCAGTTGAAATAGCCCTGCTTTTTGGCATCGCAGTGGCCCTCCAGCTGCCAGCAGTCTGTGTCCCTTTCCATAAGATCCTGTCAGGGCCCCCCTCATCTCCTTGGTTACTAGTTTTGGAACCGGTGGGCCATCCCCACTCAGCTGGCCTCCTGCATTTCAAGGAGATTGGAAGTAGCTCCAAGATTTCAGCAGCAGAAAGCCTGAGCTGGACATCATGTCTCTCCAGGGCTGGTCTCTGCCTTGGGGATCAGTGTAGGGCGCCATGCTCTGGCACCGCCCGCCCCACCCTCTTCTCGGAAGTGTGTCCTCTGCCAGGCTGCTTTTGCACCAACCTGCCCACCCTCTTCCCTCCTAGGCGTTTTGGAGTAATGGGACTTTACAAAGGCCTGGAGGCCAAGCTTCTGCAGACTGTGCTCACGGCTGCCCTCATGTTCCTAGTCTATGAGAAGCTGACCGCGGCCACCTTCACAGTCATGGGACTGAAGAGTGGGCGTAAGCGCTGAGAGGGAGCCTGGCAGTGGAAGGGGGCCGGAGGAAGGTCGAGCTTGGGGTGAGGAAAAGACCCTCCTCTGATGCCTGTTGCCCTCTCTCATTGGCTCCAGAAGCAGCCAAAGGGACATGAAGCCTGAGGCCTGCTGGACTGCTGCCAACTTTTATCAGTTGGTTTGGTTTTTGTGGACTGACGGTCTCTAAAAAATAGAAAACTATTAAAAACCTGCAAATGAAAACCCTGATTTCTTACAAGAGTTGGATGGTTTCTTTAGAGGGTGACAGCATAGCCCCTTGGGCTCTAGCCTTTCTTCCTCGTTTCCTCCAGGTCACTGACTTGGCTCATTCCATGGCCTTGTCACCAGCCTCTGGAACAAGTCCTCTGCACCCCCTGCTCCCAGTGTGCCCCCCACACACAATAACTCAGGGCCGTGGCCCAGGCTCTTCCCATCCCCTTGCCCCTTGCCCTTGAGGGAATGGGGTCTTGATTGGGCTCTTGCTGATGCTCTGCTCTGGGTGGTCTTTTGTTCTGATCCCATGGTCATTCCTCTTATATTCCTTGCTCCCCCCACTCCTCTGAGAGCCCTTCCTTGGGGAGAAGACCTGGGTTTGGACCCTAGTTCACATGGGGAACTCAGCACCCCTGCAGCTGCCTAGAGCACTGGGGAGTGAATCAGCTTTCTCAGGCTCCCACAGCCCACCTGTGTCAGAACTGGGACTCAAACCCAGGGCTTCCTCTTTCTGCTGGACCTCATGGCGCACATTCAGCACAACACATGTGAGACAGCGAGGCAGGAGAGCCTTCAGTCCAAAGACCGTGTGCATTATGGGGGAGGAGGAGCCACCAAATGGGGCGTATTGACATGTCACTTTACAATTTTCCAATAAAGTCTTCTCAAACATTGATTGTGTGCAGACTTGTCCCTGGGGGAGAGAACATTGGATAAGACACAGTCCCCGCCCTAGGACCCCATAGCTTGGTCAGGATGTAGTGCCCGCCTGGATGGCTGTGATGGATGATGTTCCTTCCTAGCGGAAGCATCAGAGAGTGTGTGAGCAGCACCTTGAGGTCAGAAGGGGAAGGAGGCAAAGGCACGGAGGCAGGAGACAACAGGACGTGTCAGTTTGGCCGGGGCTCAGAGGGCAGGGAGGGTGCTAATGAGATAAGGCTGAATAGAGAGAGCGGCACTGGCCATGCCAGAGACTGTCTAGCAGCCCCAAGAAGCACGGACTGAAGAGGAAAGAGTGGGGCTGAGAGGCCTCTGGGAAAGCTGTTGGGGTCCGGGTGGGCTTGGTGCCATCCACCACGGAATTCCAAGAGGCTCTAGTGTGTCTCCTTTAGTCAGTCTGAACATGGCTTGTTCAGGAGTCACGGGTACAGTGTTTGCCTTCAAAATCTTCATCTGGAATCAAAGCCCTAATTGCCAGAAGCCTTTCTGGCTTGCGGGGTCCAAGTTCAGAGAAGCACCTGTTGGCACCATTCTAATTGACCTGGTGTGGAAAGAAAAAAGGAAAGACTTGGGCTGCACCCTGTGAGATCACAACTAAGTGATCATGGAGCTGGAAGGGCCTTAACAGGATGGGCTTTAAGCAGCCTTATCCCCCACCATTTTACAGATGAGGAAACTGAGGCCCAGGTCACTTGGGTAGTAAGCCATTCAGCTGTGTCCAACTCTGTGATCCCATTTGGGGTTTTCTTGGCAAAGATCCTGGAGTGGTTTGCCATTTCCTTCTCCAGCTCATTTTATAGACGAGGAAATTGAGGCGAGCAGGGTGAAGTGACGTACCCAGGGTCACACAGCTAGGAATTGTCTGATTTGAACTCAGGAAGAGTCTTCCTGACCCTAGGCCCGGCACTCTGTGCACTGTAGTTCAACCCTAGGTACCAAGTAGCAGAGACAGGTTTTGAACCCATGGCTTCTGACTCCCAGCAGCTGTTGTTGACATGATTTTAACCCTGAAGCCCTAGGCTCCTTCATAAACTTGGGACCTCTTGGAAGCAGACCTTTACCTGATTCCCCGGTGCCATTTTTGAGACTTCGCGTACGGTCCTTTGTCCATCTGCAGAAGTGGCCGGCTCCTCCCAGAACAGGCTCACCTCATCCTCAGAGCCGGGGGAAAGGGTGACTAATGCATGGGAGAATTCTGAGAAGAGGAGGGGCCCCACCTGCTGCGGCCCCATTGGCTCTCAGCACGCTGCAGTAAGGCTGGGCTTTCCCCAGGCTGCCAGCTTCCTTTCCACAGGAAGGCCGCCTGGCAATGAGACCTGACTCACTAAGAGGAAAACTATCAGTGGCTGTCCTGGACCGTCTAGGGCTTGGATGCCGAGTCCTTCCCCCAGATCCTGCAGCCCAGGGGAAGCTGCCCCCCGTTTTCTTGTTCTTGTCCCTAGAACTCGGCCAGTGTGTGTCCTGATCATCTCTGATAAGCTCCTGACCCCGTGGGAGTTAGCCGGAGGATAATGAGGCCACTGCCGTGGGCTCCAGTGTTTGGCCTCCATCTGGGGGTGGCAGTTTTTCTCTTTCTCTCTGCTTCGGTTCCTATGGTAATTGGAGCAGAAGTAATTACCAAACTTCGAATGGTCTCACAATTATTAAATCTTCCAGAAAATTGTAATTAGGTAAAATTAGTGATCTTGAACAAAGCAAAAACACAGGCTCCCTACGGATGCTGAAAAGCAACTCCCTCCCTCCCTTCCTATTAAGTTTACCTAATGCAGACTTAATTTCTTTCATTCCTTGGAACCAAAATGTATGCATAAAGGTGCTGTTAGTATTAGTCTCCGTTCCCTTCCCTTCTCCCATGCTTTCCCTCTTTCCCTCTTCTTCCTTTCCCCTTCTCCCTACCCCCCCCCCCATCTCTCCTTGCTTTCTCCCCAACACCTCCTTTCTTCCCTCCCTCCTTTCCTTTAATACCTTCTTTCCTTGTCTCCTTCCCTTTCCTCCCCCCAGTCTTCTTTCCCCTCCCTCAGGGCTTTCCTAATACTGAAGCTTTTGGTCTGAGTTTTATACTGAAGCATAAACCATTTTGGAGTCAAGCTCTTAGGCCCCAAGGTTGGGCACCACTCTGGGCTTTCTCCCAAATCACCCATTCCCTTCACACAATTCTGCTGCTCTTTCTTCCACCTGTTCTATCAAGGGTGATATTTCCATAATCACTTAAAGGAATGGCTGGTCCAGAGTGGATTGCTGTATCTGGCCAGGTGCAGGCTAGAATCAGTAATGAGGTGTCTGAGCGGGTCGAAGCCTGTCTGCCCTATCACTGTGCCGAGGGGATGAAAACAATTTCCTCCAGGCTTGTCGGGTGACAAACATCTCCCCTTGGAGATGACAGCATCACTAGATGGAAATTTATACTCTCCGTGTTCATTCCCTGTCTCTGTAGAATTTGTATCCCTGATCTGTTAAATTTGAAAGGGAGAAAAAATTTTTTCCATGAAAAATCTAAGGAGGATTTGGAACGTCTGGGTTTTGTTTCCTGGGCTTCAGGTTTGTGCTGAGTAGAGATAAGAACCCAGGAAGAACCCAGGCCTGAGTGTGGTGGGGAAGACCTGGCTGAAAACAATCCAGGTTTGAGCACGTAGAACTAGTTTTCCTTGTAGAGTTTGCACATGATATTATCCTAGTATTTAAGCATCTTTCTGATACAGGAGAGCAGATAACATCACCCTGCTTTTAATTAACAGATTCATGACGAGTGAATTTCTGAACTCCCAGTCTGTCAGTCAATTGAGAAACATTAAAGTGCTTACTGTGTACTCGGGATGCAGAAAGAGGCAGAAGACAGACAGCCTCTGCCCTCAAAGAGCCCACAGTCTGGGGGGAGATAAGGTATATACAAGCAAGCCTTAGAATGGAGATGAAATAATGGACAGGGGAAGGGCCCTAGATTTGAAAGGGATTAGGAAAGCCTTCCTGTAGAAAGTGGGCTTTTAGTTTAGACTGAGAGGAAGCCAGGAGGCAAAGATGAAGAGGGACGAGGAGTTGCAGGCACTGAGGGAAGCCAGAGAAAATGCCCAGAGCTGAGAGATGGAGGGCCTTGTGTGTGGAACGGCCAAGAGGCCAAGAAGGGTGAGAGGGTGTCACTGGAGTCGATTGGGTGGGTGGGTGGGTTTCATGATCAGACCTGAGCTTTAGGAAAATCACTTTAGTGACTGGAGGGTGGCACATGAAGCCCTAAGTATACTATATTTAATTTTTAGTCATTGAAACATAAACTGGTTTTACAATAAAGCAAGCAAATCAGTTTGTCCCCAACTGGGCCAGTGACTCAGAACTCTGTCATGATGGTCAGTCAGCCACCTGGGGGCAAAGCTTCCTTATGCAGCTGCTGGATCTCAGCTTATGCCTCCCCTCTTCTCTTCTCCAGCCCCAGCCCATGAAAATGATGCTTATCAGAAAGTTTGGGAAGAGCTTTGGGTGGAGGTGGGTGCCCTGCATTGCTTAGGTCATTACTGTTCAGCAGAAGGATGTTGGCTGCAGCAGCCAACCCTGTCAGGATTTCGGTCAAGAAAAGGACAGCTGGATTTTATAGCGTGGTAAGTTCTTCAAGGACCCGCAAAAGCAGAATGTTAGGAGGGCACTCTATCTTGGCCCCCAAAGGCAGACTCAGTGCATCTTCAGTGGGGAAGGAGCCATGGCACGAGCAAAGGGAATTGAAGAGGCAGGAAGGGGGCTGGCAGAAAGGGGAATGGAGAGGTGAGGATGAAGTGCAGTGGGAATACATTTATTTAGTGCTTGCTGTGTGCCTCACTCATTGTGCTAAGCTCTGGCGACTCAGAGAGAAAATGAAGCCAGTCCCTGTACATTCCAGTTGAGGGAGACCACACATAGGGAGGGTGCCTGCTCACATCTCTGTATAGGGCAGATAGCAAGGCCCCAGGGGTCTTGGGGAGCAGAACCCGAAATTCTCAGTGCTTTCAAAGATTGGAATGAGAGGGGACTCAGGATGCCTCCAGCAGGGGTGGGGTTGTGGGGTCAGCTTCCAGCTACCAGCAGGCATCTTGTGCCCCCAAGGGAATTAGGTAATGGGGGTTACTGAGGGAAGAAAAAGGCCCCTCCTTGGTCCCCTCAGTGGGCATCTTTGAGTCTCCTGTTGGTAGGCTGGGGCAGGGGAGGGGAAAGGCCCTTAGATGAGGGTTGGTAATGAGGGGAAATTGGTACAAAAATAGCACAATGAGTAATGATCGCTCTTGGACACCTAATTGATGTTTCGTGAATCAGCCAGGAGCTGGGGATTCAGCATCAGTTCAATTTGACAAATAGGTCAGAGTCAGCCCAGCATAGTGGTAAAGAGCCAGCTTTAGAGGCAGGAAGGCCTGAGTTTGAGTCTTGGCTCTGACCTCTCCTGGCTGTATGTGGCTGCCAGACAACTCTCAGAGGCTGAAAGCACAGAACAGGCCCCTCTCTGCCTTACCGAGAGTTCCTGAAATCAGTGGAATTGTCAGTTGGGACCAGATGGGCCAGGGGCAAAAATGAAACCAGCCCTGCCCTCCAAACTCTCGTGTTCTTCTGAGAGACAGAACGTGCACCTAAACTATGAAGGGGGAGGTGGAGGAAGGGTCCGCCTCTTTGCCCGTAACCTCTCTTCGTTCTTCCCAGATGAACTCTTTCACCCTTGGTCCAAGACAAATACTTGTCATGCTTGCTTTGTGAGCCTTGGGGAGCTGGCTGTTTCCCTGCCTCTAACTGGTGTTAGTAAAATCTCTGGGCTTCCCAGTATCATCTGTGGCTTTTATTCTCTACATACGTGATAGCATGGACACACGGAGAGCACACGGAATAGTCGAGCCTTTATGTGCACTGTGCCCCATCCTTGCCAAGAAGCACGGAGACAGGCATCTTCTCATCTCTTTTCTTTGGTTGGTTTTGTCCTTGCTTAGTTTCTCAGCTTTCCATTTCAGCTGTTTCCTGGGATCCTCTCCAGCCTAATAGTCGAGTTGAATAGGTTTGGTTGAGAGGAGAGAAATAGACTAGAAATGGAATAAAGCCAGTGGGTTCTTGCCAGGCCTCGGGGCTCTTCGGGGGGTTTCAACAAGATTTGCCGATGGCCTTCCCCTTTTGTGACCCAAGCTCTTGCCGTTCTTTGGGTCTCCAGCACCTAGCAACGTGCCTGGCATGCAGTAAGCACTTAATAATTGCTTATTAACTGACTGTAGACTGGCTGTCCTAATCCCTTACCCCAGTTCTAGCTCCTACTTCCCCTCAATACTACCTGTTTTAAAATATATGTATTTTATCAAACATTTCCCAACATTAAAACATTTTTAACATTCATTTGAAAAAAAATTTGAGATCCAGATTCTCTCCCACCTGCCCCTTCCCCCCTTAGAGGGAAAGCAATATTACATTGATTATACAATACTACCTGTTAACATGGTGGGAAGATATATAGAAATCAGGCTTAAGAAGGGGAAAAATAGTAGTAGTAGTCATGGTAAAAGGTCAAATTTGAACTCGAGTCTTCTTGCCTCCAGGCCCAGCACTCTGTCTGCTGCACCAGCTAGCTACAGGTGGCGCTTCCCTTCAGCATGAACCAGTATCCGAATTATCATAGGATCCAAGGTCTGGAGCTCCTTTTACAGAACAAGAAACCGATGCCCAGGGAGGTTAAGTGATTTGCCCAAAGTCACCGGGGTCATTCGTATCAGGGGGTTCTGGGATCCATCCATGGGGCCATCATTTCTTCTGCTCCAATGACTCTGTGACCTCCTCACCTTGGATGTGACTGTCCCTCCTTGTACCTGTGTCCTGGGAGGACATGGGCTGGAAACCTGGCTCTATTTAATACCTACACAACCTTGGGAAGACAAAAGGAAGAAAATAAGCATTTGTGTATAACTAACTATGTGCCAGAAACTGTGTCAAGCGCTTAAAAGTATTATCCCGACAGCAACCCTGGGAGGTAGATGCTGTTATTATCGCCATCTGGCAGTTGGGGAAACCAAGGCAGACAGTGGTGACATGACTTGGTCCCACAGGTATTAAGCTTCTGAGGCAGGATTTGAACTCAGGTCTTCTATGGCACCACCTAGCTACCTCAGACAAGTCACTGCCCATTTTGGGGCTTCACTTTCTTCCACTGTCATGTGAGGAGGTTGGACCGAAATCAAGGATTTTTAATTTGGGATCTGTGAACTTTCTTTAAAAAATATTTTGATAATTGTAATTCAATATCATTGGTTTTCCTTGTAATCCTATGTATTTATATATGTATTTCATGCATATATATTTTATTTTATGCATTCTAAGACATGATTTGGAGAAGGATGCCCACCGTAGACAGATGAAAATCCCGGAGGGGTCAAGGACCCAAACAAGATAAAGAACCCTGGGCCACATGGTCTCTGAGGGCCCTTCTAGCGCCAGAGCTAGACAGTCCAGGGTTGGTCAGTGAACCAGCAGCCTTATTGATAAGGCAGAAGCAAGTGAAAATAAAATATCTGGGGCCTGCGGTTTTAGGGTCAATGAACACGAATAACAGCTCCTGTTTATTAAAAGCCTTCAAGTTTGCAAGAAGCAAAATGCCTTGTCTCATTTTGTAGCCAGTGACTTAGGTTGGTGGTAGACCGCCTCTTGGGTCATCTGCATTATGGCTGCAATCATCAATGGTCATTTCCACAAGGGTGGAGACCGTGGCATCATTGCCTTTGCACCCCTGTAACATGAAACGCCATGCTTCAGTAAGTATGTGTGAAGAAGGATTTGTCCTTCCCTTGGAGTTCGGAGACCCAGGTTCTAATCCTGGCTCCACTGCTTATTTCCTGGGTGACTTCAGACAAGACACTTATTGTCTCTGGGTCTCCGTTTCCTCATCTGAAAAATGACCAAGTTGTGGTAGATGACCTCTGAGGTCATCTCTGTCCCCAGATCTCCTCTTCTGTGACCCTGTGAACCTCCCCAGGTCTAGTTTCCTCAGTAATGGCATAGGACGTCCATAAATGTCCCTCCCATTTCTAAAGCCATGGTCTTGTTTCTTGATGGGAATGACTATTGAGGCCAAAGGAAGCTTTCCCAAGTTATCCTAGAACTTCCATCCAGGAAACATCTTATCTTAATTTTAAAGGCAGCCAGAAACAAGTTCCTTGTTTTCCAAGGGGGAATGGATGCTCCCCAGTTTCTTGCTGTCCGAGGGCCAGGCAAACCTCAAAGCCACCAGGGGGCAGTTGGAGCCTGCTCTGGGTACAGGATCCTTTATTCAGGTAGAGATGGCCCGAGTGGAAGAAGGGATGGTTCTTCCCCAAGCAGGCAGGGAAAGAAAGATCCTCTGGCTTGGGAAGGGGCCTCTGATGAGCCCAGGGGGCCAGCTAGGTGACAGTATTTGTTCAGTTCACCTCCAACAAGGGCCAGAAAGGGGAACGGGATGTTCCTCCCCTGAAACAGCAAGACCCACGCTCACCCAAACACAACTGGAGAAGGCAGCTGTCGGCCCCTGGCATCACTCCACTTTCTGTGGATTTTGAGGACAAGGGCCAAGCTCAGAACTCATTTCAACCATTTCGTCTTAGTCCATTCCCACTGCTTCCCAACAGGAACGGGGCAGCTGCTAGCAAGATGCTTAGCTGACTGGTTTCTTGGGAGCCTCCTGCCTTTGGGAAAAGCTGTTTTAAGGAGTGAAAGGATGAAAAGGCGAGGACGCAGGAGGCTGCGGATGAGACGAGGAGAGTTGGTGTGAGCTGTGTGTTTCCTAGAAGCCAGTTCCCATCGCCAGTGGGCTGTGTGGGTCTCAGTAGACCTTACCCCTTTTTTCCCCAAGGAAAATCAGGCTGTGGGACTCTTGAAGACTTCCAGGGCCAGTCGTTTGGGCAACAAACACTCACAAGTGCCTGCTGTAGTCGGGTGCTGCCCAGAGCACCGGGCATGGCTGTTCTCAGTTGGACCATGTTGACATGGCTCAAGAACATCGTTAGGGGGAGGGCGTCCTCTGTGTCCAAGGAAGAGCCCACACGGGGGGCCAGTCATTCCTGAAGGGATTTGGAGGTGAGAAAGGAGAAGTAGGTGGTTCCTGAATCTCAAATCTCATCTGCTGTGGAAGGTCTTTGCTTTCCGGGTCCCCCTTCTGAGAGGACCTTCTGCCCGCTTTGTCTTCATCTTGTACGGACCTAGTTACTGACATGTGACTCCTCCATTAGACTGGGAGCCCCTTGAGGGCAGAGACTGTCTTTGCCTTCCTTTGTATCACCGGCCTTTAGTGCAGACCCTAGTGCACAGTAGGTGCTTAATAAATGGTTGTTTACCAAGTGAATGACAGGCAGGGAAGGCTGCTAACTGTATTATAAACTCAGTGTTACTCTCCTCCCCCCCCCATCTGTACAAATCTAATCAGTCCCCCAGTCCTGTCAGTCAGTGAACCAAAAAAGCACCTGCTAAGTGCCTCCTGTATACCAGGCTCTTAGTAAATGAAGAAGAGAAAAAGCATTTATTAAGTACCTACTGTGTGTGAGGCTCGATGCTAAATGCTTGACAAATACGGTCTCATTTGGTCCTCACAGCAACTCTGGGGGTGATCATTATCCCCACTTTTTGAGTAGTGGCTTAAAAAGGCCAACATCTCCCAGGGCATCCAGGGCCATCTCCAGTCATCATAGTCTATATGTTACCACTGGACCCAGATGGCTCTGGAAGAGAGAGAGAGGTTGGCAACTGTGCATAGCCTTGCCTCACTTAAATCCAATTTACTTTTGAGTTCAGCCATCACCTTCCTTATGTCTCTGTGAGAATAAAGGACAAACAACAATCCCCATTTTACAGCTGAGGAAACTGAGGCAGGCAGAGGGGAAGCACCTTACCCAGGATCACTGAGCTAATGTGTGTTCGAGGCTGTGCCACCTGGCTGCCTCTGCAGAAAAAGTCACCATCCTCACCATCATCTGATCATCATCATCATCACCATCCTCACCATCATCTGATCATCATCATCATCACCATCATCATCCTCACCATCATCATCCTCACCATCATCATCCTC
>NW_027186376.1:1700538-1714260 GCF_028583685.1 Petaurus breviceps papuanus | reverse complement strand
TCCTCACCATCATCATCCTCACCATCATCATCCTCACCATCATCATCATCACCATCATCATCCTCACCATCAAGTGCTTAGCACAGCAGAGTAAGTGCTTACAATATACTTGTTGACTGACCTTCAGCTTTTAACTGAGGAGGAACTGAGTTCAGATCCAGCCTCAGACACTTACCAGCTCCATGACCCTGGTCTTAAGGTCTCTTCCTGTTCTGAGTTCTGTGATCCTACAAGCCAGGGCCTCTTCCCCTTGGCCCTCCTGTCCTTTGGGCTCCCAGCATATTCATTACAATTCAGAAAATACTAGAGAGCTCACTGGGCACAAAATGAATTCCATTCCGTCCCGGCTCTCAGAAAACTTGCTTGCAGCAGACGCCTGGACCTGGCCCGGATCCGGACCTGAAGTGGCACCGGCCCAGCTGGTGTTCTCACATGCAAAACACAGCCGCTGTCCTGGTGAGCCATGCACCAGGCTGTCCTTATCAGATGCTTAATTAAAACCTGTTTTATCTCCTTATTGAGGCAGCCTGACATGTGATACCTCTCCTTTGCCTGATCACATATCCCCAATCCTTTTGTTTTTCTCTGGTGTTTGCTTGCCATTCTTAGACTCCATGTGCCCTCCTCCTCTGCCTCCTTCCTTCCCTCTCTCTCCTCTCTCTCTCCCCCTTTCCCTCTCCTCTCTCTCTGTCTCTCTCTTTCTGTCTTTCCTCCCTACCCCCTGTCTTCTGTCTCTGTATCCTGGTCTTGGTCTCTGTCTCTACCTTTGTCTCTTTCTGACATGCCGATTGGGTCCCAGATCAGGTTCTGGCTCTAGGCAGTGAGTGAGACAGAGAGACCTGAATTCAAATCCTGCCTCAGATACATCTTAGCGATATCTCCCTGGTCCTGTCACTTACCCTTTATTTGCCTCGGTTTCCTTATCTGTAAAAATGAGTGGTCTGGTCTAGATGACTTCTAAGACTTCTCCCAGTTCTATAATTATGATTCTAAGGCCTTGAACAAGTCTCTTTGTGGGCCTCACTTTCCTTATAGCAGGCGGGTTGGATGGCCTCCAAGTTCCTTTCTAGCTCTGGATCTCTAATCCCACTCGCCGTCGCACTGGAGGCAGCAGCCAGCGGGGCTTCTTTCTTCTGCGCCATGACCTGGGCCTGCTCCTGCTTTTATGCTTTTCAGAAGCCCAGCTTGAGGCCGGCCTTGGGCTGGTGCCACCTGACATCTGACGGCAAAGTGTCCACTGCTATTATTCTTTCTCCCCTCTCAGTCGACTAACATCAGGTTCCATCAGGACCAGATGGGATAACAGGGCCTCATTTGCCTGTCATCCTTGGCATCAGAATTTTTCTGCTCAGGCAAATGTTCCAGATAACTGCCTCACAGACCTTGCTTTTGTTTTAATCATGTGGGACAAAAAAACCTTCCTGAATAGACTACACTCCCTCTTAAACTTGATATATTGGACATAGTTGAATGAGTAAATGAATGAAAAAACATTTATTAAGCTTTTGCTGTCTGCCAGATACTCTGATAAATGTTGGTGATATAAGCAAAAGACACAAGATTGTTCCTGCCCACAGGGTGCTTCCATTCTAACAGAGAAGGCAGCACATATACAGGAACAGTGGTCGAGGAGCAAAGTCACAGGGACGCTGAGGGGTGACTTACAAAAATTGAGTCAAACCTTCTCTAGGTACCTGGTCATTGAACATCTGCTCTTCCACTGCGGTGCTACGGTGGAGGGATCTGTGAAGTTCCTTTGTTCTTGAGTCTGTGTTTTCTCTTGGTAGGAAGAGGGATCAGGGAGGCCATCATGGGCAGAACTGGGGCACGTCCTGGTGGGCCTTCCCTCTGGCTCTTTGCTGGTTGCATGACATCGGGAATTTCTACCTGGGCCCCAGGGACCAGGGAATTGCATCAGAGATGATATCAGGACATCAGTCAGGAGTTCTCTGTGACATCTGGGTCTGAGAGTAATATGAAATATTCCAAACCCAGAGCCCTGCCCCCCCCCCAACTCCTGTCTCTGCAGTAAAAAGAAGGTACATTTTCTCCCTGTTAATGATAATTGAGGGCATTCCTCAGTTGCAGGATTAACTGTCCCTATAACTGACTGTGGCAGCTTCTGGAAGGTATAACTCTCAGGGAGGGGAGAAACAGAGATAGGGGCATGTCCAGGGCTCTGAAAGGGGAGGCTGAAAGCAGATGGAAACAGCTGCTGGTAGAAGACAAAAATGCAGCCTGCCTTATCTCTCTCTGATGGGACAGAATGAAGAAAAAAAGGGGGGAGGAGGGAAGGCTCACTCTGCTTTCTGAGATAAACCTCGATAAAAAACTGGAAGAAATGCTCTGAGGGAAAAACAGCAGCTGCTCATACATCAATCAGACTTTAAGGTTGGCAAAAGCTGTTCTTCCCCAGCCCCCACGGGAGTTAGTGAGTAACAGGCGGCATTGTCACATGAGGAAGCAGACTCAGAGAAGGGAGGACAGTGACCTAGGGTCACCAAGTTCCCGCATCCTTAGGTTGCCCCTATTCTTTAAATACACACACACACATATATAATACATACATATGAAATTTTTATTCATGTCTTTTTTACATCATCTACATTTTCCATCATGTCCATCTCCATTCCTCTCCTGGAGAGCCATCCCTTAGAGCAGAAAAGCATCTCGGCAATACTAGCCAATGCATCAGATGATCCCAGCCTCCCACGCTAAGTTCCACACCTGTTGTCCTCACCTATGCAGAAGAGCGGAGGCTGGGAAGGGCCTCCTGCCTCCTCTCTGGGGCCAAGCTTGGCCTCTGTGACTTGTGTCACTCTGTGACTCCATTGTTTTGTTGTTCTTCCCACCCACATCTTGGCTTTTTCTGCACTTTGCATCAGTTCATCGGAATCTTCCTATGCTTCTCTGGACTCAGCATATCCGTCATCTTCTTACAGTACAGTAATGTTCCATTGCATTCATGGACCACAGTTTGTTTAGCCGTTCCCCAATCAATGGGCACTTGTTTTTGTCTTTCCTTTGTTTGCTCAATGCTTGGCATGGTTTCTGGCTCAGAGTAAATGCTTAGTTTTTGCTTCTTGACTGAATTTTTCACTTTTAGCAAGGAAGACCTGAGTTCAAGTCCAACCTTAGACACTTACTAGCTGTGTGACCCTGGGCAAGTCACTTAACCCTTATTTGCCTCAGTTTCCTCATCTGTAAAATGAGGATAATAATAGCACTTACCTCCCAGAGTTATTGTTGAGGATCAAGTGATAATAATTATGAAGCACTTAGCACGGTGCCTGCTACACAGTGGGTACTATAGAAATGTTAGTTATTATTAGTATTTTTATTTTAATTTCATGCGTTGGATACTACACAAAGCGCTGCCATAAATGCACCCAGATATTCTGATTCCAAGGCCCGAAGTGCTGCTTGTCTGCTAGGCTGACTCTAAAGAGGCTAAGGGGGGCCCGGATCTGTGATGGGCAGTTGGACGGCAGGGGGATGTCACACAGAGAAGAAAGAACAGAAAAGGAGGAAGAAACATCTGCCTCCTTAGTGCTTTGAGATGCACAATAACCCTGGGAGAGAAGGGTGAACTCCAAGCATCATAATGGGTCCTTTAGAAGTGGAAGTCAGCTCCAGCCTCTTCGTCTTATAGCGCCAGAGGAGAGAAGTGCCTGGTCTAGCATGACACCACTATTAAGTGCTGTTGCTATGTCCAGCGGACTTTCAGATGTGCCACGTGCCCATCCCCTGGGCCGAGCATGGTGCCGTGTAGACAGCAGGCAATCGAGGCAAGTCTTAGGATCTTAACAGCAGAGACTCAGCCGGAAGGAACTTTGAGGTCCCCTAGTCCAGCTGCCTCCTTTTATAGAGAAGGAAGCTGATCTCAGAGGAGGGGAGGTGACTCGCCCACTGCCACTTCTGCTAAGTAGTGAGCGGCCCTCTGACTCCAAAGCAGCGCTCTCCCCACTTTCTGTCAAGGTCTGATACTGCTCTTGGAGTCAAACATGCTGTCGCAGCACACAGACAAGGTGTCCTTAGACAGAGATACAAAGAAAGACGGGAGCTGAATTAGCAAGCATCCTCATGCAGATTTGAAGGCATGGAAAGCAAATCTATAATTTCCCTAAGGCCCGGCAAGCCCGACTTCAGGACCCAAGCAGGGCTCTGAAAAACCTGGGGCTGGATGGTCTTCCAAGGGCCCTCTGAATTCCCAGAATAATTAGTTTAGAGCGTCTGAAGCTGGAGGGACTTCGGAGGGAATGTCATCCAGCCCCCTTGCTTCCCAAGGCAAGCCAGCCAGGGTGAAGGGCCCTCCCCTGCCCAGGGCTGCAGCAGGATAATCAACAGAAGCAGGCCCATAGACCTCCCCTGCCCCTCTCCCTATTCCCATTGGCCCACCTAGGGTACAGGGCTCTTACTGCCACCCTTCTGACCAGGACCTTCCAGGACATCTAGTCTAACAGCTGTTTTACAAAGGAGGGAACTGAGGCCCAGACAGCAAATATCAGAGCCAAGATTTGAACCATGAACAAATGAATGAATAAAAGCATTTTTAAGTGCCTATTGTATGTCAAGAACTGTGCTAGACAGCAGGGAGATGAACAGAAAAGTAATGGGAACTCTGCTGTGGAGGAATTAAATATAACAGGAAGAAACAATACCTGCTGAGCGCCCAGGCCCCTGCCCTACACTCTGTGTGGAAACTGGAGTCTAGTGAGAGGGTTGGATGGATGGCCTCCCTCCTTGCTCCAAATCAATGACAGAATAACAGGAATATCTCTCTATTATTCCATTTTAATCTCACAAGAACCCTGGGGGGTATGTACTAACAGGATCTCCATTTTACAGGTGAGGAAGATGAGGCAGGCAGGGGGTTGAATTCGCCTTTGCAATGCCTCTCCAACATGCCCTTCTCTCCCACCCTCTGGTGCAGACCCTCATCTCCTCATGCCTGGACCATGGCAGTAGCTGCCGGGGCTCCACCTGCCTCGAGCCCCACCTCATCGTACTTCAGTCACCTCCAGAACCAAATACAGAGTTCTCTGTTTGTCCTTCAGAGCCCAGCCCCCTCCTCCCTTTCAAGTCTCCCCACAGGGCACTCTTTGAGCCAGTGACAGCCTCCGAGCATTTTCTCTGGCCGTGCCTGATGCCTGGGATGCCCTCCCTCCTCATCTCTGCCTCCTGACTGACCTCCCTGGCTTCCTTTGAGCCCAGCCCCCTCCTCCCTTTCAAGTCTCCCCACAGGGCACCCTTTGAGCCAGTGACAGCCTCCGAGCATTTTCTCTGGCCGTGCCTGAAGCGTGGGATGCCCTCCCTCCTCATCTCTGCCTCCTGACCTCCCTGGCTTCCTTCGAGCCCAGCCCCCACCGTGCCATTCACAGTCAGTCTCCCCCAGGCGTCTGAAATCCCAGTGCCTTCTCTTCTTTGGCTACTTCCTATTTATCCCGTTTCAGGCATGGTGCCTCCTCCCTCAGATTTCCCTCCTGAGGGCAGAGATCATCTTTTGCTTTCCTTTGCATCCCCAGTGTGGACACAGTGGACACTTAATAAATGCTTATTGACCCACTGACTTGCAGAGAGTCACACAACTAGTAAGGGTCTGAGGCTGGATTTGAACTCAGGTCTACCCTATCCACTGCACTATCTCGGTGTGGTTAGATGGTAAGGCCCGGTGGTTTAGAGGGCACAAGACATGCTCAAAGGGACCTATGAGATCATTTAGTTCAACCCCTAGTTTTCTATTAGATTTTTCTAATTTGTACTTTATTTGGTGCATGATCAAACAAAGTGAATCCCCACCATGGCCCTGTCCGTCCAGAAATGTCTGTCTCCTGCATCTTGGGTCCCTTGTCTCTCTGGTTCATCGTGGGTGCTCCAGAATCATCGTTAGCTGCCGCATCCATCAGAATTCTGAAGCCTTCCAAAGTCATTTGTCTCTGCAGTGCTTGGTCATTGTAGGGGAACCTTGTTCTCTCGGTCTGCTCGCTTCACTGTGGGTCAGTTCATACAAGTCTTCCCAGGTCTCTCTGAAAATGTCTGATCCAGGGTGAAGTCTGATCTTCTGCCCTCCTGAGCTTTGCAGGTTCCCCACCTCCTTGCATTCCCCACATTGGAATGCTCGGTGGGGTCCCCAGGCTGGGCTCCCGCACTGCCTGCCGTCTGCCTCCTGGGCTGGAAAAGAGACTCCTTGGCGTTCTCCTTGAATTTCCCAGGCCCTCTTCTGTCTGGGGTTCTTGGTGTTGGTGGGAAAAGCTGTGGGAGAGAGTTGGATGGAACTACTGTTCTGTCATGCTGCTGGTCCCAGTTCCCTCATCCGAGATGACAGACAGACGGATAGACAGATAGACAGGTAGATAGACATAGATAGAAAGACTGATAGACCAAGAAGATAGAAAGACAGATCCAGACAGATGAAAAGACATCTGTTTATTAAGTGTTTGCTATGGACTGGTCCCTGCCCTAAGTGCTGGGGATACCATACAAATCCAAGCCAGTGAGACAGGCCCTGCTCTCCAGGCGCTTACGTTTGACCGGGGGCGGATGGCACACCGGGGAGCCAGAAAGTGGGTTCAGAGGACTAGGGTCGGGGATGGAAGTGACAGAGAGACCTGGTGCTAGGAAGGAAGCGGTGAGGGCTCTCCTCAGAGACAAGCACTGGAGGCGTGGAGTTTGGGGTTCTGATGGACCAGAGGTGAGGATGGCAGCCACAGCGTGGGTGGGATGGGGCAGAGGCCTGCACCCGCTGTCTGGTACCATCCCTGGGCCTCAGTCACTCCCCTGTAAGGGGCAGGTTAGACAAGATAGCCTCTGAAAGCCCCTTCACTTCTGAGCTCTCTAACCCAGGTTCAGATCCTGGCTCAGACACTGCTGTGTGACAGTAAATGCCTTCACCTCATCTGTGAAATGGGAGGGTTGTATGTGGTGACCTGTGACGGCCCTTCTGTCTCTAGTAATCGCATCCTCTGAACTCCACCAACCTCAGAGCTGCTCGACAAGTTTCTGCCCGGGTCATCTGCCGTCCTTTCCCATTGCTGCTGGGTCATCTGATAGGAGGTTCTTTGTTGGCTTAGCTGGGCTTGTTTGCCCCCAGTGCCAGGGCCTCTCCTGGCCCATGTCCGCCTGGCTTGCGATTAATCACTGAGCTGGCTGCCCATCCGATAATTACCGGGTGAGTGGCGGGCTGTTACGGGCCCACCTGATGGATTTATACCAGAGTGTTTTTATTACTCCCAGAGCTGTCGTTCCCATATTTTCCATTAGCTTGTTATTAATTACCGTTCAGGAGGGGTAGAAGGAGCATCCCTGCTCAAGGCTGAGAGGCTGGCACCCGACCGGGAGCCCAAACCACCTCATCTCTGGACACAGGTGGCCTTTTCAGAGACAGGCCTGAGAGTGGGGGGTCACGCTGGACGCCTCCCTTAGATACTGGCCCGTAGCCATGGTAACCAGAGCCTTCTTTGCCAGGCTTCATTCCAGGACATTTAATTTCCTTTTTCTGGGAGATGGGCTTCAAAGCCTGTTGGGACCTTGGAGGGATTAACTGTACTATTGGGTTGTTTGCGTTTTTTCCTTCTTACGCTTTGCCTCTGTTGCTAAGCCCCAGGTCTGATGATAAAAGACACGTCATGGGAGAGGCATGTTCTGGGGGAAAGAGGAATGAGTCTGAGGACCTGGGTGGGATGTAAACTCCCCAAAGGCAGGGAACGATGCCTCTGGGCTTTGGCGTTCTCAGGGTCCAGGCCAGTGCTGCGGGCTAACAAGACTAATGAGGCTTTCTGGTGGGATGCAGGAACACGGCAAACGGCCCTTCCCATGAACAGCAGTAATCAGAGAACCAATTAACTTTTATTAAGAGCGTACTCTGCCAGACTAAGCACTGGAAATGAAAAAAATGGAGTCCCTGCCCTCATAGAGTTTACCATCAAATGGTATATACTAATGGTAATACTAATAACCAATAATTAATACTAATAACAACTGTAGCACCATTGACATAGTGTTTTAAGGCTTACAAGCATCTCAGCTGAACGGTAATTCCCTCTATGCACACCTGAAAGTCCATCCTCTGATTCTGCATGACTAGCATCCTTGCTGTATCAATCCTTGTCTCCACTCTGCGATCCCGGTCCCAGCTCAGGCCTCATCCCCTCTCTCCTGAACCAGAGTGGAGCCTTCTAGCCGCTCTCCCTATGTCCAGTATTTCCTCCACAGCTGCCGCTATCCCTAAAGCCCCTGTGTGGTCACCTCACTCCCTTACTCAAGAAGCTTCAGTAAGAGAAGATAACAACTCTTGGGTCACTTAAGGCCCTTTGTAATCTGCTTCCAGCCTGTCTTCCCCTTCAGGCCCTCTACATTCCAGCCAAAGAGCCCCCTCACTGTTCTCTGTCAACGACCTTTCATTTCTCACCTTGCCTTTGCATGGGCGATTATCCCGGGTCTAAAATGCTCCCCCTCCTGGCCCCTGAGCCTTGGAATCCTGAGCTCCCCCCAGGGCCTGGCTCAAGGGCTTACCAGAGGGCTCTTCTGCCCCCCCAGCTGTCAGGGCTCTCCGTGCCCCAGGATTATTAATAAAAATTGTCTCATATTTGCTTAGCTGGACAGGTGCTGCCTTGCCCTGAGTAGAATGTAAGATCCTGGAAGACAAGGACTAGCTAATTTTTCTCTTTACGTCGCCAGAATATGGCACATAGTAGGCATTTAACAAATGCTTGTCATGTTGAATGGAACTGACCCCAAATCCAGTGTTCTGTGCCATCACCGCCCCCCGCCAGGACCCTTTCCTGGTACATGATGGCGCCATGCTTGGCAGCACCTGCCAGGACCTTGAAACCAGCGGCATTGCCTTCCAGAGCTAGAGAGTACAGCTTCACCACGATGAGCTTCTGGAGGAGGATGTCAGCAGTGAACACAGCAGATTTGGGGCAAGAGTCTTCTCTCTCAGGTAAATCAGGGGAGAGTCTCACGCCGTCAATATTTGCAAGATAGATTTTTTAACGCTCTGTTTATGTTGTGTTCTGGCAGCGCTCCTGTCTGAGCTGACTTCCTGTGTGACTTGAGGCACATTGCTTCCCCTTCTGGGCCTAAGTCTTCCCATCCATGAATAGAAGGCGTTAGACTAGATGCAGCCAGGTGATGCAGTGCATAGAGTGCCAGGCCTAGAGTAAGGAAGACTCATATTCTTGAGTTCAAATCTAGCCTCAGATAGTTCCTAGCTGTGTGACCCTGGGCAAGTCACTTACCCCTGTTTGCCTCACTTTCCTCATCTGTACAATGAGCTGGAGAAGGAAATGGCAAGTCACTCTAGCATCTTTGCCAAGAAGACCCCAGATGGGGTCACAGAGAGTCAGTCATGACTGAAAACGACTGAACAACAAAGACTGGATGGTCTTTGAAGACCCTTCGAGATCCTGCCATGTAAGTATAGGGGAAAGAAGCCTGTGCCTAGATTCAGAAACCCCAGGTTCAAAACCAGCTCCGATGTCACGTAATCTCTCTGAGCCTCAGTCACCAAATCTGTGAAATGGAAATTTTAACATTCATATTCTCTGCTTCACTGTATTGCTTCCCTATTGCGTAACTCAGATAAGATCATGAATGGGACTTTTCTTCATCTAGGACCATTGGCATAGAGCACTACCAATAAGACCCTGCCTCCACCAAGGCAGATCAGAATTTGTCCTGAAGCTTGGTCTTAGAGAGTTGTCTTTGGCACTGCGCAGGTCAGTGACTAGCCCAGGGTCACACAGTCAGGATGTGCCCAAGTCTTCCTGACTGAGGCCTGCCCTGTCACCTCTCTTAGCCAAGTGATCTAAACCACAGCGTGTGACTCTTCCCACCTCACTGTCAGCACGACAAGCTTTTTGAAGCTTTGCAGCAGGGGTGAGAAGCTGTCAGCAGCAGCCTTTTACCCATTTTCTGAGGCCCCTTGTGACCAATGGGAATCATCTTACAGAGAGCCAACCACTCAAGCTAATCTGGAGTGGCCCCTGGAACTCCCCCACAGCCCTCTCCATTCATTTAGTGAAGCTGGATTTGGATTCAGGAGACTAGAAGCCTGGCATATGACCCTGGGCAAGGTTCATCTGTCTGAGCCTCAGTCTCCTGATCTGTAAAATGGACCCTCCCCACCTCTCAGGGTTTGGGGTGGGGAGTGCTTTTTAAACCTTAAATCCTCTTGGAAATGTGAGCTTTGATGCCAGGAATAGTTTGCGAAGTCTGATCTCAGCACCTTGTTCCAAATGCCCCAGTTTATGGTGAGTGTTCCTTAGGCCTCCTGTTTTTATTCTCTGAAGCCTAGACTGCCCTTGGTCATTGCCCACTTTAGGGCTTTGCCCCCACACAGCTCTGGAGAGCAGGGTGCCCAAGACTGTTTTCTCGGTTTTCTGAGTTCCTTCTGTTTTGCTATGAGGATGAGGGGGTGGGAAGGTGCAGACACAGCCTGGAAAGCCTCAAAAGGCTCTGAGCTCCCTCCCTCCCTCGCCTCTCCCTTTGCTCCCTCCTTCTTTCCGGTCTCTTCTTGCTTTCATCGAGGCTGCTTCATGAGGAGGAGCCCAGTCTTCTTCCAGACTTTCTTTATCCCCGTGTGAGTCATTCCCTGCATTATGCTTTGGGGTCATCAAAGCAGGAGAATGTCTCTAGGAAAAACAAGAAAAACGATGAAAAAACAGGCCCCCTGGGATCTCGTTAAATAGACCTCAGACTTTCCCGGCCATTAACAAATAGCTCCATTAGTGAGTGACTCAGAGAAAAAGGGCAGGAAAGCCAATTCCCATAACATGCAGGCTGAGAGGTCTGTGGTCCTTCTCCAGGCTCTGTCGGGTGGGGTTTGGGTTTCATCTATTTGGTTTTAGATGAAAGGAATCTGTGTGTTGGGGAAGGGAAGCAGAAGTAAGCTTCTTCTTACTAAGAATTAAGGAATTTCAAAGTAGTCAGCTTAAAAACAACATTTTTAACGTCTTGTTTACACCCCAAGAACTTCATACCCTAGAACAAAGAAGCCAAACAAAGCCAACTGACCACGTGCATATGCCTCATTCTACACCCAATCCCACCACCTTAACTTGCTCACTTAATAGGAGGAAAGTAAGCATTTATACAGAGCCTACTGCATGCCAAGTACTTTCCAAATATTCCCTCATTTGAGCCTCATAACCGCCCTGGGAGGTGGGGGCCATTATGACCCCCATTTTACAGATGAGGAAACTGAGGCAAGCAGAAGAAATTGACTTGCCCAGAGTCCAAATAAGCATCTGAGGCTCGATTTAAGCTCAGATTTTCCTGCTTCTGCTCTTAGAGCTCTAATCCACTGTGAAGGGGAGTGCTTGGGATGCCTTGGCCTCATTCCCCAAACTTCTCTGAGGTTTTTCATTTAAAAAGAACGACTGTCCATCTTCCTTTCCTCAAAGGAAATGGCATGTTGACCTAGGCTTTCCCTCCACAATCTCTTTGATGGGGATTGCTTTTGATGCAGAAAGATGGGGCTTTTCCTCTCCCTTGTGATCGCCTCTCATCCAATGAGCAAGATTTCCGTAAGTGCTTAACTGAATGAGCCTGGGCCTGACAACGCATGCGTCATCCAGGCAGGCTCCCCAAAATCTTTGCCTCTCAACCAGGCTCTCCTCTCCTGAGACTGGACCACAGATTTCAGCCAAGCACAGAACTGAATTTGATACTCGATTTGCTTTAGCTGTGGGACCCCTGAGCACTGGACGTGTGCAGAGGCAGAAGGGAGAGATGGAGAGAAGAGAGGAGGAAAGGAGAGAGCAGAAGGAAGGAGAGAAGGGAGGGAGAGAGGGGGAAGGAAGAGAAGGAAGAAAGGGAAGGAGAGAAGGGAGGGAGGGAAGGAGAAAAAAAGGAGGGAGGGAAGAAGGGAAGAGAGAGAAGGAAGAGGGGGAAAGAGAGAGAGAAGAGAGGGAGGGAAGGAGACAGAGAAGGGAGGGAAGGAAAGGAGGAGAGAAGGAAGGGAGTGAGGGAAGGAAAAGAGGGTGGGAAGGAAGGAAGGAGACAAGAGAGGGAGGAAGAATCATAGGAGCCTAGATCTACACCTTGGAGGAACCTTAAAGGTGACTTAGTCTGACCACCTCTGAGGCCCAAGGTCATGCAAACCATGGTCTCTGATTCCAACTCAGAGAAAGGACTGGAGGGCTAGAACTTCGAGACTGCTCAAAGCACTTCAGCAGCACAGAACTGTCCCAGACTCAGTGCCCAGACACCAAGAATAATTTGTTAAAATAGGAAGCCCTCTGCTGATTCCCTATCCAGGCGAGCTACTGCCAGTCCCTGTTGGCAGCCTTTTCAGGAATAGCCTTCTGGTGTCCCACTCCCCACCTTCCATCCCAAATGAACAATGGGTGCTTTTGGTGCTGCCTACCCTGGGCACAAAAAATGGTGGTTATGGCTCTGACCTGTAACAAAGGCAGGCTTCCCCTGTCTTCTGATTTTGGTGAGAGGGGGTGAAAGGAAGTGATCTCCCTGAAATCATCCATTTTCCCAGTATTGCCTTTCCTTGGGTTAGAAGAAAAAGGAGCATTGACTTGTTATGTTTTAGATGTTTCAGAGGAAGGCCTTCAACCCATGCTTGGGTCACTGTTGTCTCCTCCTTCAGTTCCTGGGAACTAGAGGGTTCCGGTCCATCTGAAAAAGGTCTGTTCTGACTGGACCTAAGGAGACTGAAACAGCCCTCTGATCAGTCAGTCAGTCATTCAGCCAGCACTGATGATGTATTCCAGGCACTATGCTAGTATTCCAGGTGTGGGGCACAGCCAGTGCAAAGGCATGGAGACTGGAGATGGTGTCCTGTGTATAAAAGGGCAAGCAGGACCCCCTGGTGGGATCAGAGAGGATGTGGCAGGGAGAGGTATAAAAAGATCAGAAAGGTAAAAAGGGCATTATCTTTGATCCTGGAGGCTCTAGGGGCTGCTGGGTTCTGCTGGGCAGGTGAAAGTGATATTGTGGGTCCGAAGAGGCTTTGGCAGCTGAGTGGAGGATGCCCCACTGGGCACTGAAGAACATTGCAGTGACCCAAGAAGGGAAGTCAGCTGCCGGGGCCGGCCCCAGTGCTGACCACTCAGCTCGTCCCGCCCTGGGGATCCCAGGCACGTAGGAAAGACCTGTTCCCGGAACATCACTCAGGGACATGTGATCCCTTGCCAGGCTCCAACAGAGGGGGAAAGGATGAGCTCTGTGGGGAGTCAGAAGATGAAGAGGGAGCCTGGAAATGCCTAAAAATAGCCTGAGTGATTCAGCTGTGCTTTGTGGGGGCGGGCGGGGGGGAGACAAGGGGACGTCACCAAGTGACCTGGAGTGAGCTCAGGGCCACGTAAGCTTTGAGACGGGAGAGAGCATTCCAGAAAACTGCTCATCACATCAGCCGGAGAGGAGGTGGGAGGGGGTGCCGCGAGGCTGCTGCAGACCAGAAGCTGGGCTCTGTCAGCAGATGGAGTTCTAGAGAAGCAGCTTTGGATGCTTACTGATTGTGTGTGTGTGTGTGTGTGTGTGTGTATGGTATGTGAAGTGCCTGTGTGTGAGTGTGTGTGAGTGAGCGTGTGTGTGTGGTGGGTATATGGTGTGTGAAGTGTCTGTGTGTGAGTGTGAGCATGAGTGAGCGTGTGTGTGTGTGTGTGGTGGGTATGTGGTGTGTGAAGTGCCTGTGTGTGAGTGTGAGCATGAGTGAGCGTGTGTGTGTGGTGGGTATGTGGTGTGTGAAGTGCCTGTGTGTGAGTG
>NW_027186376.1:1683190-1700138 GCF_028583685.1 Petaurus breviceps papuanus | reverse complement strand
GTGTGTGAAGTGTCTGTGTGTGCGTGAGTGAGCATGTGTGTGTGTAGGTATATGGTGTGTGAAGTGTCTGTGTGCGTGAGCATGTGTGTGTATGTGTGTGAAGTGTCTGTGTGTGCGTGAGTGAGCATGTGTGTGTGTGTGTGTAGGTATATGGTGTGTGAAGTACCTGTGTGTGATGTCGTCTGTGGATGGGAGCGTCAGAAGGACCCCGGTGGCCTCTAGGGACACCCGCTTCACCTCAGGCTCCTCTTTGAGTCTCCTCCATGGTGACGGGGAATGCTTCTGATGAACAGACACAAGCCCGTCTTAGTGCTTGTGGATGGTCATGACCAGAGAGGAGGCTGTCAGATGAGCAGCAATTGCCTTTGTGTCTCAGGGCCTCAGTTTCCTCATCTGTAGAACAGGGATAATTACAGCACCTGCTTCCTGGGGCTGTTGTGAGGCTCAGAGGAGATAAAGACAAATCGGAGACAGAGAGAGGTAGCAGGGACCAGCTGGGCCTGGAGTCAGGGAGCCCGGCTCAGCTCCGGCCTCGGGCGGCTCTCCTTGGGTGGCCCTGGACAGGTCCCTTCCCTGCCGAAGCCAGAGCCGGCTTCCCCGTCTTTCAGATGAGGGGCTGGACCAGAGGCCCCTGAGCTCCCCTTCCCCTTTGGATCCTCCGGTACTAGAGATGCATGTGCCTTGGAGGCCACAGAAAATGCCCTCCCTCTTCTCTTGGGAAATAAGCTTGAGCCTGTGTCTGACCTTCCTTTTTCGGAATTACTGCTCTACTAGCGAGGATAGGAGAAGAAATCAATGGGGTCGATACTTATTGAGCAGGTGCCTTGAAGGAGGAAAATGCCAGTGAAGGAGACTTCACAGGGCTAAGGGGCAACAGGCAAGATGCCCTAGCTGGATATCTGCCCCTGCTGCCTTGGGGGGGGGGGAGGGTGGAATGGCTCACTAGGCACTCGGCTGAGAGGCCAACAAGCCCAGATGAGTAGGCCTTCCCATGACTTCTTCAGTCATGTCTGACTCTCTGTGACCCCATTTGGGGTTTTCTCAGAAAAGATACTGGAGGGTTTTGTCATTCCCTTCTCCAGCTCATTTGGCAGGTGAGGAAACTGAGGCAAACAGGGTAAAGTGACTTGTCCAGGGTCACTCAGCTAGCAAGTGTCCCATTACTTGACCTTAGACAAATTAATTTCTGCTTATAGGATGATGGTACTTTTCTCTAGGGACTGGTTATACTGAAGGTCTCAGAGGAGAGAAATGGGAGGGTGGGGTGGTTACCTCACAAGCAGATCTAACTTCTCTGGACTCAGAAAATTGATCCAATGTCCCTGGTCTCAACCAAGCCATCAATACTGAGACTGTTTTTTACTGGGAAGCAAACTAGCTCCAGGGTCACACATTTAGTGGGTCCCCAAGTTTAAATTTAAGCCCAGGCCTCCCACTTCTCACTGCACTAACCTGACTGACTAAGGACCCTCTCCCTTGCCACCCTCCCCATCCTCCACCTGCTTTGAAGGGAGACAGAATGGTGTAATAGCATCAGGCTGCCTCTGGTATCAGAGGATCTGAGTTCAAGACATGCCTCTTCCACCCTGGGCACTTCACTGTGCCTGCCTTTACCTCAGTTTCCTCATCTGTAAATTGATGGGGTTAGAACTCTGGTTCTAGAATCTCATGCAGTTCTCGGGGCCTTCTCTAAATAAGCTCCCCCCTGCCCCAGAAGACAGGCAGGTGGGTGGGGAATCCAGGAGTGCTGTAAGTTGTACACTTGAGGAAACCTGATTCAGAAGCCAGATAGTGAGTGGACTTGGGAGGTAGCTGGTTGCTGTGGCAACCCATCCCTCCTGCTGAGGAGAGCCCCTGCTGTGTCTTTCTTCTGGGCCTGGCATGAGCTTCTTTTCCCCTGATGCTGCTTTGCAAATATCGCTGAGGGCAGCATCCAGTTGCCGCTGGTGAGAGATTTGGCACAGAGACCATGGCTTTTGTTGCAATCAGCCCAGCTGGCGGGTGAGACCCAAAAGCCCCAGCCCCAGAGCAGATGGCATTCCCTCTCCCCGACGTTGTCCCCCTTTGCCTCTCCCCTTTACGGTCAGTCCTTCAAGGCTCAGTTCATATGCCGACTTGTCCAGGCAACCCTGCCTGATCTCCCCAGCTGTTCATTTCTCCCTCAGATCCCATCACGTGGACACTGATCTGTTTACCCATCACATTAGCCCAGGAGAGTGAACATAGAAGTGATCTCAGAGTCAGGAAGACCTGAGTTCAAATGTCACAGACTGGCTGTGTGACCCTGGGTTGGTTACTTGTTTTCCCAGGGCCCCAGGCAACCGTCTAAGGCTCCAAGCTATAGAGAAAGTACCAAGTACATGAGCGGAAGGAGATATCAAATCACCTGTATAGACTGTATGTGTATAGGTGTGTGTCTGAATATACAAACATGTACACATAGACACACGTACTTAAAATACGTACATTTATGTATGTATACATACACATGTATAGGCCAGATTCCAGCTTTTGCTGGATTATGGAGAAAGCAAGGGAATTCCAGAAAAACATCTTCTGCTTCACTGACGACACTAAAGCCTTCAAGTGGGTCACGCTGAACTGTGGCAAGTCCTCAAAGAAATGGGAGTACAGATCACCTTACTTGTCTCTTGAGGAGCCCGTACGTGGGCCCAGAAGTAAGAGTTAGAACCCAAACATGGAACAAGTGATTGGGTTAGGATTAGGAAAGGAGTTTGAGAAGGCTGTACACTGGCACCTTATCTCTTTAACTTATGTGTAGAATGCATCATGTGAAATACCGGACTGGACATATGAAAAGCTGGAATTAAGGTTTCTGGGAGAAACATCAATGTTATCAGTTACGCACACGATACCACTCTGATGGCATTAAGAAGCCTCTCAATGACGGTGAAAGGCTGGCTTGAAGCTTAACACCAAAAATCTAAGATCTTGGCAACTGGGCCTATCGCTTTCTGGCAAACAGAGGGAAAGAGCTGGAAGCAGGGTCAGATTTTATACTCTGGGGCTCAAAGATCACCGCAGATGGCAGCTGAGATCTTGAAATTAAAAGAAGTCGGCTCCTTGGAAGGAAAGCTTTGGCAAATCTGGTCAGTATAGTCAAAAAGCAGTCTGCTGAGCTCCTTAAGAGCTGCTGACCCCAGGGTTGGGATTCACCAAGTTCTGATCCTCAAGGTGTCTCCGACCACTGGGCAAGGCTCCCCACCACTTCACACCTGCATGGGCCGAGAGAATTCTTATAGTGATGGTTCCCCATCCTGGCCAGATTCCAGTTTCTTCAGACATGTTTGCGTGCATGTGTAAACATATGCATATGTATATGTATTTGCTCATATATACACATATATACATACTACACACACACACACACAGATACACACAAAATTTAAAACAGATTTTTGTTGCTGTTTGAGGATTTCAGAGGGCACAGGTCTGGCCCAGAGTAGGTAACGAATGCACACGACTTCCTAAATGACTGCCTGTTATTCCTTACTTGCGGCCCGAATCAGAAGATGACTGGGCTTCCTTCCTGCCTCTGCCACCCCTAGCGGGACCTTGGGCAAATCTGTTAACTTCCTCGTGCTTTCATTTCCTTTTCTACAAAATGAAGGGGTCAGATTAGTTGGTCTCCATAGTGCAGGCCAGAACAGCAGTCCGCTCTCCCGCACACTATCTCTGCCAGTGGTCATTCAGCCTTTGCAGAGGCAGCGTGGAGAGCACAGAATCCAGCCCGACCTATTTTGGGAGAGCCATCCTTCGTGATCTCAGACCTAAACCTGCTTCCCTGCAATCCATTGTTCTGGGTCGTATCTACTGGGGCCAAGCAGAAGACTGATCCCTCTTCCCACTGATAGTCCTTTATTTAATGGAGAGTCAGCATCAAGTCTGAATGCATTAGATGATGAAGGAAGAAGCATTTATTATGCCACGTTCTAAGTGCTGGGAATATAAACATGAAAAGAGGGCAGTCTTTGCCCCAAGGATCTTCTGTTCTGATGGTGAAGACAGAGCACGTGAGGGAGGGATGCCCCCAACCCAAGTCTTCTCTATGCTCAACATTCCCGGTTCCCCAGTAATTTTTTTAAATGCCCTTGAAATTCTCCTAGAAATCGATCCTATTCCCACATGCTGAGAGTCCCTGGGGAAATTTAGAAAGGCAGAAATTGTATAGATTCCATTAACCTGGAACGGATGCCTGGAAAGCAGAGACACTCATTTCTGCGCTCATAGCCCCAGCTTCTATCACACTGAAGTAGGCACTTAATACATGCTTATTGTGATTGATTAATGCAATGAAATAATAGGAATTAGAGATATGGGTTTACTGGTAAATCTTGTAAAAATTTAAATAAACTAATGCCAAAGCTAAAGGAGAAACTATGAAAAAAAATAATGGATTATTTTTGTGCCACCTAAGCAGCATTTCTTAGTGTTGAAATGTTATGTAGAACATACTGTGCACCAGGAACTGTGCTAAGCACTTTACAAAGAGAATCTCATTTGAGGTTTTTTTTTGGAGGGGGGAGGGCAGGGCAATTGGGGTTAAGTGACTTGCCCAAGGTTAAACGGCTAGTAAGTGTTAAGCGTCTGAGGCCTAATTTGAACTCAGGTCCTCCTGACTCTGGGCCGGCGCTCTGTTCACTGCGCCACCTAGCCGCCCCGTCTCATTTGATCTTAACAATAACCCTGGGAGGTAAGTGACAATAATAGCACTATTTTACAGATAAAGAAATTTGTTGCTACCTTGAACACCTGGAGAGAGAAGATACCACTTTTCATGGTGACAGATTTGGGTTGAGGTTGAGGGGAAAGGCAGGTTTCCAGACCCCAGTGCCTAGGGCAGTCATTTGGCTGTATGGAGGATGGCCAAGATCCTGGTGGGTCTCAAGCCTAGATCATGTAGGCAATGGAGGATGACCACAAGCTGTGAGGGTCAGCTAGTGGGTGCCCACCTTGCTGCCAGGGCCATTAATAACATCAAAAGATGCAAAAAAAGTTTTAATTGAAAATAGCATCCATTTATGTTTAAAAATTTTAAATGTATTGGAATATTGTTCAGGATTTTTCCTGAACCAATGAGTGAACATTAAGAAGCACTTACTGCATGCTAAGCTCTAGGGATATAAACTCAAAAAGCAAGACAGTCCCTACCCTCAAGGAAGTTATGTTCTAATAGGGTAAGACAGAGCTTATAAGAGTTGTGACCAGGGAGGGATGTTTTGGTCAAGTCAAGGAGCATTTATGAAGTGCTTACTATGTACTAGGCGATATGCTAAGGGCTAACAACACAAATAGAAGCAGAAAGACCAGCTCTGCCCTCAAGAAGCTTACATTTGAATTGGAAAGAAAACACATAGAAGGAAGCCTAAAAGGGGGGATAGAGAGGGGAGGAAAAGGTTTCTGCATGGGGGGTCACAGTGGGCAAGCCTGGAGAGTCAGAAGGGGCTGATGCAAAGCTGGCCTGAGCTGGTCCTCAAAATGGGGGCTCCAGAAGGACTCACCAATGGGAAAGGAGGGCTGGCTTGGCAGAGGGATGTTCCAGGGTGAGAAGCAGCCGAGTCAAGATGGGGAAATTCAGAGAGAGTGGGGAGCACAGCCGGAGGGGGAGCTGAAAAGTAGGAACTGCAGGGAGAATGTCCCTCTGTGGGAGCATGCTGGGAAAGGCCTGAGAGGCAGGAGCAGAGCTGGGAGGAGGAAAGCTGTGAGGTGACTGGTCTGGGTACCTCCTCAAATGGGGGTTCTGACAGGAACTTGCCGATGGGAGGAGGGAGCCGTGGGGAAAGAGATCTTCCAGGTGAAAAGTCCTCAAGAGTGAAGGCGTCCTCTCCAAGGTGAGAAGGTGTCTGGGGAGTGGTGGAAAGGTCCAGACAGAGAGGATCAGGGCCGGAAAGAAGTTCCCAGTATGTGTTGGTTTGGGAAGTCACAGGAATAGTGAATAGAACCCTAGCGTGACACATCCTTTCCAGAAATAGTGGCATAGGGGCCGCTAGGTGTCGCAGTGAATAGAGCACCAGGCCTGGAGTCAGGAAGAACTGAGTTCAAATGCGACCTCAGACACTTAACACTAAACTAGCTGTGTGACCTTGGGCAAGTCACTTAACCTCAATTGCCCTGCCTTCCCCCCTCAAAAAAAAAAAAAAGAAAGAAATGGTAGCATGGACTTGATTATTGTTGCTGGAGAAGGAGTGGAAAGGAAGGGAGGGGAGAGGGAGCAGCGTGGGGGCTCTGAACTTCAGGCCCTCATCACCTCTCATCCGGGCTGTCCCTCCTTCCTTTCTCTCTCCTCTCTAGTCCATCCTGTGCACAGCTGCCAACACAATGTCCTTAATATGTCACTGCTCTGCTCGAAAAGCTCCAGCGTCCCATGTTGTCTAATGCAGACTCCACAATCCGGTGCTCGCTTCTCCTTCTAGCTAATCTCATCCCAGACTGGGCTCTTAGATAGTCCTTGACCCCCATGCCCCCCATACATCTGCAGAAGCCAGCCCCATGCCCAGGTTGCCATCCTCCCCATCTCTGTGTTTCAGGATTCTTGTCTTTCTTCAAGGCTCAGCTCAGATGCCAGCGCTTCTGGAAGTCTTCCTGGAGCCCCCTCCCCCTTGCTGTTTGGTGGGGCCTTCACAGGCTCCTAGATTCAGAGCAGGAAGAGACCCCATTTAGCTCTCTCACTTGACTTTTATTCTTTTTTTTTTTGCATTAAAATTTTTTTTAATAATTTATTTTTTTCCAATTACATGTAAAGACAATTTTAAATATTCATTTAAAAAATTTTTCAGTTCCAAATTTTTCTCCCTAAAATGGTAAACTCTCTTGTTTTACAGAGAAAGAAACTGAGGTCCAGGGAATTGTAATGACTGGCCCAAGGTCATTCAGGTAGTAAGTGGCAGAGCTGGGATTTGAACCCCTGCCCTCTGACTCCAGTTCACTTCTCTTTCCACCACCTCCTAATTTGCCTTGCCCTAACCTTGTCCATGTGTTCTGTCCCTCCAGGAGAAATGTAACCCCCTTGAGCAGAGGAAATGCTTTGTTTTCACTTCTGTCTCTAAGTGTCTATACCATAGTGCTTAGGGGCATCTGGGTGGCACCATAGGGAATACAGTTCAAATCCAACCTCTCACACGTAGTAACTGTATGACCCTGGGCAAGTCACTTCACCCTGTTTGCCTCAGTTTCCTCATCTGTAAAATAAGCTGGAGAAGGAAATGGCAAACCACTCCAGGATCTCTTCCAAGAAAACCCCAAATGGGATCATGGAGAGTTGGGCATGATGGAAACAACCCAACAACCATAGAGGGTTGACATGTAGCAGTTGCTTAATAAATATTTATTAAAGTAAGCTGTTTCAAATGACAGGACTGTTTCTTTAGAAAATCCAAGAGAAAGCAAAAAGACAAATCGAAGTGATAAATATCTTTAGTAAGGCAGTGCTCTGTGCCACACGTCTCCCAGTCTTCACTGCTTTGTGTATATCACTAACACAGGGAAAATTTTGTAGGGAAATAACATTTATAACGACAAAACGTGTCAAGTTTGGGTGCATTAACCTCCAATGATATACAAAGCATATTAAAAAAAGCAGCTTAAACATGATTTTTATACAGTCTAAGAAAGAAATGAAAAAGGGAATGACTTTACCCTGCGTTTGGGCAGCACAGTGAATAGAGCACTAGGCCTGGAGTTGGGCAAATTCTTCTTCCCGAGTTCAAATCTGGCCTCAGACACTTACTAACTGTGTGACCCTGGGCAAGTCACTTAATCCTTCTTGCCTCAGTTTCCTCATCCGTAAAATGAGCTGGAGAAGGAAATGGCAAACTGGTATCTTAGCCAAGAAAACCCCAAATGGGGTCAGGAAGAGTGTGGCATGACTGAAACAGCTGAACAGCAAGTTGGTCAAATCAAGACTAAAGTAAAAGTCAATATGCCAATGTCTTTCTCAAATAAAATCCTAGATTAATCATTCTAATTAATCAACTAGCATTTATTAGGTGCTTACTGTATGCCAGGCACTGTGCTATGTCCCTGGAGATACACATGCAAAGGATGAAACAACCCCATCTCAAGGGGAAAACAATTGCTCAGGTCTCTCATAACAAGGCAGTCCTGTCTCCATCCCCAAGTCCCACATCATACCCAAGGGGGATTGGGGGAGGTCCTTCATCCCCTGAGGAATATGGCCTCTGGCTGCCCCTTCTCTCATGCCCCTCCACGGGCTTCCCTTTCCTGGAGGGATCCTGGCATCCCTACCACATAAACTAAGTAAGGCTCCATAGTGAGAACATAGGCATCCAGCAGACATCTATTCCACACAGAAGCAAAAGTGAGCTGATCCTGCCTTCAAGGGGCTTACATTCAACTTAGGGAAAACAACATAGAGACAATATATGCCAAGTAAACAGGAAGAGGGCATGCTAGGCTTGGGGGGCAGCCAGGGCAAAGGCACAGAGAGAGGAGATGGGAACAGCAAGGAAGCCATTTTCACTGGAACGTAGAGAGTATGAAGGCTGTGCATTTGTCCTTCGTTCTCGAAGAGGACTGTGACATCAGAGAGATGATGACGTGACTTGCAGTTGACTTGGATTTGAGTGAGGGAGCCAGCCTCACTGTCTCCTCCAGAGCCATCTGGGTACAGTGACCTGATATTCTCCGGATGACTGAAGATGACCCAGTATGCAATGGGAGACCCTGGCCCTTTTAGGCCAAGGCCTTTTCAGGTTCTCACTTTGAGTGACAACATCCAATCAGTGAATAGGCCTCTTTAAGAAGGGAGTCAAGGGATGGCCCCTTTAATAATAATTTTAAAAATGGCAAGCAAGGCAAAATAGCCTGAAAATGTGGGATGGAGTGAAGGGCTTTAAATGCCCAACAAAGGATTTGTATTTGCTCCTAGAGCCTGGGGAGTGACGTGGCCACAAACTATAGGCAGGCTTTGTACTGCCTGCCACTCGTAGGAATCACAGGCTCAGGCCCCTGTCCATCCACACCTTCCAGTGCTTTTGACTCCAGGCTCACCCCTTTCTTACATGCCTATCATTTTATTGTATGAGCTGAACTATCAGCCCACTAGGTGAGTGGGATGATCTGCTGGGGTCTCCAAGCTCTTCTCTCAAGGCCTTCTGAATGAGCTTCCCCAAGACTGCCTCTATCCAGCCCCACATGGCTCTTAGCTGAGAAAGGCCTTATGGATTGTAAATACATAATCTCCTGAAATGAAGATGTGTCATTTGGTGGGCCTCCCACATCTTAGACTCTGGGGGGCTCTTTTAAGACTTAGAGGATGGGGCAGCTAGGTGGCGCAGTGAATAGAGCACCAGCCCTGGAATCAGGAGGACCTGAGTTCAAATGCGACCTCTGACACTTAACACAAAACTAGCCGTGTGACCTTGGGCAAGTCACTTAACCCCAACTGCCCAGCCTTCCCTGCTCCAAAAAAAAAAAAGACTTAGAAGAACTCAGGGAGCATCCATATCTGATTTGTTTAACCTCCCAAAGACCCTGACAAATCATGATCTGCTGAAGGAACTGAGAATGAGAAAAATTGGGAGTGGGATGCACATGTTTTCAAGGATTTGAAGGCCTCTTACATGGAAGAGGGATCCATTTAGTTCTGCTTAGCTCCAAAAGGCAAAGCTTGAGGCTTGACTTCCTAACAATTAGCTCTGTTAAAGAGGGAAAGAGTGAACGCCCCATTCCCTAGCCAGCTTCAAGCTGAAGTCTGGTGGATGCTTATTCAGAGAGTGATTGGACTAGATGGCCTTTGAAGTCCATTCTAACTCGGAGATTCTGTGATTGCCCTTGGCTGGGCCAGTCATCTTGACTTTTGTCCTGCCATTGGACCTCAATGACTGGAAGAGAGAGCGAGGCTGACATCTTCACACAGCTCTGTCTCACTTAAATCCGGTTCACCAGCAAGTAAATGATGCCATTGGCCTTCTTCAAAAATGAAGGAAAAACAAAAATTCAGGGTAGAGTTGTGAATCATCAAGACTGTACCAGATCCTTGTGGGGGATCCCCCTGACCTCCATCCTGTGGCCTAAGAAGGGAGCACGGGCCTATCTTCATTCTCTGTGAGCCTAGATCCCATTTTCTTTAGTGTTAAAAAAAACAACCCCAAAACCCAACCACTAAGACCATTCCTATATTAAATGCCCTTGTTAGCCTGAATGCTTGCAAAGGAACAAATGGTCATTCTCTGTGAGCATGAAATGGGGGGGGGAAAGTAATGCACAGTCACCAGTGGTTACGTAGCACGGGCTTAGGAATAATTTTTAGAAACGGAAACAAATTCAGTTCAACAAAACTTGATTAAGGGTCTATTATGGCTAAAGTGCCATGCCCCATGGGCACTGACAGAAACAAACCTGTTAAGAGCTTCCATCACAGTTTGGGAAATCACTGAATGAATTGTGGGATATTTGAATCTCACATATAATAAGATACAAAATAAAGATAAATAAAAATATAAAATAAGGTATAAAATAAGAATAAAAGATGCATAGAAAACTTCTGGAAGTAATGCCAAGGAAGATAACAGAATTGGAAAAGCAATCTCATCAACTGCACTGTATTAAAAAAAAAGCAGCAACAAAGCTCTAGAATTTGGAATTCTTACACAAGTGACTCTCTGAGCCTCAGTTTCCTCATCTGTAAGAGAGATGACATGTGTAATAATTGTAATATTTGCAAGTACATGTGATATTAGCGCAGTACCCAGCACACAGTAGGAACTTGATAAAGGCTTATTTATGTGTCTTGTTTCCCTTCCCTTTCACACGGTTATGAGGGAAGTAACTGTTCTTTTGTAGAAGTGGCGATGCTCTTTTTGAGTACGCGGGTTAAAAGAATACCAGGAGGAGGCATGAATATATTTTATTATTGAGGAATTGCAGGAAAGCTCAGAGGACGATGGATGGTCCACAGTGGGGGGAAGCCAAGGCCAAATATGTCAGGATAAGGAGCGGGGGCAGTCCTCTAGACAGGATGAGGGATCATAGGTGGGCCAAGCAGGTGTCTCACTGATATTCAGAAAATATTGCAAGAACTAGAGGAAGGCCTGGGACACATTGGGTGCCCTCTCTATGGAGGTGTCAAGGAAAAACCAGGCACTCAGGATGAGAAGGCATGGATGGGCAGTGACCTGCAGGGGTGGTGGATGGGATGTCCATATCGACAGATGCATCGAAGAGTTAAAGGGATTCTATTTATATATTATATATACATAAAATTATTCCATTTATGATTTAATTTTAAATAATTTTTAGAACATTTTCAGAGCACTTTGTCTGAATTTCTCCTTTGTACTGATCATGTGCTGTCTGTCTACCAGAGAGCACTAGCTTCTCCTGGACTTGGGTTCATATCTGTGGGGGCGTTAGGGGAAGCTGGGGGGGGGCACAGCAAGCAGAAGGCCAGAGCTGGATTCAGGGAAACCTGAGTTCAAATTCAGCGTCAGACACTTAAAAGCCGTGTGAATCTGGGCAAATCACCTCACCTCTGTCTGCCTTAATTTCCTTATCTACAAAGTAGGGATAATATTAAGTACTCCCTGGGGTTGTGAAGATCAAATGAATTATTTGTAAATTATTTACCAAATTGTTTGTAAAGTGCCTTATAGACCTCAAGTGATACTATTATAAGGCATGTGTCTTGACTCACTGTGCCCCAACGCATTAAGAGAATGGAAACCTTTCGAGTCTGCACAAGCCTAGCTATTTAGTGATTACTGTGCTAACGAGAAACCCAGGCATGTAGCATAGACCCAGAACAGACATTTAATCTGGATAGAAACAGTAGTGTAAAACATCCCAGATGTTCTCGGTACTCAGTCCTTAAAGGAATAAGCTCCCCCTTCTCTCTGCCAGAAGGCGGGTAAATTGAGGGAAAGTCTCTGGCTCTCCCACATGGAGGGTCCATGGCTGCCTTGAGTCACGTCCTCCTGGCTCGCTCGCTGGCCATCAGCCACTGGCAGCTGTCCTCACCACTCTGCCTCTGATCCCTCTGAAGCCTCTCTGTGGCACAGGAGACCTTGGCACTTTCTGCACCGTCCTTATGGCCTGGTCAGTAGCCCGGTCCTCTAGCCTCTCAGGGCTTCTGCTGTAGGCCAGCATCTCCACAGGGGGGATCTCCTGTGTCCTGTCTCCTCTACATCCTGGCAGCCTGCCCTGCACCCGCAGAGCACCTCACAGGAATTAAAAAATCTCAGCTGCCCTGCAAAAGCCAGGAGATGTTCCCATGTTGTTCCTTATCTGGAAGGCTCGTGCTTGTGACGCGGCCGGCTCCCTGAGAAGCTTGGGCTTGCCCACATTTGCCCCTGTGTCACATCTTAATTTGTGCACAGGTCTTCATGGTCTCTACCCCCCACCCAGCATTACTGGATCGTACAGCCCCTTAGGGCAAGGCCCGTGTGATTTTTCATCTTTATTTGCCCAGCACCCAGCTCAGTGACTTGCATCTCTCAGCCAAGTATTGAGCTGGTACCAAATGATATTAAAGCCTCCTTCCCAGATCCCTTCAGGCGGAGACCTTGCCTCAGCTTCCCAGTTCAGCTCTTTAACTCTGCCCCCAGGGAAGAAAACTGGCCTCCAGAGGCCAGACCTAGAGAGCATTGGAAAGCTTGCCCAGGAGTAGCCAACCCTGGGTCCATTTTAAGCCTGGGAGCAGAGCAGATTCTCTAGCAGCGTCCCAGGCACCTGGGGGAGGCTATCAGGTCCAGGCAAGGAACCCTTCTGATATAGAAGAGGGCAGCCTGGGAGTAACCCGGGGGCAAGGGACAGGGGCAGAAGGCCTGGTGTGGCTGTGATCCCTGGGGCCTCCACCGAGCGTGTTAGTCTCTAAGAAGAGAAGTCCTGGGCAGTGAGGGACGGGGCTGAAAAAGACAAGAGTCTCTTTAAAAAAATTTGGTGCTATTTCTTGTTTTTCCATCACTTAAATTCATCCCTATCCCTTCCCAGAGAGCATCCCTTATAACAAAGAATTTTTTTAAAAAAGGAAAAGAGAGGAAGGGAAAAATAAGCAAAACTAGTCAATATATTGAAAAAATCTGCCAATATATGCGGTGTTCACCTATTCTCTCTCTCTCTCTCTCTCTCTCTCTCTCTCTCTCTCCCTCTCACTCTCCCTCTCTCTCTCCCTCTCTCACTCCAACTCCTCCCTTTCTCCTCTCACCACACCCCCCCTCCCCCATACAAAGGAATGGGTCATGTCTCATTTTTCAATGAGAAAAAAATTCAATTTCTTACTAAGACATCAGAGAGAAATGCTTCTGAAGGAAGATATTAGAATTTGTGACATGTTCCCTTCCCTGGAAAAGTACTGAGCCTTCAGAGGGTGGTTTTAATCTCTTCTGATTGACAAATATATGCACAAAACAAGCACATATATAGATACATAGTCAGACAGCACATGTTTATTAAACACGCCCTCCATGCATCATGCATGGTCTGTACAGCATGTGAGATGCAGGTAACAGATATTCATGGTATGTGTCTTAATAGTGTAGCCTATCAGAGAATTGAGGGGAGTAGCCAAGTACAGGGACAGATCAGACTCAGGGGTGGCATCCTGCCATCTGTTTGCCCCAAACTGCCCTCCTCCCATTAAACCACGTACCTAACACTCCAGGAAGCCTCCACCCTTCATGGAGGCCAGCCAGCCTTCTCTGGCCCAGGGTGAGTCAGCACACACAAGATGCCAGCTTCCTAAAGCCTGCACGGGCATCTTTGGGGGGGCTCTCCTTTATAATGATGCCAGTGCCCATTTCCACAGTGGTTCAAGGCTAGCCATGGGGCACTGGCCTTGCAGCCACCCTGTGAGCTGGGAGGGCAATAGGGTTACCCCCATTTTACATATGGGTTAACTGAGTCTCACAGAAGTGAAGGGGATTACCCAGGGTCCTAGAGCCAGTAAGGGTCAGGGTCAAGACTGCCCTTTTCCCTGAGCCACACACATCCCTTTTACATTAGCTTGGAGAGTCACAGTAACAGCTGAGACTTGAATGTGGGCTGATTGTGTGTGCACACACACATAGACCCACACAGCAGGGCACACATTTAGACGTGCATGCGCACACATGTGCATGTATACATACAAGCACACTTGTGTACATATACACACGTGTGTGTGTCTTGCGTGTCAGGGTTGTTTCTGCGTAGGTCTCGCCTTCTCAGCTGGCCTAAGGGCTTCCATGGGTGCAGTGCCCATGGCTTTGTTACCTTGGCATCCCTCCTAGCACCTACCACAGGCTCATACAAACCCTTTAATTGATTACTTAAGCAGTGGGTGCTTAATAAATCCTTGTGAGTGACTAACTGAATGATGCAGTTGGTAAGGACCTCTTGTTAATAGCCCTAGGTCTGAATGATGGGTAAAGCCCCGGGTGCCCGATTCTTGACATGAGTAGGGAGGTGTTGTGTTGTAGGGGAAAGAGCCAGAGTCCTAGTTCTGCCGCTAATTGTGTGACCTTGGACAAGTCTCTTCTCCTCTCTGGGCCTCAGTTTCCTCATTTGTAAAAGGGGGAGACGGGATGATGTTCTATATTCCATGGCCCCTCCCTCCTAATCAGTCATCCAAAACGGAATCCCCTGGGGACCTCCCAGAAAAGGCTCTTTGAATCAGAGCCAAAGCAGCACAAGCTTTTCCTTAAGGTGAGGCAGGTGCTGTTATTATCATCGTTTTGCAGATGAGGAAACGGAGTCATAGATTGGTCATTGATCATTGACCTACAGCTGGAGGGGACTTGTCATTGAGTCCAATGTCTTCCTTTTATAGAAGAGGAATCTGGGCCTGAGAGAGAGTAAGTGACTTGCTCAGGGTCACACAGCTCCTAAGTTCCAAGGGCTGGGTGGGAGGTCTTTCTGACACCAAGTCCAGTGTTCAGATCCAGGGCCCTCCCTTAGGAGCACCATGGCAGCCCTAGGTGACTTGGCTTACCCAATGTCACATGGTTAGAAAGTGTCTGACCCCCTCTTCATCATTTCACAGAAATCACAGAATTTAAGAGCTGGCCGAGACCTCTGACTGTCTCATCTACCCTCCACCAGAAAGAACTTCCCCGCCCCCAGTAACTGACTGACCTGGCCAGCCACTGCATGAAGGCCCTCAAAGAGCAGGGTCCCCCCTGCTCTGAGGTCAGGCCATTCCTGAGCCTCAGTGGTCTCTCTGCTGATTTGGAGCTGACCTCTTGAGCTGTCCAAGGGAGGCATGTGGCTGCTGCAGTCCCTGCTGGCTCACCTACGCAGCTCCGGTCATAATGCTGCTTAGTTCTCTGCCTGTCATTGGCTACTTTCTACCCAACAAAGGAAATGCAGCAAAGCTCCCTCCCCTGCCCTCCAGTGGCCTGGGGGCTGAGGATGGAGAAGTAGGCCAGGGGTGGAGAGGGGCAGGGGCCCCTGGCAGCGATGCTAGCAGCCCTTCTCCTTGCCGGTGGCATTGCAGATAGTACACTGAATGGCCAAGGCTGCTGCCTTTCCCCCTGCATTTCCAGAGCAGTGAGTGACGTCCCCTCCTCCTGCAGAGTTTGTTCTGTAGGCCAAGCTTTCAAGCCTGGTTGCCCTTGGTCACTCCCTGGGTATTGGGCTAGCACTCTGGATTTATCGGGCTCCATTCTTCAATGGGCAGCCCTGAAGGTGAACGAGAAAACTAGAGCTGAGTGATTTTCCAGCTTCAGTGAAGCCTCATGGTGCTTGGAAACAGAGTTCAGAGCCCAGCTCTGTGTGCTTCCTGACTGTGTAACTGTGGAAAAACCAGCTTTCCCACTCACGTTCTGAGCTCCTTCACAGAAGAATGAAGGGCAGTAAAACACTGACTTTTGTTTTTCAAATGAAGGGGTTTGGACATTCCATCTCGCACCTATGTGCCTTTGCCTAGGCTGTCTCATGCCTGGAACTCTCTCCCTCCTCTCCTCACCCCAATCTCTTAGAATCCCCCCCCCTTCAAACCTCACTCGGGTACCACATCCATCCTTCCTAACCCATAGGCCTCTAGGGTTAGAGCTGGTAGGGACCTCATGGATTACTTCCTCCAACCCCTTCATTTTACAGAAGAGGAAACTAAGGCCAAGGCAGGAGTGAGATGATTTGAGCAAAGTCACACACCTGGTAAGTGGAACGGCTGGGTTTCAGACCCAAACCTTCTGACTTCATAGTGGTTGAGTGGTGAAAGACCCGGGTTCGAGTCTAAATTCTACTAACCTTAATAACCAGGTGGTTATACATATGCGGACACATATATGTGTATATGTGACTACTCAAGGACCTTAGGTCTACAGCAGGAGGTAAGTGACTTGCCTGGTCCACAAAGAGGCCCCCAGCCCCACGGCCGGATGGGCTCCAAGCAGCTTTGATCTGCTCCCCCTTAGAGGGTGGATGCAGAAGCAGTGGGTAGAAATCCATTTCAGCTTCATGTGAAGAACAAGTGCCCAGCCATCAGGGCTGTCCCAGCGTGAAACAGGCCCCTCCAGAAGGGGAGTCTGACCTTGCCAGGGGCCTTCTACTCAAACACCTGCTGGGGCTGCCAGAGCAGGCATTCTTGTCCAGGTCTGGCCTTCAGGCCCCTTCCAAACCAGAGACTCTGTGAGTCTGTGCTCAAGAAAAATTAAGAGGAGCCGCTTCCTCCAGGGAAAGTGACCCCAAGACCAGACCTTCCTGGGCCAGGCCGCTCCCATCCCCCTCTGTCTCCAGTTGTAAAAGGGCTTTGTTGGCCATCTTTGCGTCATCCAGATGGCTCCTTGAACTCTGAGAAGATCATGGTATTCTCCAGCATTTCTGGGAACCCTCCAGGGAGTAGGAGTTACCACAGCCACCTGGGCCACCCGCCAGAACTCCCTCCCCAAGGGATCTAGGGAGGTGCCCATGCTTGAGAAGCCAAGAGAGAGAGAGGGAGGAATGGAGGGAGAGAGAGAGAGAGAGAGAGAGAGAGAGAGAGAGAGAGAGA